>NC_133538.1:290982893-291296504 GCF_048544455.1 Silene latifolia
TCTAATAGCTTCATCCCGGCTTCTCTTGCTTGGGACTCCTTTAGCAGCAGATTCTTGAGCTCGTAAAACTCGAATTTTGTGATTGTTCTTGCCTGCGGCACATAAGGAGGCTTCGGCATCGCTGTTGCTTTTGATGAGGCGGAACATACGGCCGCGTGGCGGAGGTTGAGTTGGGTTTTGGACATTCGGCTCCTCCAACTCAAGTTCGGATGTGGTGGCTCGTAGTAGGAGTTGTTACGCCTATAGTGTTGAAAGGCAAAGACAGATTCAAAGGGACTAGGGCAATTCTTTGAGACATGGCCCTCAACTCCACATCTTTCTGAGACGAAGGGACCGTCCGACGACAAAGATTGACCTGGTATATCCCACCTTTAGATGCTCCTCCTAGCTCATACTTGTCAAATCTTGCAAAGAAGAGCCTCAAGTGCAAAGAACAGAGGAAGATTCAGCAGCTCTCCTCTGGTTCCCTCTCGAATTCCCATACTCGGCCTTGTGGGTAGCGAGATCATCAATGATTTTCCACCCTTTGGTTGCTCCCAAATTTTCAGCGAATCTCCCATTGGCAAAGCAAAGATCCAAAATGGCCCCTCGATCGTCGTACAACCCATTGTAGAAATGATTGCACAAACTCCACTTCGCAATCCCATGGTGCGGTATGGTCCGCACCAACTTCTTGAATCGGACCCATGCCTCGTGGAAATTCTCATCTGGCCCTTGTTTAAAGCCCGTAATTTGAGCTCTAATGGCGATCGTCCTTGAAGCAGAGAAGTACTTCTTGTAGAACGCCAATGCCAGTGTATTCCAATCGGTGATCTCGAACGGTCTTGTCCAAATCCCTATACCACTCCCTTGCGGCATCACGAAGGGAAAAAATGAACATGGTCTCCTTGATTTGATCCTGGGTCACGCCATTTGGAGGGGGAATGGCGCTGCAGAGTCAATGAAAGTCTCCATGTGTTTAGCCGCATCTTCATTTGCAGCTCCCCCAACCGGTTTCTCTCGACCATAGTAATGTAGGCGGGCTTTGGTTCGAATTTCTGGCTTCTCCGTAATTCGAACCCTTTGTACAAGTCGGCGGCTGTTGGCTCCGAAAAACTAGCTATGCTTGCTTCCTCGGCCATGACTGAGATTTCTGGAGAGGTAACTGTTTCAGCCGAAGAGGTGGGTGAAGACTGTTGGTCTTCTTCAAACAGATCGTGCTCGAGATAGCTTGATGAGTACTCGGCTCTTCCTCTCGTCGACAATATCCTTCGTGCTCGTCTCAACCCGCGCAAAGATTTCTCTATCTCAGAGTCAAATGGTAATAATTCTCCACCCTGTGACCTGCGCATAAGAAGAAACTACACAAGGAATATAAGAAAAGTTTAAGGAACAGAAGTCCCTTAAACTAAGAAAGACTAAAAATAAAACCAACTAAAATTAGGACTATTGCCTCCCCGGCAACGGCGCCAAAATTTGATACCCGTCGCTGTGAGTACCAAAGATAAAATTTATAAACTCCTATTAAGACTAACCTAGGCTAGTGGTAACAGGGTCTATCCACAAGGAGGCAGTTGTAAATTCTAGTTGTTCTATGATCAGTCTAAGGTAACTATTATGGGGATTGGTTGAATTGGTCTATAACTAATAATAATAAGAAGAAAATAAACTAAAGATATGGATTAAACAAATAAAAGAAAGGTACTAGGGTGGTCGGGTCATTACAGCTTCGGCGGCAGCAAACTAGGTCGGTCTGAATTAAACACAAGTAAGGCGGGAAATAAGAGGTCCTCTCGGTCCACTCCTAACAATTAGCATCTCTCGATCTCGCTAAAGGTCCCTAATGTCACTAATACTGACTTTCATCTCGAAAAATGACTAATGGTCTAAACTATACCTATCTTTCGATCTTAGCACAGTTTAGTCGAATTAATTGACGGTCAAGCAACCTACCCTACCTCTCGGTCTAATGGGTCAGTCACAAAAGAGGTATCTAACTGGTCGCATGCATTCGATTCGTTAAATACAAGATTAAATTCAATCAAAACGAAAGGTAACCTTACAAGGTCAGTCGATCGACCAACAATGTCAGTCGATCGACTGACACGCGGGTTCAGTCCGTATCTACCCTATTGCCGCCTAGCCATAAATCGCCTACATCCTAGCACAAGCTATTTAGCTACTCATGGTGAATGTAAAAACAACAATAAAACTAATGACTATTACGGAATTCATACTTGATGTAAACAACAATAATGATGAAGCGATAATTGGCTTGGGATCACTAACTATCAATTCTATACTAACAATGAAAACAAAACAATGAACTTAAGATTAGGGCAGAACAATACCGAAAATTCCAGAGGAAACGATTAAGAATAAAGGCAGAATTCCAAAGCAAGATTCGATATCCAAACCCTAATTATCCGAACAATCTCTGAATGCAAACTTGAATCTAAAACTTTATGTAAAATTATCCCTAAAAGACTTGATAATAAAACAGAAAGTTGTGTTACGTTATATAGAAAATAAGCGCAACAACCCTTTCCTAAACCTAAACTTCACGGGCTTTGAGTTCTAAATCTCGCCGGAATCGAAGTCTGGTCGATCGACTATTCAGATCGGTCGATCGATCGCTCCTCAAAGAACAGTAGCTTCGGGATCCGATAGGTGGTCGATCGATCGATGATATCTCGGTCGATCGACCGGATTAGTCGCTACTCGACTTCTTTAAACTCGTGGATTCGTCTTTCGGGCCTTGGATTGCGCGCACAAGCTTGTTCCTTAAGCGGTTCCTTAACGTCATTTGCAATGCGGCTTACTCGGGACGGATTCGCTTGATTTCCGCTAAATTCTCCACATTTTCGCAATAAAGTACAAAAGTACGAAAGTAGAGGAAAATAGAGAAATATGGGCATATATAGCACAGTTGAGCTCTGAAATGCGTGTAAAAAGAGATGTAAAACATCATATAAATGACACGCATCAATGATCAAATTAATATTTAAGTATGTAAGATAATTAAACGTAAGACTTATAAGCATTTGTGGGACAAATATTATAAGACAAAAATGGACCAAAATAGAGCATGGCCACCGATTTTTAGAGTAGATAAGACACTTGTCCTAAATCTTCTATTTTGCCTAAAAATCTTATGACAGAAGCACCACTTGTGATGTTGCCTCTACATAATATGACACTACCAATAAAGCATTTGCATGTGATTTTTGAGAACACAAAAATGCTCTTTAAAGAGCACTTTGGCCGGAACTTTTAAGATTTGAGAAGAACATTTGTTGTTCTCAATATTTCTCATTTTATTCTCTCTAAATCCTCACCTCTCCCTTACATGCAAAAACCTCAAAAACTACTCAAATACTAATATTTGTTATATATTACTAGTGTAGTAATATTAGTAATATTAGTAAATATTAAAGATGCATTACTACGTAATATCTAGTTAACGTTAGTAGTAATTTTGGGTTAAATCAATGGTGCAATCAAAAGGAGGGCTCCTAATATAGAGACTTGGAGGATCATGTTAGGTTCATATACCTCTTATTAGACTCTTCTAATAATGAACTAATTAAATTCTTAATATGTGTTCTTTAGATGTAGTGCATGCATAACAAAATAAGAGATTAATAAAGAAAGACAATGTCCCTTACATTGTAATATGGCTCGAATTAGGGCACAAATAAGGTCACCTTCCTTATTTGTTCTTGAGGTAAAATATGATGGATGATCCTCCAAAATCACAATGTATAGATCCTCCTCTTGATTGCACCCAAGACAAGTCCCTTAAAGTAATATATTAATTAACTAGATTAATACACTAGTATCCTTAAAATGATTCTAATAATATGCTTATTACTACACTAGTAATCTAATATTATATTTAGAATTTGTGATGAACAATTTATTAGGATTCTAAACCTTTTTAGAGAGTTGTGAGAGAAAGGAGAGGAATTGCATGTAGATGAATGTGGTTATGTACAAATGGAATAAGAGAACAAATTCTCTTAAAAAGGAGGAGGGAAAACCGGTTGGGGTCATGGGAGAAATGCCAAAATGTGGCATCTCACTTTTTATTTTCCTCTTCTCGACATAATAGGTATGTAAGCTAGTATGCACTAGCTATGATGACACTTACTTTATCTAATAAAATAATAACATCCTCACACCCTACACTATCCATAATTTCGGTCCATTTTACATAAAAAGGATTACCTTTTTATTTTGTCAATTCGTCATTTGTAACACAATATGTCACATGTAGTATGTTACATGTTATTAATTAATTTAATGCATATTTATCAAATAAATATCGTTTTACAAATTAATTAAATTACATACAAAAAATTGACTAGTGATACTTGATCACATAAATAAAATGGATCATATAATTATAATTCACAACATATTGTATATATAATTAACCATTCATTCTTATCTCAATTGTTTCACAAACAATAATCAATTTTAGTAATAAAGTACTTCAATTACTAAAATAAATCTTATTTAATCCCATTACAATAAGATATAAATAATCTCTCTCACAATTGAATTGTTCAATTTTAATGAATTGATTAACTTGTATCATCATACAATTAATCAATTTGTCTATTAAGGGAATTGTCCTTTAGGTGTGACCTTAAGGGATTAACTGATCACCACCGTCAAACGACGGTAATAAACCGACTCTAGTCACCGATGATCATTCGATTAATGTTGACCAGTTGACTATATAAATGAATCATCCCTTACGTATTCTTAATATGAGATTTAAACATGTGATCGCACTATTGTTGAGGACACATACTCCAACAGATCATCCTAATACTTATCATAGCTCAAGAACAAGTGAAGGTAGGAGACCTTACTGGTGCCCATTTCGTGCCATATAACAATGTAAGAACCATTATTTTCTTATTTTATCTCTATTTTTGTTATGCATGCACTAGATCCACTATGACAAATTTAATATGTTGATTAAATCACTATTAGAAATGTCTAATAATAGGTATATGAACCTAACAATTGGTATCAGAGCATAGGATGTTGCATGCATAATCGATTTATATTTTTTTCGAGTTATTAGTAAATTAATTAAAACTAAAAATTTGTGATTTATTAGATAAATCCACGAAATATTGATTTATTAGGTCATTTTTATGATTTATGGTATTTTATTGCTCATTTCAATGATTTTTACTAATTTTATTACATTGTTATGATTAAAATGGTATTTAAAATGCTAAAAATAGTTAAACATAGTCTCTGACCTTGAAATTTTATATGACCTCACAGCATATTTTACTTATTGTATATAAAATTTCGTATAAATTTGAATTATTTTGCATGATTTATGATTTTTATGAGATAAAAATGAATTAAATGGAGGTAAAATGGTTAAATATAATTAAACTTCGAAACAGACCATGAAATTTTAATTTGTTGTCACATGCACATTTTACTCACTGTGTGTAAAAGTTAAGATGAACTTGATTCATTTTGCATGATTTATGAATTTTTAGAGTAAAAATAACATAAATAGTGACTATTTTAGCAAAAATAGCTAAGATAAATTACATTGGATGAGAAAATTATTTTAGGCTGCATTTATATATCACTTATAATATCTAAAGTTTTAAAATTGATTAGATTAATTTTTGTATACTTTAGATGTTTTATTTCATAAAACCGATAAATCGCAACTACATTTTTCTCAAAATAAACTCGAAAATTTTAACCATGATTTTTGACATTATGAGTGTCATGGATATATTCCAGAATTTTCAAAATTTTAAAATTCAAATTTTGAAATTATTGTAATTTAATTTGGATTTATTTCATAAATGTTATGATTTTGGGATCAAAATGATCATAAAATTATATCAAGTTGAATTATTGTCAAAAATTGAGTGATGACTAATTTTTGAGACCAAGAACGTTAGGATAATTAACTTGGACTAAAATTAGATTTTAGTATTAATTTACGATTTTAATAAGTTAAAATCATGAATTTCCACAAAACCAGGTTATATGATCGATATAAGTTAAATAGGGCTATTTGACACATAATTTTGCATGATAGACTCATATTATAATGTTGTATATTTCATTGTTGAATGTCATATTTTATTTATGTAATTTTGAATTATGTAATTTTATCCTAGACGACCTTAGTTTTAATCAATATTACCCGTAATGTAAGGCGATATTGATTCGGTTGTAATTTAATGTGATCTCGTATCACTTTTATTTTTACTAGTTTTCCATATTACAAGTGTGTAATAGGAATAGCTTTTTTTTTATTATTATTTGTAATCCCGGAGTTCCTTCAAGACTGTGCCATTCGGAAAGGCGTTCCGACAAAGACGGTGTTCTTGGAAGGCGTGCTACTTGAAGATTCAACGGACCAAAGGAGTTGGTTTCCGAATTTGTAATAATTATTTAATTTTCTATTTTACGATGGCCATACTAGGAATTTATTATTTGCCTTGCATTTCTTATAATATGTTGCATGCATTGCCAAATTCCTATAACAACACATGCATATCATATCGAGTAATCGACCGTGTCAATTATAATTATCGAGAATTCATTTTTTTTTAGTTCACTTAAAATAGATAGATAATAAATTGACATGACCTCTCATTAAACTTTAAAATTGAGATTAGCTTTACCAAATAGTAGGACCCATGAATCCCCGTAACATTTGGGGTAGGTTCGGTTTTCCCGAGGTGCCTTCATTTATCATTGGGTAAGTGGGGTAATAAAACTTTATTACACGCGAAATTTGGTTGGTCTCAACGGGATATTATGACTAGTCTTATGTTCCGGGGCTAGAGATGGGTTTTATGAGAAACATCGACCAAGAGTTCTAAAGTAGAATAAACTAGCTTTCTTGCCCGTGCGTTGCACGGATATTAAAATAATGTGTGATAAATTTCACAATAAAATGGAATATGGACATATAATACATCGTTCATGTCTAAGATTTTATGTATGCCGCATGACCAACAAATAATTGCCGGTAACATAATATTGACATAAGAATAAAAGAGTGTTTGATTAATAAAATACTTATTTTTAGGAAAATAAAACCAATATGAAGTTTATATATATGATACTTGGACTGATAGTTTCAGAATTTGTTCATTAATAGCTGTTTGTTTTTCAATTGGTCAAGGAAAACAATAATATCTACTCTGCATAATCAACTCAATGATGCAACAAATCTCTTTCTTTCGAATAACAACCATAATTTAATCATTGCTGGATCAAATTGTAATTATGTAAAAACATTTAGAGGTACTTAGAATGTTATATCTCCCGGTCAAACTATAGAAGTACGTTTGAATGTGAACAAAATTCCGACACAATACTACATGGCTAGGGCTGTTTATATCCCCCTCCCCCCTTCCCCTCTCTCTCTCTCCCTCTCTCTCTAGCAGTAGTCTTGGCCCTCATCTTCTCATTTGAAACAAAATCTTTCACGCAGACCCTATTTTTCTTCCCTATTCACACACATGATCTAAAACAATCTCATCCCTTGAAAGATCGATCCTTGTCTCTGAAAATTATCGAGGTGAATGTAGTTTTCGAGGTGAATGTTGTTCCCACGGGGCAAGAGTTTCTCCTCCAAGAGTTTAAGCCTTTTCTCAGTTTCGGTTAATGGCAGAGTGTTATGCACTCTAGTTCCCTTGTTTCCAAAGTGTCGATACGGGTCTCGACACGGTCCAGAGTGACCTTAAGGGCTATGAGCAGGCTAGCTAGCTGAGCACTTGTGACATCTCTGTTGTTGTTATCGTTGTTGTTGTTGGGCGAAGCTGAAGATGGGGCCATGGTTCTGAGGTAGAAAATGGCTCACATTGCATCCCAATCCGACATGGTTTAACGATTAAACACAGACATCAAGAAGGACGAAAAGACTCTCTGGACTCAACGAGATGAGGGAAACCGTGTGTGGTGCCTCGGTGCTAACTTGATTGATGGTGTTGATACCCGTCATTGTGAGTACCAAAAATAAAATTTATATTTCCTATTAAGACTAACAAAAGCTTGTGGTAACAGGGTCGAACCACAGAGAGGCAGATGTAATTATTAGATGTCTAATTTCAGTCTAAGGTAACAGTGCATGGGGGTTGAGTTGATTTGGTCTATAGCTAAAGGCAAATAAGGACAGTAACCTAAATAAACGGATAAAATCAAGAAATAAAAAGGGTGCAAGGATGATCGGTTCACTATAGTTTCGGCGGCACCAAACTAGGTAGGTCGGAAACAATCACGTGAGACGGGAAAATAAGAGGTCCTTTCGGTCCACTCTCACAGGTAGCATCTTTCGATCTCGCTACAGGTCCCTAATACCACTAATACTGACTTTCGTCCTGAAAAGTGACTAATGGTCTAAATCAATCTATCTTTCGATCTAATTAATCTAGTCGTCTTAATTAAGTAGGCTATTTCCCTTCCCTATCTTTCGATCTTTATCGGGTCGGTCAAATCCTAGGTATTCAACTGGTCGCGTGCGCTCGATTCGTCAAACCCAACAATTAAAACAATTAAAACGAAATAATCTCAGCGTGGCCAGTCGATCGACCCGGGAACCCAGTCGATCGACCGGCAAGCTATTTCAGGCCGTGTTAATTCTAATGCCGCCTAACTACAGTTCCCCTACATCCTAGCACAATTAATTTAGCTACTCATACTAGGAATGATAACAACAATGGAATTAACGAAATTAACTACTGAATCCATGCTTAAATTGACGGAATAAAAGGCTAGCATAAAACGAAAATTATGGCTTCGGGAAACTAACTAACAATTCTATGCTATGAACGATAAAGTAATGAAACTAAAAAATAAGCAGAGGAAAATACCGTGAAGATGAATGGTAACAGAAAGATTAAAAGAACGAACGAAAGCAATACCCCGAACCCTAATTATTTGATATGCTAAAACTGATAAAGAACTGAAGGAAAACTAGATAATTTTCTCCATCCATATCTCTGTAAACTAGGTTACGTTATATATCAAACTCACGTAACTTTATTCCTAAACCTTACATAGCTTTGGGCTTCAAGTTTCTCGATCTATTGATTCACATCTGAAGTAGCGGTTTGGTCGATTGACCACTATGACCGGTCGATCGACTAGTCTGCGATGCATAGTAGTTCATGGAAATCGTGGGTTGGTCGATCGACTAAGGGAGCCAGTCGATCGACCGCTTTAGCTGATTCTTGACTTCTAACTTCTAGTGGATTTGTGTTTCGGGCCTTGAAATGCGCACCAAGCTCGTTCCTTAAGTAAATACTTCATGTCTAATGCAGTGCAAGATACTTGGGGACGGATTTAGCTCAATATCTACTCATTTCCGCATAAATCTGCAATATTACATAAAAATACGAAAGTAGACGAAATGGGGCAAATAGTAGCCTTAAACTACATAAATGAGCTCTGAAATGCGTGTAAAATAGGGTGTAAAACATCATAAAAGACACGCATCAAACTTCTCCAAACCAAACCCTTGCTTGTCCCCAAGCAAGAACTAGACTCGATCTAAAGGAACGAGTTCAATCTCAGAGCGAAATGCAATTGAATAGCCTAAACCGATTTATTGCATAACCAACAATCAGTTAGAGAGGTGAATCATGCAAACGAGTTATAGAGTCGTTAAAACTGCTGAACCGTTGACTATAGAGACTTATCAAATTGGACTCTCACGGGTCGCTCAAATCACTCCATAAATACAGGTGAATATAAGTATAAGATAGAAAGAATTCATTTTGTTGGTGACACTCACCTAACTACGGCCTATAAGAACATGCCTGCAATATAATATGAAAGCAATCTCTACAACCGTACATTTGCATTCCAACCTAACAAATGACCATGACACATGCCGAGGTATATATGGGATATGTGAGGTAATGGGCAGGAAAGGCAAAACATTTATGGAAATGTGGGGGTACAGGTGATCAAGCTAGTACCGTAACAAAACCATATGACAATATCCACTTCTTGCTCAAACTTCAACAACAAACGGGTGATATAGCAAGCACAAAACTCACAATCTCCGTAATAAATCAACTCCCCATAATATATAAATGAAACATGGGAGCAAAAATCGCCATTTGATAAAGACTTGAATCGTGCGAAATGATTTTTTCTCTTTCTCTTCTCGGGTCCCAGTCGATCGACTGCCTATACAGTACAACACTCTTTTTTTTTCTTTCTTTTCTTTTTTTTCTATTTCTTTCTTTCCTTCCTTTCATCATCCCAACAACATCTCAAACAAGAGCATATGCTACCAAAAACGAAGTAACAATCTCAAAAACTAAACCACTAGCTTGACAAAGGCAGGTTAAGTGTAGGATGTAGTAATGAGACAAAAAGTCTGTTTTTGGCAGTGTGGAGCTTATGGGTAAAAATGAGAGAAGGAGACCTCTTCCACATGTGTCAACTAACTACGAACCAAATTCATACAGGTATTAAGTAGATTAAGTTCATATTTGTGCATAATAATGTAACATGTCTCATAAGGAGTAACTACTCACAATCCTAGATAAACTGGTCACAGATGACACCAGTTATAGGCTCTAAAACTCAGAAATATAAGTAGTTTGCCAAAAATCAAAGTCAAGTCTAAGGTCCAGCAAATAAGTTAACGAAAACTCGTAGATATGCATTTATGATTCTACTAATAACATGTCAATTAGCAAGGTTTAGGCAAAAAACAGATGCAAATGCAATGTCATCATTGAAATACTATCGTTCCGACTCGACCTATATGCTAAAATAAACGTGCAATTTTTTGAAATTTTTCAATTTTTGAATTTTTATATATATGAGAAACGAAACAAACAAATGCAAACTGAAATGTAAACGTGAATGCAAGCAAATGATATGCGACGCAAAACCCTTCCCCAAACCAAATCGCACAATGTCCCCATTGAGCAAAATCATGTAATGAAAGAAAAGAGAAACGGGAATTTGCGAGAAAATTAAGTGAACAAGACATGAAGTAAGGACTTGGAACTCACAAGACTTTAAGCGCAGCAAAAGGAAACCTCCCCAAACCAGCGTGAGCTAGGAGGTTTCAGTAGCTAGCAGTGCTACCAAAAAGTACCTGAAAAGACAAAAGAACCACGCATAAGTCCGAGAAAACAATTTTTGAAGCGGTACAATGTGCATAAGATGAAGAAATTGAAGAAAAAAGAATTATGTCGGAAAATAAAGAGAAGGAAAGACTCCCTCAATTCCGCAAAACGACCAAACACAGCAGGGGAAAGGTCGTTAATAGGTACAGCAGCAGGCAACGGTCGATCGACCATCTCACCCAGTCGATCGACCAGGTGAACAGGAACAGAAGCTCCTGGAACTGTGCAGCTCAGTCGATCGACCATAAGGGTCAGTCGATCGACTGGAAATACTGCTGTAACTTTCTGATTTCTCAATTAGCTCGAGAACATGAGCTAATAAGGTATAAAAACCAGAAAATGCACAATAATACGCGCCCAAAATTGCGGAAAACCCAAAGTAACCATCCTAAGTGTTTAAAATCCTAAGCAAACGAAATAAATTGCGAAGTCTCGCGCACACAAAAGCAATAAATAAAAAGGTTCAAAAGCAAATAAAATGTAAATGTTTTGAAGAAGTCTCAATCAACTAATAGTTGATCAAGAACGGCCATGGAATGGCCCACTTGACTGGCTTCTGGCTACAAGAGGTAGCCTCAACATTGCTCATCTTCTCAGCGGCACTCTTCTCAACCTCATCATCCGACAAGCTCAACGGATCAACATGTTGGACATCTTCCCACTCAATGACCTCCTCTGACTCATCGTAATCCATATCAGACTCCGTTGCTTTGACTGGCTCATCTTCGGGCTCCTCATCAGTGCCATAGCTAAGGCATCCTAGACCACCTCTCTGAACAATTGGCTCCTTCACAGCTGGAGCAACATGTGGCTCTTTCTTCCCCAAACCAGCTCCTTGCAATATCTAAAACAGTAGAATCTTCCTCCACTTTGCTCCCAATCTGGGGCGGAGGTGTCACAACAGGAGTAAGAATAAAGACAGGCATATCGGGAAGTATAAAATAAGATTTCTTTTCAGAAACTGTATTGCAAGTGACAGGCCACATGGGGTCTTTCTTCCTAGCTGTATAGGAAAAGACAATGGAATGCTTGCCTACCTTAAAGGTCAAAGTTCCCGAACCAACATCAATAATCGCGCACCGGTGTGCGCAGAATGGTCTACCCAAAATGATAGGGATGTGGGCATCTTCGGGCATATCTAACACCACGAAGTCAACAGGGAAGAAAAACTTCCCTATTTGCACGGGGATGTCCTCTAAGACTCCTATTGGCTGGACCGCAGAGCGATCACCATCTCAGATCTTGTCATGTTGGTCACCGCAAACCTAGTCAATTTGAGCTTCCTAGCAAGACTTAAGGGCATTACACTAATACTGGCTCCTAGGTCACATAAGGCTTTCTCTATAGGAAAGATGCCAATATTACATGGGACAGAAAAACTACCCGGGTCTTCTAGCTTAAGGGGTGCAGTATGGGTCAAATAGGAGCATGTCTCCTTAGTTAGTGCGACAGTATGCACAGTTTCAAGTGACTTATTTTTAGACAAGAGTTGTTTCATGAATTTTGTGCAAGCAGGCACTTGATTGACTAATTCGAGGAAAGGAACTTGCACATTTAAACTACGAATAACCTTTTCAAACTTATTAAATGATACCTGTTCCTTTGTCGGCACCAATCTCTCCGGATAGGGGCTGAAAGTAGCAACTTAGCCCTCTCCTCTAGATCTTTCATGCCGGCATCGGTGGACTTTGGCTGGAAGTCCACAACCTTCTCCTTATTGTAGCTCGACCCCTCTTCAGACCGTCTTAAATGTGAACCATTAATTGACAAAGGGTCGTACTTCGGAACCGGAACGGACCCATCAGCATTCGGGTCTGTTCTCAATATTTTTGGGGCAGCAGTACCCCGAAACAAGTGATCCCTCAGGTTGTCGGGCATTGGAGGACGAAAAGAATCACCTTCAGCAGCAATCTCAGTCGATCGACCAGGTTGGTCAGTCGATCGACTGACTTCAACAAGACCAGAAGCTACTGTTTTTCGAACTTGATCGATCGCCGGGTATGTCGGTCGATCGATCGACATACCATTGTTGATCGTCTTTTCTTGCTTTTGTTCGTTCGACTTTCTTCGACTCGGTTCCGCCTCATCTTTTTCAGGGGCATCCTCTATCATAGCAGGCCCTTCAAGGGTAGATCCACTCCTCAAAGTGATAGCATTAAGGGTCTCTTTTTGCTCCGTCTGAGTCGGTAAGTGTCCCGGAGCTCGAGTTGTGCTCTTGGTAGCCAATTGGGCAATTTGGCTCTCCAACATCTTCATCCCAGCCTCTCTAGCCAGGGATTCCTTCAGCAACAAATTATTTAACTCATTGAAATCAGAACCTTGGGTTTGTTGCTGCTGCTATGGGACATATGGAGGCTTTTGGAACTGTTGTTGCTTTTGAGGGGGCACATAGTTCTACTGCTGCTGCTGCTGTGGAGGTTGAATCGGATTCAAAACATTTTGGCTACTCCACCTCAAGTTGGGGTGGAGATTCGGCTCATAGTAAGTATTTGTCTGCCTATAGTGTTGAAAGGCAGCACAGGACTCAAAGGGACTAGGACAATTGTCTGAAACATGTCCCTCAGATCCACATCTTTTATAGACGAAAGGACCGTCTGAAACAGCGTTTACATGGTAAATCCCTCCTTTGGAAGCTCCTCCCAACTCGTACTTGTCAAATCTTGCCGTGAGAGCTTCTAATGCAGCTACAGAAGGACATTCAGCAGCTCTCCTTTGATTTCCCCGGGAATTTCCATACTCAGCTTTGTGGGTGGCCAAGTCATCAATGATCTTCCACCCCTTAGTCTCCCCCGTATTCTCCTAGAATCTGCCATTAGCTGTCGCATCCAGGATAGCCCTTTGATCGTCATAGAGCCCATTGTAGAACTGATTGCATAGGCTCCACTTCTCAAACCCATGATGCGGAATGGTTCGCACCAGTTTCTTGAAACGGACCCATGCCTCATGAAAGTTCTCATCCGGCCCCTGTTTAAAGCTCGTGATTTGAGCTCTAATAGCATTCGTCTTCGAGGCAGAAAAGTACTTCTTGTAGAATGCCAAGGCCAAAGAATTCCAGTCGGTGATCCCATTAGCAGCTCGGTCCAGATCTCTGTACCACTCCCTTGCAGCATCGCGGAATGAGAATATAAACATAGTCTCCTTTATCTGGTCCTCGGTCACACCGGTCGGCGGGGGTATAGAGCAGCAATAATCAATAAATATCTCCATATGCTTAGCTGCATCTTCATTTGCAGCTCCCCCGAATTGGTTCCTCTCAACCAAGTTGATATAAGCAGGCTTCGGTTCGAATTTCCTATCAGCTCCAGGTCGGCTCAGAGTGATTCGCTATACTCGCTTCTTCAGCCATGACTGGAAATTCTGGAGATGTGACTGTCTCAACTGAAGAAGTGGAAATGGGTGATGAAGGTGGATCCTCCTCGTATAGCTCGTTCTCGTAGTAACTAGAGAGAGTACTCAGCTCTTCCTCTGTCGGCAATATCCTAGATGATCGTCTCAACTCACGCAAGGTCTTCTCAATCTCAGGATTGAAAGGTACTAATTCACCACCCTCTGACCTGCGCATAAGAGGAAACTACAAAAAGAATATGAGAATAGTTTAAGGAACGAATGTCCCTTAAACTAAGAAACAGACTAAAATAAAACAACTAAAAATTAGAACAATTGCCGCCCCGGCAACGGCGCCAAAATTTGATACCCGTCGTTGTGAGTACCAAAAATAAAATTTATATTTCCTATTAAGACTAACAAAAGCTAGTGATAATAGGGTCGAACCACAGAGAGGCAGATGTAATTATTAGATGTCTAATTTCAGTCTAAGGTAACAGTGCATGGGGGTTGAGTTGATTTGGTCTATAGCTAAAGGCAAATAAAGACAGTAACCTAAATAAACGGATAAACTCAAGAAATAAAAAGGGTGCAAGGATGATCGGTTCACTATAGTTTCGGCGGCAGCAAACTAGGTAGGTCGGAAACAATCACGTGAGACGGGAAAATAAGAGGTCCTTTCGGTCCACTCTCACAGGTAGCATCTTTCGATCTCGCTACAGGTCCCTAATACCACTAATACTGACTTTCGTCCGGAAAAGTGACTAAAGGTCTAAATCAATCTATCTTTCGATCTAATTAATCTAGTCGTCTTAATTAAGTAGGCTATTTCCCTTCCCTATCTTTCGATCTTTATCGGGTCGGTCAAATTCTAGGTATTCAACTGGTCGTGTGCACTCGATTCGTCAAACACAACAATTATAACAATTAAAATGAAACAATCTCAGCGTGGCCAGTCGATCGACCAGGGAACCCAGTCGATCGACCGACAAGCGATTTCAGGCCGTGTTAATTCTAATGCCGCCTAACTACAGTTCCCCTACATCCTAGCACAATTAATTTAGCTACTCATACTAGGAATGATAACAACAATGGAATTAACGAAATTAACTACTGAATCCATGCTTAAATTAACGGAATAAAAGCCCAGCATAAAACGATAATTATGGCTTCGGGAAACTAACTAACAATTCTATACTATGAACGATAAAGTAATGAAACTAAAAAATAAGCAGAGGAAAATACCGTGAAAATGAATGGTAACGGAAAGATTAAAAGAACGAACGAAAGCAATATCCCGAACCCTAATTATTTGATATGCTAAAACTGATAAAGAATTGAAGGAAAACTAGATAATTTTCTCCAACCATATCTCTGTAAACTAGGTTACGTTATATAGCAAACTCACGTAACTTTATTTCTAAACCTAACATAGATTTGGGCTTCAAGTTTCTCGATCTATTGATTCACGTCTAAAGTAGCGGCTTGGTCGATCGACCACTATGACCGGTCGATCGACTAGTCTGCGATGCACAGTAGTTCCTGGAAATCGTGGGTTGGTCGATCGACTAAGGGAGCCAGTCGATCGACCGCTTTAGCTGATTCTTGACTTCTAACTTCTCGTGGATTTGTCTTTCGGGCCTTGAAATGCGCACCAAGCTCGTTCCTTAAGTAAATACTTCTTGTCAAATGCAGTGCAAGATACTCGGGGACGGATTTAGCTCAATATCTACTCATTTCCGCATAAATCAGCAATATTATATAAAAATACGAAAGTAGACGAAATGTGACAAATAGTAGCCTTAAACTACATAAATGAGATCTGAAATGCGTATAAAATAGGGTGTAAAACATCATATAAAAGACACGCATCAGGTGTGACGATGTTGACTAGACTTTTCCTCGCGTTCAACGTGATGGCGTGACGCCGCTGAATGAGTCTGCAGGTGAGACGACTCATAAGTAAAGACCCATAAGTAGGTTTGCTTTGACTCGGTAGATGCGAGGCGGAATTGGAGTGATGGAATGAAATTTTTGAAAATATAAGTTTTAAAAAAGGTACATTTGTTGCTTTATGGTTGACTTTCAAAGAGTAGGGATCTTCAAACAGTCAACTAGTTGAAAAGGGTCGTCTTTGGTTTGTTTTCAAAAGACGGTTGGATTTAAAGTTGTGGCGGCTTTGAAAACGATGGATTGTTTCCGAAGATGGTTTTTTTTTTAAATTCAGAATCGTCGATTTTGAAAATCGAGATTTGAAAAGGGTTGAAATTATTGTGGTCTCGAGAACGGTATGTTGTCCTCGGTATTTGGAAAGTCCTCGAAAATGGTGTGTCATTTTTGGGTTTTGAAAGGGCCATTATTGTTAGGTTCATCAACCCCTAATTAGACTCCTCTAATTAGTTTCTAAATTACTCACTAATTTAGAATAATAGATCTAGTTACATGCAAAATATAAATAAATGAAATAAGGAGAAAAACGGTTTTACCCTTACATAATAGTGGACCGAATTTTTGGCACAAGTTAGGACACCTTCCTAACCTTGTTCTTGAGCTCAATAACATTAGGATGATCCTCCAAAAACCAAAGATCCATATTAGGAACTCTCCTCTTAGTTGCACCCAAGACTATCTCATAACACTAACAATATTATTAACTAGATAATATTGTTAGTAACCTTAAATGATGAATCTAATATTATTATTATTACTACAATAGTAATATTTTGTGATATTAGAATTTTTAGAACAAATCTAAGCATAAAAACTATTTTTATGTGTGAGAGGTTTTTGAGAGATAAGCCAAAAAGAATTGGAGTGAACAAAAAATGAGAACATCATGTCCTCATGTGGGAGGGATGGGTCCATGGGGAAGGAAAAAAAAGCTTTTCCTTTTTGCTTTTTGTCTTACCCAAATCATAGGCTAGGTTTAGGGAGAAAAATGTGATGATTATGTTTATCCCATAAAAATAATCAACTTCACAAAGCCCTAACACACTACCCATAAAACCGGCTCCCACACTTAAAATAGACTTCCATTTTATTTTTGTAATTTGTCATTTGTAATATGTTGGGACATGTGACATGTAACATGTCATTAGATATATTAATGCATATTTAACAAATTAAATGTCATTATATATCAAATAAAATAACATTTTACAAATTAACAAGTAATTCACAATTACATGTATATAAAATGCGTCACATTAAGTCTAGTTAATATAATCTACAACATTTTGTAATTATAACTAACTAATTACTCTTATCTCAAATGTTTCATAAAAATTAATCAATTTTAGTAATATAACATATTAATTACTAAATTAAATCTTATTTATTCAAATTACAATCAGATATATAACTATCACTCATTGATAAAAATTTGTTAAATTTAAGGATTTAATTAATCTGTATCGACATACAATTAATTAATTTATTAGTTAAGGGAATTGTCCTATAGGTGTGACCTTAAGGGATCAACTGATCACCACCGTCAAACGACAGTAACGTCAAACTCTAGTCAGCTGATCGTTACCGATTAATGTTGATCAGTTGACAATATATTGAATCATCCCTTTTGTACTCTTGGTATGAGATTTAATATGTGATCGCACTATTGTTGAGGACACATACTCCAACAATTATTTCGGCGCAAAAGTTCATTATATCGTCGCAAAACGGTTTAAAATTCGTGTTTTAAAATTGCCATTATGACGGCGTGAAAAAGGTGTTTTTGTTGAAACGGTTGTAAAAACCGGGTTTTAAAATCGTCCTTACGATAGCGTGAAAAGGTGTTTTTGAAACGGTTAAGAAACTGGGTTTGAAAATCATCATTACGACGGCATGAAAAAGGTTTGAAACGGTTGGTGAAAGACCGAGGTTTGAAATGGCCATTATGACGGCGCATAAGGGTGTTTTGAAATTTTGGAAATAACACGGAAGGACTTATGATCACATAGAACATAAGTACTCACAGTTCATTATATTATGCATAATGCTGACACGGGTTTTAGCTTAATAAGGGTGGTTACATACTAAGCGATCAATCCCTGATTTTCGAGAGGGATGCCAATCCAAACAAAATGTGTAAGTTTGGTACCCTAGCCTCGTGCACATGGGAAGTGAATACTCTTTGGCGTAAAGAAATGGTGTAACGCCAATGGTATGCTTGATGCAATCGGGATTCGAAACGCGGGGATGAGAAAATTCACCCCGACGAGACGAGCCAAATAGTCGATAAAGGTTAGGTTGTTGGGCCGGACCAGGAACCCGACTTATGAATGAAATATCAATTTATGCACTTCAACCAAGACCTCCTACATGCCAATTTGTGGACGTATAGCAGTCGGAGAGCCACGCTCGGTGACGTAGAAATGATTTCAACTGAATCGCTTTAGATCGGTCTGTTTCGTCCCGGTTAGGGTCTCGAAATGATGCTAGAGATGTTCGGAGTCGCCACAAGCAATTATGGGATGCCTGAAAACTGTTCGAATCCACGTTGTACCTCGGTCAAACGAAGCAATAAGCGGAGCTTTACATAGGTACTAAAGATAAGGAATCGTCCCTCTTTAGCATCCTATCGCTAGAATGACTCTCGTTCGCCTTGGGTAGGTCATCCATTATCCAAAGTTTCTGAGTAAGAGGTGAGGGTACGTATTAGGAAGCTCTTTAATCAAACCCCCAATCCCGCCCGTGATAGCGACCTCGACTAATCGATCTTGGTTGGTTAAGTGCAAAAGTTGATAAAACGGGTTAAATGCATGAATGCGCATCCGCAAGTTTAAACCTAACATGTTAGATTTGCTATGTCGGTTGTTTATCGAAATATCAAGTAATTGATGTCGAGTTGGATTTAATGTTGATTTGTATGCAGGACGAAAATTAAACATCCATTAACCAAGTAAGGTTTATGGTGCTTAACATGATCCATTTGTGTTAAAAAAGTGTTTTAGAATGCAAACTGTAAATGCAAGCTTGCCAATCTGATCCATCATGTATTCGGGTTAACCAAAGTCGGGATCATCTTGGACGAGCGTTGGAAATTAGACAGGAGCATTGCCAGGCAACCATTGAGGCGCGAGCCTGTTGGCGATACAAGGGTGTCTGCCCAGGTTTGAAAACTGGAATTCAGAGAGCCTATTTAGGCATGAGTTAGGTGACCACCCAAAGGGGTGTCTCCTGGTTATTGAAAGTGTGTGTGAAATCGTTTGTAAAAGGGTGTTAAAACCCGCTTTTTTTGAAAGGTCATTAAGACCGCTTTTGTGCCAATATGATTATCGTGACTCAGAATGATTAACATTGTCTCGATAATACTCGATGTCGGGTTCGAATTTGAAAGCTTGACATGGATAGTTTTGTAAAAAAGGTTTAGAAAATGCTTGATATGAACTAGTTATATTAAGTTCATTGTTTTGTAATTAGTCAAAGTTCATCGTACTCGGGTTAAACCGACCTGGTATGTGGAACCAAGGATGATTATCCATGTATGACTACTATGGTTTTTGCAAATGTAAACAAATGAATAAGAGGGCTTTAAAATACCCTTTGAAAATTTAATTAACCAAATATTATCATCGAATTGAAGAAAAAAAAGATCTATATACTTACATATTCATATCTGTTTTAATTTAATTTGTCATAAAATTAATTAGTGATCTTATGCATGCAAACATCAATAAAACAAGATAAGAAAACATTTTCTCACCATATGAAATTCGGTCATATTAGGCACCAACAAGATCTCCTTCTTGTTATTTATTGAGCTTTCCATTAATGGATAAACATTCTTGACTTCAAATTAGAAGCCCTCCAATTAGTTGCACCCAAGACAATCCTTTAAACCCACAAATGAACATGTACTAGATGTTTATAATGTAGTTTACCTTAAAATCTATTACTAATACTCATATACTACTTTTAGTATTATTAGTGTTTGATTTAAACAAATTAGATTCACAAAAATGAATTTTGTGAAGAACAAGAGAGAGAAGGGAGGTTTTTCATAAAAAGTAAGAATGAATTAATTAGAGAAAATTCTCTCTAATTTTTTTTTGCTTGAAAACCGGTTGGGAGGGCTAAGGGTGGTCAAATTTTTCTTCCCAATTTGCTTTTTGTTCTTCACAAGAAAAGCTAGCTAGTAGTAGGTGTCATCATGCTGTCTATTTTATTATTTAAATAACAAAAACCATCAAAACCCACTTACTACATATAAAACCGGTTTTCCATGTAATATGGAGTCCATTTTATTTTTGTCAATTGTACAATTGTATGTCATGTGGCATGTGCCATGTCTTATGTCTTGTTTTAATTTAAAATGCATATTTAAAAAATTAAATATCATTTATAAATTAAATAAATCATATTTAACAAATTGACTAGTAATATAAAATTACTTTCTCATAAAATGGTCATTTAATTACTAGTTAGTATAATTCACAATATCTTGTAATTATAACTAACTTATCATTCTCATCTCGCGTGTTTCGCAAACACCGATTAATTTTAGTAATATAACTTCTTAAATTACAAATGAAATCTCATTTAATCACATTATAATAAGATGTCATTATTCTCTCTCTTATAATAATTTGTTCAATTTTAAGGAATTAATTAATCTGTATCGGTATACAATTAATTAACTTTTCAATTAAGGGAATTGTCCTTTAGGTGTGACCTCAAGGGATCAACTGATCACCACCGTCGCACGACAGTAATGTCAAACTCTAGCCAGCCAATCATTACCGATATGTGTGGACCAGTTGACTATATATGTAATGTATCATCCCTTTCATATTCTTGGTATGAGATTTAATAATGATATTTAAATCATGTGATCGCACTATTGTTGAGGACACATTTCCCAACAAGGCACAAATTAAACAGTCATAGTATAAGGAACCAAGGGTGAATGTAATTCATGGTTGAAAATGCTCATCATAAAAGTAATTTGAAATATTTAAAATGGTAAAAACCGGTTGCAAATAAGAAATGAAAATAGAGGAAAGATGAACTCAAACACGTTTGAGTTCTTACTGGGGAGGCCTAAAGAGGCGTGAGGATGGTAGTGGTGACTACCAGCCTCTGTTTCCAGTCAAAACTCGGTTTTGGCTCAATCAATCTGTATTTTGGATCATGTTATGCATGTTTTATCATGTTAAAGTCATGAAAACAGATAAAAAGAACATGAAAAAAGAGGACTAATTACACCCTAATAGTTACATGCAAGGTTACTTGACGAGAAATCGACAAAGTGTAAAAACTCGTGAGTCGGAAAACTCGATTTAAAATCATTTTTGTAAAATATGGAATATTGCTTTGCTTTAGTGAAGGTGTAGTTGGTCGAAGTGGTAAGCCAATGGATTTAATGCACGATGACGGTACCAAACAATGTGTAAGGCTCGTATTTTCAATTGGTAGGTCGAAAATACGTGTCGGTTGTGGACTCCAAAAGTCGAGGTCTATAATTTTAAGGGAGAAACGAAGAAGCGGACTCTCACGTACCTTTAAATGGTGGCATTTGAAGGGTATTTATAGAGGATTTGTTTGGTGGTGTGCGTTTTTGGCAACTTGGATGTAAAAGCAGCTTGAAGAGGCGCGAGAATGTCTGCGGGTCTTCGAGTTGTCTTGTCATTATCACGCATTTGAATTTGTGGTTTGTTCTATCCTAGGTTTTGTAGTATAAGATTGTTATACTTGACAATCACCTATACTAGGTATACTTAGCATGAAAGCATTGTAAGGTTTGTTTTTTGTGTTTAACTCAATTTGACTCATTGTTAAAGTCGGGATTTGAATTTTTTCTCGATTTTTGGTCCGGTGCCAGTGTTGACTTTAGTTAGTGTCATTCCGACCCCATCGTCGTGCATAAAACACTCCATTTATT
This sequence comes from Silene latifolia, assembly GCF_048544455.1. NCBI lineage: Eukaryota > Viridiplantae > Streptophyta > Magnoliopsida > Caryophyllales > Caryophyllaceae > Silene > Silene latifolia. The sequence goes on from NC_133538.1 coordinate 291,005,244, forward strand.
TTTGAAATGTTTGGAAAATATTTTCTTTTTCGAAATCGTTTTTTGAGTTTTCCGACTCGTAGTAATATAAATTGTCGATCAAACATAGCGATTCCTAAGCATGTTGTAGTCCGATAATCATCGGGTGTTTGTTGGGGATTTGACAGATACCGTGTATCTAAAGCCTTGCTCTATGTTTGGACAAGGATTCGTTTGACGCTTCTGTTATTGTGTCAAGACCATGGAGTAAGGAAGTTGATGAGATAGAATGATTGATCAATAGAGACGAGCCTCATCCTAAGACGGTTTACAACCTTGTTGACAGTGATGATTGAGAAGCTGAGCTCGATGCTTTGGAGGCTGAGATATTTAGAGAGGAACCCATCAGCATGGATAGCGGGATAATGTATGGGGATGTGATTCCTAGTATGGGTGAGGTAGTGTATTCTTTTCCCATGGGTACCGAGTTGGAAGGCAGTGAACAATCATTTCTACGTTTTATTTTGAATTTTGAGTTTGATGAGCTTAAACAATGTTTTTGTTGATTCTCTATGCTTGCATTATCTTGGTGATACTTATGCTTTTGTGTAGCACATGCGCAGATTTTCGATCGACTTTTGCGAGCAGGAAGCTGTTTTGATTGTGCTAATTTTGGGCGGTTGCTTTATTAAAGAAAAGGACAGAAGGTTGTAAGAGATCTGCAGCTGATTGCTATTTCTCCTGCTTTGCAGCTGGTTTGGAGGAGCTTTACATCCAGTTGGTAATATCTTTCTTGTATCTACTTTTATTGTATTATCTTTAGTTATCTAGTCTTCCCCCTTGCCTTTGTTAGTAGTGTCCCAGTTTAGTTATCCATATACATAGTTTTGACCTGCTACTTTTGAAACCAAAGCTCAATGATCAAGTCTTGACCGTATTGACGCATCTTATGCCGATAAGATTTGACAAATTATGTTGGTAAACAACTTAAATTCTGAGGTCTATAGAGCTTCCTACGCTAGGAACATCAATAAACTGGTCTCATTGTCAATTAGGCATGAGTGTAGTTTCCCATTGTTGAATATGTAATATTGAAGTGTATAAGTGTGACAATAGTTTCTTAATACTTATACGCATTCATATGATGAAGTACATGAGGAAAGACAGTTTTTACGGTTCAAATAAGCCTTACATTGTCTTTTGTTTAGCCCTTTTGAATCTTTGTAGCAGTTTTATGTTCCATTTAATAACTACATTCCTAGAATTTGCCTACCTTATCGGAACAGTCACAATTGCTTATTTTTCCTGCCTATTTTGCTACTATAGTTGGGTTGGGAGTTATAATTGTCATGTAGGTATAGTAGAATTTTTATTAGCAATTGTGTTGTATCCCTTATTTGGAAAAGAGGAAAATATGAAGCAAAAAGAAAGAAAAAGAATTGGAAAAAAAAGAATTCGAAAAAGAAAGGAAAAAAAAAAGAAAAACAAAAGAATAATAAAAAAGAATTGCTTCATTAGTTTTGTTAAGAGATAAAAAAGGATGGTTACTAGAGTCTAATGCATTGTTAGAGAGTAGTTCTTTTATCTCTCATATGTTGTCAAAAAGTTAAGATAATCTCTATAGTTGGGCTAATTTATGCTTAATATCGTATAATTGGTTTTGGTTAGAATGTGTAGCTGGGACTACCGTCTTAGCCTCACATATCCATACGTACCTTGGCACAAACAACTTCTATACCTTCACCCATTAGCCACCTTTCTCGTCCTTGATACATGTACTTTTTTCTATATTATGAATGCGTATTAGTTGGAGAAATTTCTATCACATTAAATTGCATGCATATTTCATATGTTGATTGAGTGCTTCAATTTCGTTCTATCTCACAGATATATCACCCACACTTATGAGTACATCAGTGAATCCGCGAGAATCCGACTAATTTGTCTTGCAATATTGAAATGTATTTGGTTATTGTCTATATTACGGTATCATATCACATCCTGGGAGTTAAGCTGCGTTTTCCACTTACCCGTGCCTTTGAATTCGTTTTAGTGGTACAAATTTGGTCATTACTTTGTTATAGATATGGATAGCTTGAGATTTGTATGTGCATTAATGCTAGCTCCGAGTCATTCGTTCACCATTTCTATGATTGTCTTTTGTATTTGTAGATACCCAGTATCTGCAAAATCCCCAACAAACACCCGATGATTATCGAACTACAACATGTGTTGGAAATCGCTTCGTTTAGTCGACAATTTAACTAAACAACACGTCAGAAAGCTCAAAAACCGATTTCGAAAATGGAAAACATTTTAAAACATTTCTAAAATACCTGGAATGTCATATCCATGACGATGGGGTCGCAATGACAGTAGTTAGAGTCAAAACCGACACCGGACCCAAAACCTACTCAAAATTCAAATCCCGACTCAACACGGGTAAAACCCGAATCAAGCACACAAAAACCAACCTCACATAGCCAGGCAGCAACCTTGGGGCGCGAGCCTATGGGCGATGCAAGGAGCTTCCCCTTGTTTTACAAAAGGCGAATAACAAAAGGACATTGGGGCAAGTGTTAAACGGTAGCCCAAATGAGCAGACTGGGTTTGCAGAAGGTTTGTAAAACCGTTTTAAAAGGTCGTTGAAACCGCTTTTGTTAAAAAGGTCGTTAAGACCACTTTCGAGTGGTTATTTTAATGTTTTTTGCATGACGCGGGATATTTTCCAATATCGGTAGTATTCCGTGTCGGGTTTAGATATCCAAGCATGACATGAATAGTTTTTAAATAAAAAAGTGTAAAATGTGTATGCTTAACCATTTCGTCACCGTTCTTGAATAAACGGACATGCCATATATGTTAGCCAAGGATCACATGCAATATGATCAAGATAAGGACAATATGAAAATGAAATAAAATGAAGGGTGTTTGATATGAACTATTTATATTAAGTTTATTGATTTGTAATTAGTTGATATTTATCATCATGCTCGAGGTTAAACCGACATGGTATATGTGAATCAAGGATGATAATGAATATGACTAAATGTTTGCAAATGTGAATGAATGGGAAAAATAAAGAAATAGGAGATAAAAATGTCCAAATCTCCATAAATTTGTTATTAACCAACAATATTATCGTTACACATCATAAAACCGTCATGGTATAAATAACCAAGGATGATTTCGTTAAGGGTCAAAAATATTTATCATAAAAATGATTTGAAATGGTAAGAAAATCGTAAAGAAAATAATAATAAAAAAATGTCGAAATGTAAAGGAATGATGAACTCAAACACGCTGACTTCTAACCTAAGAAGCCATAAGAGGCGCGAGCCCCTAGGCGAGGCAACAAGCCTCTATCTCAGACCTAAACTCGGTTTTCGCTCCAAGTTTTGAATCGTGTTATGCATGTTTTACGTTTTTATAATAATAAAAATAGTTAGAAGAACATGAAATAAGATAATTTGTTACACCCTCATACTTACATGTTTGGTTGCTTGACGAGAATCGACAAAGTGTTAAACTCGTGAGTCGGAAAACTCATTTTAAAAACCGTTTTGCAAGAAAAGAGTGTTGCTTTGCTTTAAGTGTTGATTAAGTTTTTAGTTAGTCGAATGGGTTGGTTGAATCCACGGCGACGGTATCAAATAAAGTGTGTAAGGCTTGTGTTTTCAATCGGTAGGTCAAAAACACGTATCGAATTGTTGACTTAAGAAGTCAAGGTCTAGAACTTTAAGGGGGAAAAAAGGGGCGGACTCTCGCGTGCCTTGCAAATGGGTTGTTAAAAGCGTATTAATAGAGGAATGTGTGGTGTTGGTGCGTTTTAGGCGACGTGGCTGTAAAAGCCACCAATTGTGGAGCGAGTATATTAGCGACACACTAGGGCGTCTTGTCCTTCTCGCAAATTTGGATTTTGTTCTTTGTTCTATCCTAGGTTTTGTTAGATGTGTTTTGTTGTTTATGTGATTGTACGTGTAAAATAACATGTGGGTTTTATGTGAGGTGGTTTTTTGTGTGCTTGATTCGAGTTTAACCCGTGTTGAGTTGGGATTTGAATTTTGAGTCGGTTTTGGGTCCGGTGTCGGTTTCTTGTCCAGGACGATCACTATTTCGGTTGACCCGAGTACGTGATGGATCAGATTCACAAGCTTACATTTTACATTTTACACTTTAAACACAACTTTTCAAACAAATGGATCGTGTTAAGCTTCATAAACCTAACCCGGTAAATGAAGGTTTAATTCCCGTTCTCACATGCTAATCAACCCTAAATCCAACTCGACATCAATTGCTTGATACTTGGACAAACAACTGACTATAAAATGTGGTCGAGGCCTTTTTTGTGCTTAGTGCTTAGTCTTTGTCACTACCTAACCAAAACAATATTTATAACTTCACAAACTACTCTTAGTAAAGAGGTAAGTAAAGGTCGGATCCCAAGGGACGGGTATCGATTTAAGATTTCAATTGCAAATAGCTATGTCTTAGGGTGTCACAAATTGGGTTGAGATGAGATGTAATCTAAACTAATCAACAAGATGAATGTAAATTAATGAAAACAATGTAAAGCAATAAAAGGGGTTTGTAAACAATTGATTAAAAGAACTAGGGTGTCATGGGTTCATAAGGGAATCATGGAAATAGATCATTACGAAGATTTGGGTCCCGGAGCCGAGTCGATCAAGACTTTACAACACCTACAAGTCGACTTAGTCTCTTCCTATTCAACTTTATGCATGGCGTAATGAGGATCGAGTTGGTTTATATCTTACAAGCCTCATTGAAAAGATAAGAGATGGGTAAAAAATGCAAGGTTTCATAGTCTAGCATTTCGTCAAACATAACATGTGCATAGGTTGAAATCATAAAAAGCAAGCAATTAATTATGAAAATATATTAGATTAAGCATAGATTAATTCCCACGATTGTTTACCCTAATTCCCCATTAACACTAGCTAAAGGACTACTCACTCATGATCAAGTTTTGCATGCTAATAAGGTTGTCAATCATACTAACAAAGCAAAACATGATGAATAAATGATGTGATTAACAATAACTAAACAAAAGTAAAAGAGATTATACCTACTTGAGATGATCCAAATAATAAAGCAAACAATAATAGAAGTAAACTTGATGATTGATGGAAGGTAGTCAATCTTCCAATAAACCCAAATAATCTTCTAATTACCCAAATAAATCTAAGAACAATTAAGAGATAATGAAAGATTAAAATGTGGTTAATATTAAAATGTGTATTACAACTTTGATTAAGGCTAAATTAAGAGAATGATTATGATAAGATGAGATTAGATGTTGTAAGATGGTAATCTAGGTAGTACAATAGGGTATTTATACTAAAATTAAGTACAAGGATTAGGGTTACTAAGGGCTTAAATGACGATTAAGACCCTAAGAGAAGCTTGACAATTTTGTTAATCCTGAGGGACATGCGCGGATCATGCAGCAACTCCCAGGGGAATCCGCGCGTCCTTGCCTGAAGCACGGTTGGCCCTGTTAGAAGATCCGCTCGGGCTGGCTTGGAGACGCATGGATCCTGGGCTCTGGGATGCTCGTCCTGAGCTCAGGATGCTCGGATCCTGGTACAGGGTTCTTCCCTTGTTCATGGCTCCCTAACAATCCATGGGGATTGTCGTGGGGATGCACGGATCTTTCATCATTGCCCATTTCTCTTCATTTATTTACTTAGGCTTCTAGTGTCGGTCTCCTCCTCAATGCTTGGTCATTAGATGCGATCCATTTAGCTCCATTTTGCTCCATAAATGCAAGGCTAGCAATCCTCTCCTACCAAGGACACACAACCTCAAAAAATATGCAAAATGGGAAACTAAAGATAAGAAATAACAGTAATATATGCTAAAAAGCATGGGAACGAGGTTAATTCGGGGACTAAATGTGCTCAAATATGTGTCACATCAAACATCCCCAAACCGAGCCTTTGCTCGTCCCGAGTAATGAGGTGACTAAAACTATGACCTTTATTTAAACTAGCCTACTAATATAGCCGATATGAGACAATTAGCGGGTCTCACTCTGCCCCTTCAACTCATAACAAGACACCCATGAGGTAAGATGCCTTCATGCAAGGCAAGGTGGGGTTTGCCAAAATGGCCATGCAATTAATCATTAAGAACACAAAAGCAAGTAATGGATGCATCTACAAAAGAATAGCCACTTTCCTCATCTAAGTGGCGGAAATTATATAAGGGGGAAGCAATCCAAAGGTACACACTCCATTATAGATATGGTTTCTTCAAATTACTAAGCTTAGGAGGATACCAATAAATCACCTCCTAGTTGTGTCAAGCTAGGGCACCTTTGTCCTAAATTGCTAGATGCTTTTGTCAAGAGTAGACTCCCTATGATGTTAGAAAAACTGTAGGATCGCATAATTCCCCTTCTTGCCTAGACAAGAAGAAGGGTCGTCCCCTCTCTGCTATGCACATAAGTGGAATCAATAGATAAAGGGATCAACAAGATTATGAGTTACATAATGGGAGTTTGCTTTTAATTTTGTTATTCCCCCCCCCCAATTTCTTGTGGCATTTGACATTTTTGAGAACAATTCCTTGCCATTTCTTTGATGTTTGGCATTTTGATACTTGGCAAAAAATTTCAATCTTTGTATTTTTTGAACATTTTCAAAGTCACCCAAATTTGTAACGAGGGTGCTTTTATTAAAGCATAAGTGTTCTTATTTCTGTACTCCTATTTTCTTTGATGCAAATTTTGTGCAAACTTCTTGATTTTCGTTTTGGTACTTGAACTCAAATTGAGATTTTTGTGTCCATTCCCTTTTTGTTGACAAAACATGATGATAGAAGTGGAAGATGGTTTCATTGTTCCAAGGGTCACTTTGGAATAAAAGGTAGCCAAGGAGTCATCACATCACAAGGTACTCTTGACTAGAACCTTAGTCCATGGCTCAAAGGATACTAGCACGACACATTCTAGGGTGTTTTAGAGGTGTTCTAATGAGCACAGTCTCAAGAAGGACAAGTATCTACAAGGGCCTTATATACACTTACCAAGCTTCCCAAATAGATGTTTTCACAAAATTTTCCTGAAATGCAACTACATACCATGATGCAACTAACATATATACAACCTAGTGCAAATGCTTCTATCAACTAATATGCCATATAAACTAAATGCAACTCCTAACAACATATTGGTTTGTACCGCATCAACCAAAATGAAGCCACATTGTCATTAACATATAAAAGGAGGAAGGAGAGGTGGAAAGATCATACCATGTGGTGTTTTATTTCCTTCATGCCTCGAATGTGGCGTAGTCGATCCAATGTGATAAGAGTGACAAACAAACACAAACATATACAATATACACAACTCTATACTACAAAGGAATGTACATATTTTTGGGTTTTTGAGAAATTTTTCAATTGTTATCATTTTTATCATTTTTGAATGCAAGGTTAAGTTAGAATTTCCCATCGCCACACTAGTATGGGCATTGTTCTCAATGACCAATACGATAGGAAATTATGCAATGCAATCTATATGAATATGCATGATTTCTAAACTAATATGCAAACTATATGACCTATGAAACAAGTGAATGCAATATAATCTATCCTATATTTTGCATTCTTTTGATTGTTTGGAGAGCTAATTTGAATTAACTCGTATCCCTTGTGAATGAACTTCCCCAAACCAAACAAGACACTATCTCTAGTGTTAAAAGAGGGAAAGTTCATGCACAAGGTAAGAGTGCAATGCATGAATTGTAATTGTCATTTTGGATTTTACAAATGGGAACAAAATATGAGACACCTCAATGGAACCGAGGTGGGAGTCCTTTAAATGGTGCTAGGACTCAAAACAAATACTCAAGATAGAGATTAAAAACATGATATAGAGACAAAGCTAAAGGAGGTGTAGGAAACTCACAATGGAATAGGTTGAAGCCAAGTAATCAACCCCGCACTTGTGGTATCCTCTAATAAGCCTTGTCAACCCTCAATTGTCGCTCATTGCGACATCATCATAACCGGCCTTATTGCCGCCATCATCATCAATACTTTCATCATCAATTTCTTCATTATCTTCTTCATCATCCACCTCCATGGACTCGGAGGATTCGCCATTTTCATCTTCATCATTGGAACTTAAACCTTTCTCTTCTTCTTCTTGGCATGAACCAATACCTTCCCCATCTTCAACAACAACAACCTCCTTTCCATTAGCCACCCGACTATCCTTTTCGGCATCTTGAGAAGCACTAGGGATGAATACCTCCTTATCCACACAACTAGGCAAAGGACATGAAGGATCAAAAAGTCCTTGCCTAGCTAGATGTAGTAGGGATGGATATTGGGCACAATAAGCATTCACCCGGTCATCATTAGCTTCTTTATGCATTTATTGCATTAATTGGGTCAAGTAGTCATTGCCTACCATGACATTATAGCCACTTGTTTTGAATTATTGGTAGGCAAAAGGATAGGGTGGAGTCACAATGGTAGAGGAGGAGGGCTTGACAATTGGATCCCTATGTTGCTTTATTATCAACTCCGCTTCTTTGGAGACGGGTAATAGGTAGTTTGGTCTACGGACGGAGATATGGCAAATCTTGGTGGGAAAGATAATGCACTTGGCTTCTTTGATGAGCCACTCATATTTGTGGTCAAGATTGTCATTCTTGACCTAATGAAATTTGTTGATCAACGTGCTCATATCAAGAAGGTTGCTCCCCTTAGCCGGTTTGTAGGTGTTATCCTTGTTGAACTCCGGGTTAAAGTGTTTAGCTAACCTTGTTACTAAGCCCCCGTTTACAATGAAGGTCGCTCCATCTTTCCCATTATCAATCTCGAGCCACCGATCAAGCAATAGTTGAAGAATGTTGTACTTTTTGGTGAACTTCCCATTGATATTCATGAGGAACTCAAGGTAGACAAAATCAAGTTCGGTGAAGTGGTTGGTCCTTTTCCTAGCAATCAAGTTATTGGCCACAAACTTGTGCCAAACTCTTATCCCCGGATGGTGAACGTACAAAGCATGGCACTCCCGGAAAGAATCAAATTTATGGTCGGTTATAGCTTTCCAAAGGGGTGCGGCATCATAGTTCAAAGGCTTTTTCTCAAAGTGATCATATCGCATAAGACCAAACACTTTACCAAACTCACCCTTAGTCATTTTTCTACTCTTGTTCTCAAGACGGAACTCAACATAATATCGAGTCTCTATCTTATACACCTTTAAGGAGCTTATGAACTCCATAGTCAATGAGGGGTAAGTCAATTTATCCATTTCAAAGAGGGTTATCAACCCCATGGACTCGAAAAATGCTCTAGTTCGCTCAAGTACCCAAATTTTCACAAGGCATCTTTACAAATAAACTTGGTAGCCACAATAGTCTTTTTGACAAGGGATAAAAATACAATCCTATGCTTATCGGTTAAGAAAATTACCTCCGGAAAATTTGACAATTGTTCTACAACCGGAGTAGATGTGGTAGCTTCCTCAGTAGGATTGACGGTTACTTGGACTTCTTCCTTTTGTTGCCTCTTTGATAAATTTTGGGTTTTGGGTGCCTTAGAACCGTCTTATGTTCTTGCCATTATATTCTCCTTGTTAAGTTGGTATCAACAAAATAAGATGTTGCTTAAATGTTCTTTGCTTCTTTAAACTTCAATCAATTCCTCAATTAAATTTAGGATTTTCGAAAATTTGCCCAAACCCTAAAAAATTGATTAAATTTGTGAGGAAATTGATGTTTAGGTGGTCTTTTGTTGATGAAGGAGTGATTTAATGTTGTTTTGAGCAAGTTTTGTTTGGATTGTGGTGAATTTTGTTGAGAAATTGATGTTTTTGAATGAGGGGATTAAGGGTTGTAGTGAGAGAAAAATGTATGTGTTTGTGTTTTTAAAAGATGGAAATGAATTGGGAAGAAGGGTGTCCCATGTTTTGTTTGAGTATCAGGCCTGGGACGCTCGGATCATAGTGAGGACGCGCGGATCGTCTTACAAGACATCCTGAATTAACAAAGCAGTGCTAGGACGCGCAGATTTGTTTCAGATCGAGCGGATTTCTGCTGAGACGCTCGGATTGTGACTGGGACGGGCAGATTTTCTTACATCAAAATTTCAGAAGTTTGGAACTTCCCAGGACCCGCGGATGGATTTCAAGACGAGCGTCCTGTTGTTGGATCGTGCAGATTTTTTTACAGGACGTCTCCCATAAATTAAAGTTTCCCAGCTCCCACGTCCTAAGGGCAGGACGCGCGGATTGTGCCTGGGGACGATCGGATTGTGCTCAGCTCCCACGAGCTCAGGTCTGCTCGTGGGTATTCCTCTTCCTGTGTTATTCCTCCTTCCTTTCCTTGTTAAATGTTTTGGGTTACACTACAAAGGCTTGGTTAGCCTAGGCATTTACCATACCCACACTTGATCAAACACTTGACATTGAAACACGTTAAAATACCTCCCTCACTTGCTCTCATGTCAAAAATCTTGTATCAAAGCATAAAAATGCAAATCCAAAAAATGAAAAATATGCAATAAAGGAAATGAAATTCTAGTTAGGGGATTAGAATATTTACAAATGGTGGTTTAGGGAGGACTCCACCAAACTTTCCTTCTTGTGAGAGGTATCAAGGGGGCAAAGCCAAGGCGTTGTTGATGTTGCTCAATACCTTGTAGAAGTAGTCGAAGGCTTGCTCATTTTCATGATAAAGATCTTGCATAGATATTTATGCATTATTTTATCCATTGTTGTAGTCATCCAAGTCAAAGTGATGATAAGGATCTACAAAACCTTGGTCTAAGGTCATAGCATTTCCAATATAAGGATTGACCAATCCTTCAAATTCATCGTCCCATAGACCACAAACTTCACTAAGTTGTTCCCCAATGATGTCATGAGTTGCAAGATCAACTCTCCTTTCTTGTTACCATGTCTAATGAGGCCTTCTTCATTACTTGTCATGATGGGTGAGCTATTCAAGCTCTCATTGTTGTTGAAAATTCCATGCTCTCCGAATAGAGCTACTTGAAGGTCATCCACTTTCTCCTTTCATATGGGTGATGTTTCTTTACCTATGGCTTGATCTTTGCATAAAGATTCTAACTTCTTCCTATCACTTTCACGGCTATAGTAATAGACCATGAAGCATGGCTCATAAACTTGGGGGGCTCTCATTGTTTTATCAAGGTTGAAAGTAATTGTCTCATCCCCTACTTCAAGTGTGAGCTTTCCATATTTCACATCGGATAACACTCCCACGGTGTGCAAGAAAGATCTTCCTAATACGATAGGAATTTTGGAATCCTCCTCCATGTCAACAATGACAAAGTCTACCGGGATGAAGAATTTGCCAATTCTCACGGGCACATCCTCCCATACCCCTAAAGGTATCTTCGTTGATCGATCCGCTATTTGAAGAGTGTTGTTGGTGCATTTGAGCTCTCCTATTCCTGGCCTCTTACATACCGAGTATGGTATGACACTTACACTTGCTCTAAGATCGCACAATGCTTTGTTGATTGTAGTGTCACTAATGGTACATGGGATAGAAAAACTTACCGGATCTTTGAGCTTTGGAGGGGAACTCCCTTGAAGAATAGCACTACTCACTTTGGTAAAGGAAACGGTCTCCAACTTTCGGATGGATTTCTTCTTGGCAAGAATATCCTTCATGTACTTTACATAAGCCAGAATATGATTGATCAATTCCGTCAGTGGGATTGAGACTTCTAAGTCGTTTACAATTTCCATGAACTTTCCAACTTGCTCATCAAACTTAGGCTTAGCTTGGAGACTTGGGAATGGAAGTCTAATCACAATAGGCTCTTTTTCCTTAGCCATCTCTTCATTCTTCTTCTTTAAAAGTTCATTGGTAGTAGGATCTACCTCCTTAGAGTTCTCCACAACTCCTTGCATGCTACTAGCACTTACAATATCTTCATCAATTGGCCTCTTCGGCCCCTCATATCTTGTACCGCTCCTCAAATGGATGGCACTAACCGTTTCATGTCTTGTGGGTGCGTTACCTTGAGGAGGTAATTGTCCCTTTTGTCTTTGGGAGCTGGAAGATGCTAATTGGGTCATTTGAGTCTCTAACATTTTGGTGTGGGCAAGTATGTTGATGATGATGATTTCTTCAGCTTGGCTATCTTTTTGCATTTGGGTGAAGAATTCTTTTTGGTTCTTTTGCATTTGGAGGACCGCTTTTTGAACATCAAAGCTTTGGTCATTGGATTGGTTGTAGGAAGGTTGATTTTGATACCCTTGGCTTTGGTTGAAAAATGGTCTTTGAGCTTGGTTTCTCATTGGAGGTGGAGTGTATGTTGGTTGAGGATTTTGAACATTTTGGCTTGTATATGAGAGATTTGGATGGAATTTGGTGTTCTCATTATAGTAGTTGAAATAAGGGGGACCACTCTTGTATACTTGGAAAGCATTAACTTGTTCATTTGTTCACCTACATTCATTTTGATCATGTCCCAAGGTTCCAAAACTTTCACATACTCCATTTAGAATTGAGAATGATGCCACCATAGCATTAACATGTTGTTTGGGTGATTTGGACTCTTCATCAAGCTTAGCCATGGCCTTCTCAAACTTCAAATTGATGATGTCGATATGAGCACTTAGTTGAGCACCCAATTGAGTGATGGAATCTACCTCATGCTTTCCTCCTCTAGTGGCCTTTCGAGGCCTACTATATTGGGAATTATGAACCGCCATCTCTTCGATTTTGGCCTATGTTTGATTGTCATCAACTTTGGTAAACCTCAAATTGGATCCCATATTAAGAACATTGCGTGAGTCTTCATATAAGTCATTCCAAAATTGTTTCACAAGGAACCACTAACTAAGTCCATGGTGTGGACAAGAACGACAAGTGTCCTTAAATCTCTCCCATGCTTCATATAATGATTCCTCATCCCTTTCCTTGAACCCGGTGATTTGGGCTCTTAACATATTAGTCTTCTCCGGAGGATATAATTTCTTTTAGAAGGCAAGTGTTAACTTCTTCCATGAATCAATACCAAGGGTAGACTTGTCTAGGCTCTTCAACCATTGCTTTGCGTTACCGATCAAGGAAAAAGGAAACAATACTCATCGGATTTGGTCTTGAGTAACTCCGGTTTAAGAAATTGCATCACAATAGTCACAAAAAGTCTCTATATGTAAATGAGGATCCTCACTAGGCATCCCTCCAAATTGACTTCTCTCAACTAATTGTATGAATGCGGATTTGGCAATGGAATTACCGGTTAAATGTGGTGGTGTAGGAGTACCGTTTGGTAGGTTCTCCTCGGTTGGTACGGAATGTGATGAAAATTTAGGCATTCTGGGTTGATTTTGTGGTTGTTTTGGAATTGGATTATCCTCTCCTTCTCTTTCAAAAGGTTTGACAAACTCAATGTTATTTGGTTGAATGTCCACAATCTCTCCAATACCTACAACTTTTGAAGTACCTCTAGCAACTCTTCTATTGTTGGTTAAGGTCCTTTCAATCTCGAAATCAATAAGTAACAAATTACCTTGTGATCTACTAGTCATGCAAAATATCAAACAACTAGAAAACAATTAGAACAACCTTGAGGAGATTGACTTCCCCAAGGTAAAGAAAGACACAACTAAAAACAGTTAATGAAAATCAAATCAATTGAACACCGTCCCCGGCAACGGCGCCATTTTTTGGTCGAGGCATTTTTGTGCTTAGTGCTTAGTCGTTGTCACTACCTAACCAAAACAATATTTATAACTTCACAAACTACTCTTAGTAAAGAGGTAAGTAAAGTTCGGATCCCAAGGGACGGGTATCGATTTAAGATTTCAATTGCAAGTAGCTATGTCTTAGGGTGTCACAAATTGGGTTGAGATGAGATGTAATCTAAACTAATCAACAAGATGAATGTAAATTAATGAAAACAAAGTAAATCAATAAAAGGGGCTTGTAACAATTGATTAAAGGCACTAGGGTGTCATGGTTTCATAAGGGAATCATGGAAATAGATCATTAGGAAGATTTGTGTCCCGGAGCCGAGACGGTCAAGACTTTGCAACACCTACAAGTCGACTTAGTCTCTTCCTATTCAACTCTATGCATGGTCTAATGAGGATCGAGTTGGTTTATGTCTTACAAGCCTCATTGAAAAGATAAGAGATGGGTAAAAAATGCAAGGTTTCATAGTCTAGAATTTCATCAAACATAACATGTGCATAGGTTGAAATCACAACGAGCAAGCAATTAATTATGAAAACATATTAGATTAAGCATAGATTAATTCCCATGATTGTTCCCCTAATTCCCCATTAACCCTAGCTAAAGGACTACTCACTCATGATCAAGTTTAGCATGCTAATAAGGTTGTCAATCATACTAACAAAGCAAAACATGTTGAATAAATGATGTGATTAACAATAACTAAACAAAGGTAAAAGAGATTATACCTACTTGAGATGATCCAAATAATAATGCAAAGAATAATAGAAGTAAACTTGATGATAGATGGAAGGTTGTCAGTCCTCCAATAAATTCCAAATAATCTTCTAATTACCCAAATAAAACTAAGAACAATTGAGAGATTAATGAAAGATTAAGATGTGATTAATATTGAAATGTGTATTACAACTTTGATTAAGACTAAATTAAGAGAATGATTATGATAAGATGAGATTAGATGTTCTAAGATGATAATCTACGTAGTATAGTAGGGTATTTATACTAAAATTAAGTACAAGGATTAGGGTTACTAAGGGCTTAAATGACGATTAAGACCCTAGGAGAAGCTTGACAATTTTGCTAATCCCGAGGGACATGCGCGGATCATGCAGCAACTCCCAGGGAAATCCGCGCGTCCTTGCCTGAAGCACAGTTGGTCCTGTAAGAAGATCCGCTCGGGCTGGCTTAGAGGCGCACGGATCCTGAGCTCAGGACGCTCGGATCCTGGTACAGGGTTCTTCTCTTGTTCTTGGCTCCTTAACAATCTGTGGGGATTGTCTTGGGGATGCACGGATCTTTCATCATTGCCAATTTCTCTTCATTTATTTACTTACGCTTCTAGTGTCGGTCTCCTCCTCGATGCTTGGTCATTAGATGTGATCCATTTAGCTCCATTTTGCTCCATAAATGCAAGGCTAGCAATCCTCTCCTACCAAGGACACAAAACCTCGAAGAATATGCAAAATGGGAAACTACAGATAAGAAATGACCATAATATATGCTAGAAAGCATGGAAACGAGGTTAATTCGGGGACTAAATGTGCTCAAATATGAGTCACATCAAAATGTTCACATGTTAGGTTGAAACTTTTGGATGTGCATTCATGCGTTAACCCGTTTTATCAACTTTTGCACAAGCAACCATGATCGATCTGTAGAGGCCGCTAACGCAGGCGGGATTGTGTAATATCCCGTATTTAATAATTATATATTTTATATTATATTGTTTATACGAGTTATATATGAGACGGAATAATATAATAATAATAATAATAATAATAATAATAATAATAATCATAATAATAATCATAATAATCCTAATAATCATAATAATCATAATAATAATAATAATAATAGTAATAATAATAATAATAACAATAATAATAGTAATAATAATAATAATAATAATAATAATAATAATAATAATAATAACAATTATTATTATTATTATTATAAGATGATAATGATAATAATAGTAATAATAAGTAGTAATAATAATATCAATAATACAAAATACGATATATATATATATATATATATATATATATATATATATATATATATATATATATATATATATATATATATATATATATATATATATATATATATATATATATATATATATACGTATACTACTAACTACCTTATATAATCTACCCTACCCTATCCACCCACCTTATCCCAACACAATCCTCATCCTATCCTAACAAAATCAACCCCACAAATGAGAGAAAAGAGAGGACAGAAAAAGGAAGAGAAAATGGAGATTTTGTCCCTCCGCCTCGAGATCGTAATGGAATACCGATTTAAACTTGTTAATATATTATTTAATTAATACCATTGACCCGCCTCAACCTTGACCGACCTTGACCTGTCATCAACCACCACTCGGACCTCTGTTGACCGCCCAAATGGTGGTTTGACCAAGCCTTTTATTGGGTATTTATTGTTGATGGAAAAAACCCCTATTGCGTCGGTTGTAGAGGACCTTTTGCGTCGGTTTTGGACTGACGTATATCGAGGGGTCGTATTTGCTATGCATCAGTTGTGAAACCGACGCAAAAAGTTCACCATTTGCGTCAGTTGTGTTTTGAAAACCGACGCAAAAAAGCACTATTTGCGTCAGTTTTGTTTTAAAAATTGACGCAATTGTACATATAACCGACGCAAATGCTTCAACATTTGCATCAATTCTTTATAGAACCGATGCATTTTCTTTATTTTTTGCTTCATTTGTTATCATAACTGATGCAATTGATATTTTGTTTTAGGGCCAATTCATTTTTCTCATTTGTATCATTTCTTTCAAGAACCGACACAATTTATTAATGCTTTTTTTATATATATATATAAATTTGCTGTCGAAATTACATAAAACTCACAATCCGAAACCAAAACTTAAAACCAGCAACAATAAATCCAACCAACCATTAATACATCACATGTAAAACAAATTTACATCTTATTCAATCCAACAACGTTCCAAATACAATCCAAAGTACAAATAATCACACAAACTTCTTAGTTACTAAGTTAATCTATAATAAATATTCTCTAAATATCTAGTAAACTTACATAAAACTATATATCAATCCAAACTAGATGCCACAAACCTAACACAACTCAACGTCTCAACCGGGCATAATCAAGTCAATAGTGCTCGATCAGGGTAGTAAAGGAATACATCACATGGCAACCTAGTCTGCTCCAGTCATTGAACAAGCGAGAAGATAGCGAACAATATCCTGCAGCAATAACAAAACTTCATAATACAACCATAATAAGTTCATATCGCTGCCGTGAATGCCCTGATCGAGACCGCATACGTAACACGATGTCAATATTCGAGAGATGAAATAAAATTAGGCCAAGTAAAAACAATAGACAGTTCCATAGTCTACGGTACCAATGTCAACAGCCGGATTCAGCAAATTGAGCATCAATAATTACCTCATTAACTTTTGAGATAGGATTATTGGACCTGACACACATCTCTCACTTTTCATAAGTTATTACCTTATAATTCCGAGAATTAAAAGTGTTGAAGTGAAACCCCTACTCAAATGTCATCAACAACTCTTGTGATCTGTTTTCACAAAAAAAGAGGAAAAAAAATCTAGAATTAGTAAATATAAAAGGATAAATATTTCATTAAGGCTATTAGGAGCACCATGTTATTAGTTGGGTAATCAACGAGTAGAGTGAGTTGTGAGGCTGTTGAACCTGCCCCAAATATAAACAAAAATATTGATTCTTGTCTTCACAGAGGTTCAATATAGAAAAATTCTATCACGGGACAAGTTCAGAATGTTTTAGCTCATTAATTTTATGATAAATCATAATAAAAAGCATAGTAGAAGGTCAGGGAAGGAAGGATCACCTAAAAGTCTAGTAGTTATTAGATAACTATCGACAACCAGGTTGTCAAGAAAAGTATGAAAGTAGATGAACTTGTCCATACTCAAACAGACTCCAGGCTTTACTTTAACTTCATCATAATCAGCTTTAGTCATTAGTCCTTTCTCCACAATCTGCAACTTCAGAATGTCAGTATTGAAAAATAAATGAACAATCCTAATGACAGAGCCAAGAACATAACAAATATCGTTGATTTTAATTTCTACCCCCTTCGTTCCAATTATTTGTTTACCTTTATTTAAAATACTCCTTCTCACAAAGAATATAAAACGTAAGCAAATGATTGGGATGGAGGGAGTACGTCCTACCCATAAATGCCATGATTATTGGTGGCCTGGTGATCACAGGCTTACTGATCTACAAAATACTAAACCCTCAAAAATCAAAATCCCCATGATGTCAGACTGTCTCACTTGAATTTATCTGAGGTCATTTGGCTCATTAAAATATTGAAATTTCAAATGTTATCTTGTGGCATAACAAATTTTGTTCTAGGAAAAGCCTCCATCAAAATTCATCTGGAAAGTATCATCCATTTTCATGGAGTTCATAACACAGATGGTCACAATTTCATCATACTTAATGAGAATGCTGGAATTGGTAACACAATTCTCGTATCGGTTTCATCATAGGAGTAAGCAATAAGGAGTGCATAGCTAACAAGACAATGGAGACTTTAGCTATTATTTAGGTGTTAGAAAGTGAAAAGCTAACTATTAAATGTAGCACAATGGAGCAATGAGCCAATGACATCAACCAGATCATTAGCTGGTAGACTAAAGTAAGGAACCTGGTCAATTTAAAGAGAAGATTAGAGGATGTGATACTCCATATACCGTTACGGTTTAAAATGTGAAAGTTAACAGAAAGTTAAGACTTTAAGTTCCTCTTACTTCTTCGATATGTCCATCCAAATTATTCAAGTGGCCTAGCATATCAAATAGGAGAACACAAACATTAGCAATGATGTAGAACACTCACAAATAGCATCTGGAAGCTTTATAGATGGATTGGTTAAACTTATATTTTTTAGAGTAGCATGCATAACAAGGGTCAGCTGCTCAGAGATGGAGAATACTAAAACCATGGGAAATTACATAAAGTAGAAGGAAAGCAAGTATATGCAGTCACAGAAGCATATGCGCTCAGCCAACAATCCTATGATGTTAATAATTAATAGATGAGACTCGCAGCAACAAAGCAAATGGAAAGTACATGACAACCTTGTAATCTTGCATAAATTCATAATGAAAAACGGAGTCTGGATCATTGCTAGCAGCTTTTAAGAACTTGTCTAGTCCTTCACGAGTTCCATTGTCCACGATTAGTAAGAGGAAGGTGAAACATGTTTAGTATTTTCTCTATTCTTTTTCAAGATAAAGCTATCCGGACTAAAGTTGACCAAAGATTGGCTCCAAATCTATTATGAAAAGGCACTGAGAACAAATTTATATCAAGAAACCAATAAGAAGTTAACAAAGTTGATTTAATTCAGAGGAGAAAATTTCCCAAAACGTGACATAAAGATCTGTCTGTATGACATCAAGACGTGACTAACAACCCTAAGCTTATAAAGCAATGTAGATCAGTCTCATTTCCTGTTATATTACCCAACTGATAAATCAAAAAAGGTTGAATTATATACACAACAAGATTAAAAGTCAAGAATTAGGACCATCAATTGTAGAGATAAGCGTCTCAAAGACAAAAATATATTAAAAGGAACTAGAAGAAAATTGACACAAAAATGACGTAAGACAAAGTAGATGGCCATCAATTGTAGAGATAAGCGTCTGAAATCCTGGTTTATACCCACGACAAAGAATAGAAATAAATTATTGGTGTGAAAGAAAAACTTATCCACTATGAAAACCAAAATAAACATTGATTCCTCTCATGATTCCCTTTGCCTCTTAACATTTCAGTCAGCGTTTTCGAGTATTTAACACAGGTAACAACTAAACAACACAGCCAGATCCCCTTAATCGTTATTAGGAAACGCATAAGTGGCCCAATCACAACTCAAGCTGATAAAGTGTTAAGTAAGCAGCTTAAAAGTAAGACGAACAACGACAATCAATCGATTTAGGGTGTGTTTGGATAGCAAAAGTGGAGGGAAAGGGAGGGGAGGGGGAAGGTGGGAAGAGAAAGGGAGGTAAGGGAAGGGGAGGGCAAATGGGGAGTGGGTGTTTGGATACAATTTCCTTCCAAATCTTGCCTATTGTGGAGAGATTTTGATATGCCTTGGAGGAGGGAAAATGTATCCCTCTAAATCTCTCCCCCTCCATTTCCCTCCACCCTTATTTGCTATCCAAACAAGGGAGTTTAAATCCCATACTCTCCCTCCGTTTCTTTTCCCTCCAAATCACTCAATCCAAACACACCCTTAATCTACAAACTTATTTCACATAACAATTGTCCAAACACTCAAGTAACCCAAAAAATCGAAAACTTGAATGGAAGCGCTATTATAAGTTCAGTAGACTGAAATAAGGGATGTGAAAAGAAAAAGAAGAAGAAGATACCAAAAGTTTGGGTTTCCTTTCCCCCACATTGACAATAAGGGTATGTAGACACAGCAAACAACAATCCAACCAACAGAGATAAAAGATCAGGGAGAAGCAAACAAAAATAATAAAGTAAAAACAACTTTAATCTAATAAACCTCAAACGAAAAGAAGACTGAAATGAAGAACTTGACCTTACTGGGAAAGAAGAAAGTTGCCAATTTAGGAGTTAACAATATATTTCAGAAACGAAGAACAACTCATCGCATCCACCAAACCACGTCCAAAGAGACGGCATCCTGAAAAGAGCAAAAATTCTACAGGAGATGAAAGAGGACTCCAATCGAAGACGATATGGGAGAAGGAGGTTCTCGCCGGCGACCTATAAGAGAGTTGAGCGGCCGTCGATGAGAAAGGTAAGGATGTGGTGGTAAGGCGGTGGAGTATTTTTGGGGATTTGGTGTCTAGAGAGCAAAAAAAAGGATGGGTTTTGTTGGGGAGTTGTGATCAGGGTTTTGTGATGACTGATGAGTGTGTTTAATCGGTTTTTTATTAAACATCATTTACATCGGTTTCAACTATAACTGATGCAAAAACATAATATCAAATAAGTCGATTTCGTAGTATAACTGATGTATTTGATCAAATACATCAGTTTTACTGAGAACCGACGCATTATATACGTCAGTTTCTTTGAAAAACCGACGCAAAAAGCTTGACTATAGGGCGAAACTGCATTCCCGCAAAAACTAAGTACTTTTTGCGTCAGTTTTTGTAGAACCGACGTAAATCCACTGACGCAATAGGTGTTTTTTCTACTTGTGTTGTGTAACCGTCATAAGACGGATTTTTGACCCACCTTTCATTTCTGTCTTGGGCTGACCTTGAGTGGGTTGTGTCGTGGGTTGAGTGGGGGTTGAAGTGGTGGTAATGGGAGGTGGAATAGGTGGTGTTAGGTGGGCGAACATGGGTGTCAAAAGGAGTTACACGGGTTAGGTTAGTCGGGTTATATTTGTGTGTGTTGTTGTTGTTGGTTATGGTGGTAGGCGTGGTGGTTGCTGGCGGCGACGATTGTCAGGGGCACCCTAGGGTTGTTGGCGGCGACCGGTTGTGGTTGGGTCGTGTGTTGTTGCTGTTTGGTGTTGGTGTTGGTGTTGTTGTTCATTGTTGGTGGAAGCCATGGTGGCTTTCGTTGCTGGCCGTGGCCACCTTGATTGGTGGTGGTGGTCCATGGTGGCAGCCACCGGTGGTAGGTGGTGGTTGGCCGTAGGTGTTAGGTCGTTTTGCGGGCTTTGGGTAGCTTTAAGATGGATTTTTATTTAATTAATTGAATTCGTATTTAATTAGTAATTAGATTAGTTAGTAATTATATTTAAGTATCATAATTAGGTGGCGAATTTATGGAGGAGCATATTTGTATCTGGTTGCTTTATTGTTTAGCGGGATTTGCTAAAACATAGGTTTATCCTACTCAGTTTCGATATTGTGTATATTTTTCAATGGGTCATTTGTCATTACTTCCATTGGACGAGTCGTATTGCATCTCATATTGGTATTTGAGGATTTCGTGAATCTCATATGTGTTGGAATTGACATTTATCGCATGTTTGGCATATCATGTTGTATATTGTGTATTGCATATTGTGATGGTTGTATATGTTGGAGGTTGGTTATGATATTGTGATTGTTATGGAGACGGAAGATGGTTGGGAGACCGTCTTTGGCTTGAGTCGCCTCTTGGAGGTTCCCACTCCAAGAGAGATGTGCACATTAATGACTTGAGTACAGAGGGACTCGTGTGGTTGAGACACGACGTCTGGCAGGGGATCCGGTTTGTTTCCGGATCCGGTACGTCTAGGGGTGTCCCGATACCTATTTGCGGTTGTTGGTATGTCTGGGCATGTTCCGGTACCAGTTTGGTTGTCGGTACATCTGGGTGTGTCCCGGTACTGTGGTGGTTGTGGGTACGTTTGGGTGTCTCCCAGTACCATCGTGGTGATTGTTTGATAGCGTCATATTCATATCATAGTCATGTTGCATACTCACACACTTTGAGTTGTGTCTCACTTTATTTAGTGAAACTGACGTTTGTGTATCTGTGTAATTGTCACCTTTTTCCGGGATGGCCCGTGTCGATCCATATGATATGGAGAGTAGGTTAAGTATAGGTTTTGCTTGTTAATGTGATCGGGATTTGGGCCGGGCCTTGGACTCAGAGTCGAGTAGCATAACATCGATGACTAAGATGGTAGTCGACATGTAATATGTATAGTTCACATTTATTCATTTGTTTACATTTATGTAATCACAAAACTTGTTATTTCTTTAAATAGTTTCTTAATTGTAATTTTGATTTCACTGCCTCGTGAAACCGAGACGGTAACATTTCCTAATTATCTTGGCCAGGTAAGAAGGGGGTGTTACAGATTGGGTGTCCGAAAAAAGGGCTTCCCAATTCGTACCCTCACCCTTTAATCAGAACCTTTGGATAGTGGACGACCTCATCCAGGGCAACGAGAGTCATTCTGCAATAGGATGCTTAAAGGGGGACGAGTCCTTATCTTTAGTACCTACGTCAAGCACCGCTTTTTTCTTCATTTGACCGAGGTACAAAGTGGTTTTGAACGGCTTCCAAGCATCCCATAATTTTTTGTTGGCGACTCCGAATATCTCTGTATCGTTTCGGGACATTCATCGAGACGAAACCGACCGATCTAAAGCGATCCGGTCAAAAGCATTTTTATACGTCCTCGAACATGGCTTTCGAACTGTCGCATGTCCACAGATTAGTGTGCGGGTAACCCATGTCCACAGATTGGCGATACCGCTAGGGACAACTAGGACACTTGTGTCATTGTGAGCTTTAGATGGTGAAACTCGAAGCGAGGTCGGGGTTAAAGTGCATTAATTGATATTATGGGCATATTTCGGGTTACTTGTTCGGGACCACAACCTAACCTTTATCGACCAATCGGCTCGTCTTGTCGGCGTGATTTTTTTCAACCCCGCGTTTCGACTCCCGATTGCATCAAGTATGCTATTCACGATACACATTTTATTTCGTCAAACAGCTTTCACTTCCTACGTGAACCAGGCAAGGGCACCAACCTTACACATTTTGTTTGGATTGGCATCCCTCTCGAAGATCGAGGATTGATCGCTTGGTGTATAACCACTCTTATCAAACCAAAATCCGTGTCAGCATTGAGCATAATATAATGAACTGTGAGTGCTTATGTGCTATGTGATCATCATAAGTCCTCCCGTTTCATCTCTAAAACATACAAAAACATCTTTTTACGGTGTCGTAATGGCCATTTCAAAATAAACTCGGTCTTTTGCCGACCGTTGCAAAAATAAACATTTTTACGCCATCATAATGACGATTATTTGAAACCTCGGTCTTCATAACCATTGCAAAAATACCTTTTTACGCCGTTATAATGACAATTTCAAAACCTCTGTCTTTTGTCGACCGTTGTAAAAACACCTTTCTCATACCGTTGTAATGACGATTTCAAAACTCGTTTCTTTCACAATAATTTCAAAAGCACTTTCGCGCCGACATAATGGCCATTTCGGATCACAAAAACAACGCACCGTTTTCAAAAATATTTCAAACCCTTAAGACGACGCATTGTTTTCAAAACCGTCTTCGAAAGCAACGGATTATTTTCAGGACCGCAATAATTTCAACAATTTCAAACCTCGATGTTCAGAAACACGCAACTTTTGGATTTCGAAACCGACTTAGAAAACAACGCACCATTTTCAAAGCCATCGCAACTTTATCTCAATTTGTCTTTTGAAAATAAACTTAAGACAATCGTTTCGACCTACCAAACCGGTTCCCGAGAATTCCTATTTTCGGAAGCCGTCTACAAACAAAGGAATCTATTTTTGAAAATTTCTATTTTTGAAATATCAGTCCTTCACTCCAATTTAACCCTGTGTATACCGAGTTAAAACAAACGTACTTATGGGTCTTCACTTATGAGTCATCTCACCGTCGAGACCCGTTCAACGGCATCACGCCATTATGTTAGATTTGAGTATTGTCGACATTGTGGCACCAACAGTCGAGTCAGCACTGAGGCACCATATATGGTCACCCTCGTCTTGTCTTTCCACGATGCATGTGTCGGATTGAGATGTAACGTGAGCCATTTTTCTTCCTTAGACGATGGCTCCATCATCAGTTTCGTCCAACAGCAAAGACAACAACAAAAAATTCAGCACTAACCAACTAGCGAGTCTGCTCACCGCTCTCAGAGTCACTCTGGACCGTTGGGATCCGTATTGACACCTTGGAAAGTAAGGAAAAGGAAGCTGGAGAGGATAACCCTCCATTTTTCACTGAAACTGATATAAGGCTCAAACTGTTGGAAGAGCAACTCCTACCCCGGGGAAACAATATCCACATTGAGAACAATTGCCGATTTGAACCCGTTGGGGACCAATTGGTTGATAACTTTACCCTAACTGATGTACCCAAATTCAAATGGTTTGAGGATCCTGTTAACCATATCCGAGCTTTTAAGGATTACATGTCCATCAAAAGGGTCGAGCATGAACTCTTCACCAAGATTTTCCTGTCCTCTTTGGAACCAATCCCTCGTTAATGGTACTATTCCTCTGACCCAAAGCGTACCACTACTTGGGATGAAGTTGTCATTGAATTTGCTAAGCAATACGCCGACAACGTTTATATTCAAGCCAACAGCGGCACCCTTGAGGTGGTAACCCAAAATGACAAAGAGGGATTCACCGAATTCCCAATCCGTTGGAGGAGGGTAAGCACCCAACTAGTGAGCAAACCGAGTGAAGCAACCTTAGTGAAGAAATTCGTAAACAACCTTCGCCCAGTGTATGCCAACCTTTTTAGATACAAAAACATCAAAAATTTCCATGATCTGCAAATCCTGGAAACCCGTATTAAGGATAATCAACACAGAGGCGTTGTGGCCAATACCATTGGCTGAGGCTACTAAGGTTCTACGACAACTGGAACCCGTACCTATGGTCAAACCAAAAAAATTGATGAAGTCAATCTCCTAGAGCCAACTGCAAAGAAGGATGAACGTCCTCAAAGGACATTCACCAACTTGGGATCAACATATGCTAGTGCTCTGAAAAGGTTAATGGATCAAAGGAAGCAGCAACCGATTGGTCCCACTCCGGACCCACCTGAAGCAAAGATAACCCGTTTCTGGAACCCGAACGCCTATTGCCAATATAACCAAGGCAAAATCCATGACACCGAAACCTACTGCTTAAACACGCCATTTAGCACATGATTCAGAAGGGCCAACTACCCTTACCCCCACCTGCAAAGCCAAACAACAAAACAAACCCCTTGGGAATCCATGCCATTTCAGATGATGAACCAATTATGGGTTGTTCGCACCTCATCCTACCAATTGAAAATGAAGTCAACGCCCTAGGGGATGACCTTCCCGACGGTATGCTCATTTCCAGCGCCGCATCCATGCTTGCCATGTTTCAACAAATCGAAAAAACCACTGTTAGTCTCTCAAAAAGAATTACCCGGATCGAAGATGCTCATCTCCGAGAAATCTTTAACCCACCAACACCCACGCCATATCTAAGGGAGGGTCCCCCTAACACCCAAAACTTCTGATTCCAAGGTGGACCACCTCCACGTCCATTCTGGCATAGAAATTACCCACTAAGGAACTCTCTCTCAAGGTTCGCTCGTGACCCCGAAGTCAATGGCATTTGGAGAGATGATGTAGATGACATTTACATTACTCTGAAAAGGGAAAGCAAATTGAGGAAGTTGATCATCTCACCCGATTTGGACATCCCTACAAAAATCCAAACCCAAGAACGAACAATACCCCCAACATGGGACGATCAAGTCATCCCAGACATTGACAACCAACCAAAAGTCCAACAAAAATTCATCGTTAGACAACTACAAAAAGCCAAAGCCGAAATATCCATCTGAAAACTGATAGTCACGTCATTCGAACAACGTCTAGTCCTACTCCAAGCATTGGGAAGATTGACAGTACCATCCACCACCTCACCTGATGAAGTGATAGCTCACATGACAAAATACATCGCTGAGTTAAGCAACCCCATCATCTTCTCCGATGAGGATATCCCTCCCTTCGAAAAAACCACAACTTGACATTATATATAACTGTATAATGTTTGAAGAGGAATGTACCCATGGTCCTAGTCGATGACGGTCCTGCTGTGAATGTCATCCCTCTCAAAATTGCATGCAAATTGAAAATTAAGGAAGCGGACCTTGTCCCAACCGACCAAGGAGTCTGCGATGATGACGGTACTCGCTGCAAAATTGCATGTTTGGCTACCTTAACCGTCACAATTGGACCCCTGGAAAGGTGAGATAATTTCCAAGTGGTCGACATTGAAACATTCTTTAACATGCACATAGGGCGTCCTTGGATCCATCACACCAAAGCCGGGACATCTACCCTCCACCAAATGATTAGGGTCCCCTTTGACGGGAAAACAATCACCATCTATGCATCCCCTATCCGCGTTGTCATGAATAAATGGATAGCTTCCCAAGTAACTGAGTAAATCAACGACGAAATGTGGGGATTCCAAGTTGTGAATGCCCTAACTGATGACCCAACATCTTTTGACTGCCACCCATTCTCAAACCTCACAGTCAGTTGCATCATGATGCACCACAGATATTTTCGAGGAATGTCTCTGAACCCACTAAAAGACACCTTTCCCCCATTGAAGAAGGCCAAGGTCCTCAACATTCCCTTCGGGTTAGGATATGAACCAGCTGACAAAGACGTCCAAGAAATAAACCTTTTCGTAAGAAAGCTGATGTAACTCGTATTTACGCACATTTAGTCCCCTAACTAGCCTCGTTCCTATGCTTTCTAGAATGCATTAGGATCGTTCCTTATCCTTAGCTTCCCATTTTGCATATTCTATGAGGTTTTGTGCCCTTGGTAGGAGAGGAGTGCTAGCCTTGCTTAAATAAAGCAAAGCGGAGCTAAATTGATCGCTAACGACCAAGAAACAAGGAGGAGACCAATACTAAAGGCCTAACTCAATAAAACAAGTGAATGGGAAATGATGAAGGATCCCCATGACCTCTCAAGGATCCCCACGAGTTGAGGGGCAGCCAAATGAAAGAAGAAGCAAAACTGCCTTTTAGGGCGGGCGTCCCAATGCCATGACGGGCGTCCCAATGTTCAGCCCGGGCGTCTCCAAGGCAGGACTAGCGTCCCACAGAGCAGCATGGGCATCCATCAGAGGCAGATCGTGCGTCCCATGCCAGGACTTGCAAGGCGTTGGACTTCATTTAAGGGGCTTAATCGTCATTTAAGCCTTTAATTAACCTAATACTTGTACTTAGTATAAATACTTCCTTGTAATGACAAGTTATTAAGTAGAAAATTAGAGATTAGATATCAATTATATTAATTACACTTTAATCCTTTCTTAATTATTGTTCAAGAATTCTTAGATCTAGTTGGGTAATTGAAGATTATTTGCGTTTATTGGAGAATTGACAACTCTTCATCATCAATCAAGTTTTTTTTCTATTATTATTTCCTTTCTATTTGTTCATCTTAATATTGGTACAATTTCATTATTCTTTACTTAATCCTTGTTTATTGCTTTACTCTTCCATCATGTTTATGTTTGATAAGCTGATTGACACTATTGTTAACATGCATGTTTACCATGATAATGAATGAGTAGTTCCCTAACTAGGGCTACTGGGGGATTAGGGGAGTTAATCATGGGGTAGATCTATTCTTAGTAAGTTCATATGAATGCTTGCTTATTGTAGTTTCAACTTATGCACATGTTATGCTTGATAAAATCCTTGATTGACAACCTAGCATGATTCTCTTATCCTTTCAACAAGACGTGTAAGACATAAACCAACTCAAGGCTTGTTAGACGATGCATATAGTTGAATAGGGAGGACTAAGTCGATGTAGGTGTTGCAAATTTGTGACCGACTCGGCTCCGAGACCTAAAACTTCCTAGGAATTGTAAGATATAAACTAACTCGACTCCATTACAACAATAAATTGCTTGCATCTATGTAACTTATTTATGTGATTTCATCATGATTCCCCTATGAACCCACGACACCCTAGTGCTTAAATCAATTGTTTACATACTCTATTTGCTTACATTGCTTGTCCTTTATTTATATACGTTTCCTTTGTTAAGTAGTTTAGATTTCAAATCTCAACCTCAACCCAAACTGTGGTACTAAGACATAGCTATTTACAACCAATAAGTCAATATAATATCCGTTACTTGGGATCTGGCCTTTACTTACCGCTCTACTAAGAGTAGTTTGTTGAGAATATAAATATTGTTTGACTGAGAGCTTAGACAACACGTTTCTCACCAAATCAAAATGGCGCCATTGCCGGGAACGGTGTTCAATTGAGTTGTTATCATTTGTTGTTTTTAGTTGTGTCCTTTTTAACCTTGGGGAAGTCATACTCCACAAGGTAGTTTTAATTGTTTTCTAGTTGTTTGATTTTTGCATGTCTAGGAGATCACAAGGCGATCTTTTGCCAATTGATCCCGAAATCGAGAGAAATTTGACAAATAATAGAAGAACTGTTAGAGGTACTTCAACAGTTGTGGGTATTGGAGAACTTGTGGACATTGGTATCGTCCAAACTAATAGTGTTGAGTATACCAACCCTTTTGCAAGACAACGAGAGGATAACTCAATTCCAAACCAACCACAAAATCAACCTACAATGCCTAAATTTTCATCTTATTCCATACCATCCGAGGAGAACCTACCCAATGGTACTCCAACACCACCCCACTTGGCCGATAATATCATTGCCAAATCCGCATTCATACAATTAGTCGAACGAAGACAATTTGGAGGGATTCCTGGTGAGGACCCTCATCTACACATGGAGACTTTTTGTGACTATTGTGATGCTATTTCCCAAACGGGGGTAACACAAGATCAAATTAGATGGGTATTGTTTCCTTTTTCCTTGATCGAAACCGCAAAGCAATGGTTGAAGAGTCTAGACAAGGCCACTCTTGGAATTGATTTATGGAAGAAGTTAGCACTTGCCTTTTACAAGAAGTTTTACCCTCTAGAGAAAACCAACATGGTAAGAGCCCAAATCACCGGGTTCAAGCAAAGAGATGAAGAGTCTCTATATGAGGCATAGGAAAGGTTCAAAGATACATGTCGCTCTTGTCCTCATCATGGGTTAAGCGAATGGTTTCTAGTCCAACAATTTTGGAATGGGTTGTATGAAGACTCAAAGAATGTACTCAACATGGGTTCTAATGGAAGATTCACTGAAGGTAACCGCCTAATATGGAGAGCTCGTTGTTGTTGATGTTGTTTGGCTCCTTCCGGCCAAAAATAGTGCCCCCCGTCAGTCTAAGAAAGTAACGGGCATGGGGAAGGTGGACCTGAGCGAGCTTTCGCTCGGGAAAGGTGGTCTGGGCCAAGGTCCGCCAAAGCTGACGAATGACCTTCCTAGGGGCGACAGTGGCGCCCGTAGAGGAAAGTTCGAGTCTAGTACCAAACTCCTCCAATGTCATCGAAAAAGTCCGGTTGAACAACCGAAAAGACACAGAAAGGCTAGTGGGGGAAGCGTCGTATGCCCCGGAGGAGAAGGTGAAGGAGCTGAAGAACTCAAGACTCAGCTCCCGAATGGTATGGCCACTCATAGTGATAAGTCCGGCAATTCCCATGCCCTGTAAAAGCTCACAAACAGGCTCATAGAAACCGAGCCTCTCAAGTGACGTACGACAAAGAAAACGCGTAGGGAGAAACTCGCAGTCAACTAAGTTATAAAATTAGTACGATGTACACCATTAACAAAAATTACCTGCGGGAACTCAGGGTGGGAGTCGAGGGTGTCGTCCACTCGAATCGTAACACGGCCAGCAGCAGGTGTAGCACGACCACGACCGCAGCCTCTAGAACCTTAAGTAGAAGACCGTCCACTGACGGTACGAGGAACTAGAACCGCTCTGAAAACAGCTGCGGCTGCCGGTGAAAGTGAAGCTGAAGCAGTGGACGCAGCAGAGACCACCACTGAGGAAGAAAGGCTAGCAGCAGTGCTAGCAACTGTGGCTAAAACGGAACTAGCAGCAGTGCTAGCAGGTGTAAAAACAGTACCAGTAGCAGAAAAAAAGAACACATGGGTACTGGTAGGTGCGGAGACGGTAGTATCAGCAGGGACCACCGTCTCAGACAGAGAAAAGGACGGACTGGCAGCGGAGCTCGTAGAAGGCATAGAGCTAGAATCCATCCTAGTCAAATAGGGCAGGGGAAACAGATAAGAAAACAGCGTGAAAACAACAGAGAATTTTTCCTAAACAGTCGAAGTTTTCGACTGGCATCCCTAACTTCCAAATTTTTCCTCAAAAAATTCGAATAAGACGGATAGACAGTGATAAGATAAGGGTAGCTGATGACAAATGCAGCAAATTAAGCAACAATTGAAGCAAATTAGGCATATGGCAGCAGGAAAAATCCAATTCACAGTCGAGAATTTCGACTGAAATTAACTCTAAGCGCAAATTTCCCATAAAATTCGAATTAAGCATGTAAAAATCAATGAGGTGAGGGAATTAATCATCAAGTATGGTAGATTAAGTATAAGAACACAATGATAGTCGAAAAAATTCGTCCGAGGATGAAAACCGAACCCTAATTCCTAATTTACTTCATAAAAACAAAATTAATGAAATTAAAATGCAAAGATGTATTGGAATTACTTACTTGATGATAAGGAACCTACAAAGAGCAATTAATCGACAATCAACAAGCAAATTGGGCGATTTTTGATCGAAAAACCGCGAAACCCTAAAACCTCTAATTGACCGTGTAAAGCAACGAGAATCAAAGGGGAAATAGAGGGAAAATGACGATTAATTAGCAATAAACAAAATGTAGGTGGTGGATTTGGTAAATGGGCAAACAAAATGGAGGATTTGGGGGTGTTTGATCGCAAATAATGGGGGTAGTCGAAATAATGATGAAGAAAATGAATTAAGAGTAAAAAGGGAAGAAGTTAAGGATACTCCCTGCACGTCATTTACAAAATCACTCGATCGAGTGGTTTAAAACTACTCGATCGAGAACTTCTTGTATGCATCCACTCGATCGAGTAAAAAGTTAGTCGATCGAGTACTCCCCTTTTCAGCTTTTGTCGATCGAGCAGTATAGAATCATTCGATCGAACAAATTTCGCTCGATCGAGTACAAAATTACTCGATCGAGCTTTTTTCCTTAGGTAAGCCTTTGAATTTGCGTATAATTCCCCAAACCTGCATAAAAACACTGGCAAAAATATACCAAAATACTAAATATGAAAAGTAACAGTCTATAGTCTTCTAATCTATGCTAAAAATGTCTAAACTCTAATTGTCCTAATTAAAAGCAATAAACAAATCCAAAAGAAATTAAAAATTGTTTATACAATTTGTTACACGGGGCATTTCCCCGCTCACTTCTCAAAGCAATTCTATAGCCCCTTGGAGGGCTTCTGACTGGAGGACGTCACCTCAGCAACATTAATCGTCCTCTTTAATTTCCATGAGCTTGAACTTGAATCGTTAGGAGGAGAATAGTTGACGTCCACATACGCGCGAACTTTTCTCGTCCTTACTCCCTTCTCACCAGCTTTACATCATTGCTCCCACTTTGACTGACATTAATCGCACAATAACCATTGACAGCTCCTTCAATATTTTCATATGTACCTGCAGCAAGGAAAACAGACGAACTCTCCTCCTTTTTGCTCTCAATCTGAGGCGGAGGGGTCACGATAGCAACACAATATTCCAAATTTTCATTTGGAGTGTCAATAATAGGGTCAGTAGAAGAGAGGGCATTGCAAGGCTGAGCTTGCATGGTAGCCCTTCGGGACTTAGACTGATGGAATATCAATTCCTCGTCACCAACCTGGAAAGTCAATGTCTTGCCCCCGACGTCTATCACTGCACGAGCAGTGAATAAAAATGGTCTCCCTAATATAATAGGGGTATGGGTATCTTCGGGGATGTCAAATACAACGAGGTCACCGGGAATAAAGAATCTCCCAATCTTAACAGGTATGTCTTCTATGACACCTAGTGGCCGTGATATACTACGGTCGGCCATCTGAACAGTCATATTTGTGCAATTAAACTATGTCAAACCAAGTCTCTTAGCCAGAGACAGTGGTAAGACACTCACGCTAGCGCCAAGATCATATACCGGGTTATCAATTAAGTGGGTACCAATGTGACACAAAATCGAAAAACTACCCGGGTCTGACTGTTTGGGAGGTAACTTATTCTGAACTAGGGCCGTCCCTACCTCGGTCAAAGCTACCGTCTCATGGTCGTTAATGTGACTCTTACGTGATAGAATTTCTTTCATAAATTTAAGGTAAGAGGGTACCTGTGTCAGCAATTCGGCGAATGGCAAAGTGACTTGCAAGCTTTTCAGGAGTTCGGCAAATTTGCCGAATTGTTGATTAGCCTTAGTACTCTGCAAACGCCTCGGGAAGGGCACCGTGATGGGTATCTCGAGCCCTTGTTCCTCTCTTCCAATGTATCAGTCCGATCAAGCTCTAAATACTTCGAACGAGACTTCTTTCCTCTCGAACGAGGTCTTCTAGACGATATTTCACTCGATCGAGCACTAGCAGGCTCTCGATCAAGGTCACCTTTATCAAAATCACTCGATTGAGCAAAATTAGTACTCGATCGAGTAGAATCTTCAACAAAATCATTCGATCGAGCTGATTTATTTACTTGATCGAACTCTTCTTTTTCCTGTTCACTCGATCGAATAGAATTTCCACTCGATTGAGTCGTTTCTTCAGCATTTTTACTCGATCGACCCCCAGAAATTAGGCGATCGAGTACTTTCTTTGTCGTCAGCTCCTTTTCTTCAACAGTACACTGTTCATCAGCAGTAATTACCTTCCTCGGGTCTAATTTCAGCAATTCCGGTCCCTCATATGAACGACTGCTCCTCAAATTAATTAAATTTACCGTTTCATGTGGATTTTTATCTGCTTGTTACTGTAAATGACCCTGCTTCATCGTGGATTGGTTCGCGGCTAATTGGGCAACTTGGGTTTCAAGTGACTTGATGGATGCATCTTTTTGTTGGTCACATAGTTGCCATTGCTTTGTCAAAGATTGCAGCATTGTCTTCAACTCAGATAACTCCCTCACCCCACCTGAGGATGATGCACCTTGATTAGGTGTAGGGAAGGAAGGAGGCTTATGAAAGCCTTATGAGGAGGGACATATGGCTGCTGCTGCTGCGGAGGAAGGGTAGGATTGAGCACATTTTGACTTGTCCACCTCAAATTGGGATGGACTGCCCCCTTGGTTATTATAATAGGTGTAATACCCCGTATTTTATATAATCGAGTAAACGGATATTATTATATATATTAGTCATTATACATTTTATATTGGTTGCATCGTAATATCGTGAATGTTATTAAGTCGGGTTTATATCGTATATGTTGAGTCGGGTTACATCACATTTTGTCTTTTGGGTCAAGAATCGTATTACCCATTTACATTGTAATACTCCTTATTTTAGTTGGAGTACTCGGTCGAGTACTTGGTTGGTACTCGGTCGAGTGTGTGTTACTCGGCCGAGTGCACTTGACCGAGTAAACCGGTTCAGCGAGTTGACGGTTTCTTTTATGTTTTGGCCAAGGGTTTTATTTTTAACAGTTGAGTCATTTCTAATGTCATTTTATCATTCATAAAACCATTTCTAAACCTAGAGAGAGGGAGAGGAAGAACAATTGTCGAGCCTTTCAATTGATTGAAGATTTCTCATCGATTTCAACCTAATTCGATTTCCCAGTTTGTAATTCGATTTCATTCCATTGTTTATACTGTTTTAAAATCGTCTTCTTCGAAAAGTTTGAAAAGAGAGTCCTATTTATTTGATGTCTAGTTTATGCATATAAAATCTCGTAGTCAAATTCCTTATGGTTTGTCCTAGGTAAATTATTTATAAACATGTCGCTGAAAAGTCCGCGAATCTGATTTGGTTGTGGAAAATGATTTGAAACCCTAATTTTTATGTCGATTCAGTTATGAGGCTTCTTCATACATCATATTTATAAAGTCGAGATGATAATAGGATTTGGAATTTCTGAAAAATAATGTTTTAAACTCGTTTTATGAATCAATACTTTTTATGCGACGGTTTCTGTCAGTTTTTGGAAATCAGTCTGAAAACCCTTGATAAGTTTGGAATTTGAGAAAAACACGTTGATATAATTTGTAGCTAAGACTCATGGGGTTCCAATTCAATTGGGTTTGCATCAATTCGAATTTTCTGGAATTAGTTATTCATTTTATACCGAGTCTGCCATGAGCAGGAAAATCAGGAAAAGTCGTGTTTGTTCTTTAAATTGATATTCCTATTAAGTTATGATGAGTCTAGGTTATGTACATGATTAATTGACTGAGTAGGTGGTAATTACACATAATTATGTTATGTAGGTGATGGATATGTGAAGGATCATAAGTGATTGCTTGTGTGTGCTTGGATTGCGAAAAGGTAGGGAAATACACTTGACTTATTATCGTTGATGTTGAATTGTGTTGACTTGTTTGTGTTTCATATGACCAAACTGTGAACGTTGACTTGATTCGTGATTGTTGATTTATGTTATGATTCATATATTGGAAGGTGATTGACTGAATTGATCGTATTGAGTATGTTATCACAACATTTGGTGACCGGCATGATTTTATGATTGATCAGTTCAATGATTTATATATTGTGTTGCATTAATTTCTTTTGAGCATTCATATGCATTGGAGATGGAGGATATTGTGGTGATGTGGTGTGGTGAAGATGATGTTGTGATAAGGCCCAGGCGGGTTCTGCAGGACTTGCCCTGGTGTCCTCAGCTGCGAGCTGGCAGATCGGCTACGGTCGATATATAGTCTACCGGGGATCGGTATGGCTGGGTGTTCCGAGTTATGAGTTGTGATGAGATGGTGGTGGTGATGGAGGAGCATGCATATCATACATACTTGTTGCATTGTATTACCCTACTCAACCTCGTGGTTTACCCTGTGTATTCGTGAACACATGTGATGATCCAAATATTGGGAGAGTCTTTGGGTTTATGAGATAGGATGGGAGCTTGATGGGCTTGAGACACTGGATCAGAAGACTTAGTAGCTAGATCATTATGTAGAAGACCTTCACTTTTATTCATGTTAGTTCTTAGTAATTTGATGTAAAAGAGGTTTTGTAATAATTAAGTTAAAGTAATTATGTAAATTGCCTTGGAGTTTAATTTGTTATTCATTACCTCGGGTAACCGAGATGGTAACAGTCAGGTTTATTAGGGAATGTCTTGCTAGAGGCTCCTTCATAAATCGGGGTGTTACAAAGTGGTATCAGAGCGAACGATCCTTAGGCCTAAACCAATGAACCCAATAAACGTAGGATGTGTCTAAATAAAATGAACCCCTGGGAATAAACTGTTAGGAGCTCACAGTGCGGTTAAGAAGGCGCCCTTAATGCGTACTCTTTTGCCCTCTCAGTTTTGAACCAGGTAACCCGAGAGAAATTGAGTGAATGGGGTAGTTAGAAGGAAAACCTTGGATATAATCGAGTGGATGTACACCTTGAGACCCATATATTCTAACCATGCTGCAGGACAACGTTACGGTAAGTATTTTGTATGAATGATGACGTGATCATATGATGTTGTGGAGATGAGAAATAAATTTTCGTGTTCAGATTGATAATCAATGAAGTGTTGGATTGTGGTAATCGTGAGCGTGAAAATAATTGCGAATTGATGATATTTATCTGGATGGATGTTGAATGACGTGTTGATAGTGATATTATGTCTAGCGATATGCGGTTATGTGATCCCGAAGCCATGCTAGTATAGTATTGTGATAGTAATCAGAAACACTATTGAATTGCATGTTCTAGTCATAGCAATCGTGATTTAGATGTAAGGAGTAGATCGAGATGCGAAGGGATTCTATGGGATAGATGTTTACGTAAGTACAAAGTGTGAGATTTAAGTTGGGATGGGTTAGTATACATAGTATGTTCATAAGAGCTTGTAACATAGTAAAGAATGACATAGTGCTGAAACTCGTTTTGTTTGATTTTACTCTATAATTGACCTTACTGTCATTTCTTTTCTGTTTGTTGTCTATGGATTAAAATTTTATGAGAGGTAGCCTCGTGAGTTAGTGTTCATTTGGCGTTGGTTTCATGCTTATAGGATATACGGATTAGGAGTAATAAATATTTTAGTGCGCTGTGGTCAGGAAGTTCCTGTGCAGTGATGTTTTGACCAACGATTTTGTAAAAATCCTCATCTAAATTGTATTAATAATTTTTGCATAATTCCAACTCCATCGATCATAAGATTTGCATATGTTTCCAAATTGATAAGCCACGAAAATTCTTGATGTTTCTATATTAAATGGTAAGTTTTGCAAACTGACCCAAGTTTCGGACCAATTGCTGTCACATACTTGTTTGGACCAACTGAGTTGTAAAATTCTTTAAAAATGGAATTTTTGTGCTTTAGACCTAATTCTTTTTCCCCTGTGTATTTAACTCTCCGTATTTTATAAAATTAATATGAATCAAGTTTTAATCGAACGGTTAAGTGTTCGTGGTCTTTGGAAGTTACAACGTGAATCATGACTTGTAAAATGTGCGTTCTATGTTGAGTTTTCATACAATTGTTTGGTTATTTCATGAGGCTTATTAATGTGACCTTATAATTTTTTTATATGATGATAGTAGCACGCATGTTAAGTAATTAGGTATCTTAACAAGTGATAAAATTAAAGTTTAGTTGATAACATTGTTGGCATGATAGTATGAGTGAAATTGAATAGCTTAATTAGATTCTTAATCGAGGGTGAAATATTTTATACGAGTCCAGTTGTTTGCATATTTTATATATGTTTAGCATGTTGTAATATCTCTGGTGTGTTCATCATATTTGTATAGTGGTCGGATATATATAAATATAAAACTATATTGTCATATCTTGGTAAAGTTGGTGGCGTTAAATGATAACTTGATTGTTCTAATATACTCGCATGAATATTTATAATAATTATGCTTAAATGTTTACACCTGGAGGGTAGTAATGAGTATGTCTAAATGTTCACACATGTAGGATGTCATCGGAGTTCTAATGTCTTTCATGTGAGTTTGTGTGCCCATAGTTATATTTATTACCTTCATCGCATTAAATTATTTCAGTTGAACCTAAACCTATGACATGATAATAAACAGTGTTGTTATTTCTTATTTGATATGCTCGTTATTATATTGTCATAAAATGCTAAAGTGATTCTTGCAATTGTATGGGCGTGATATAAAGGAAACTGTTTGATGTAGCATGACATTTGACATATCTATATTCTCGAGTCGTTGCTATCAATTATATTCTAATGAAGATTGCATATGATAACTATGTTGGCAATTATAATGGGATAACCCTTTGATGATTCACATGATACGCGTTGGTTTAAATGATAGTCGTTATAGTTACATTTAATTGAGCCTACGAGTTGCCTAATTATTCAAATCGTGCAAATCAGAGAAGTTGTTCAAGTTGCTAATCTTTTTCATAGATAATGTTCTACAAAGTATATGATGGCAAATGTATATGTTTAAGCTATTTATGCGATATCTTTTGTTTTGCTGAAAATGAGTTATACTAAGTTCTTTGGACACAATTGAACGATATGGTTGCTAAAATGTTAAACACATGTGTGATATGGAAGTAATGTTGTTGTTGTCATGGATCATATGTTGTTACTTTTATTGGGAAATATGTTTTCAGAATTTATATCATGCAAACTGACTAATTCGTGTTGCATGTCTGATGAGTCAAATGGTTTTGATTACATGTTATGTTTTCTATGGTTTCAAAGTGTTTAAGTAGTGCATATGCACCGCATGTTGTAATACTCCTGGTGATTGTTAGTAGTAGGGCGGAATGAATGCGCATATGGATCAATTGTTCGGAATTAGTAATAATTTTGGGCTTGGGAGAGGAATTTGGTGGGGTCAATGTTAAATTGTATGCTGGTATACGTATATCCTTATGGTTGATATTTCTAAGGTTGTTGTTCTCTGGTAGATAATGCGAACTGTGATAATCTTGAGTTGACCAAAACCTTGGTACTACAACAGCTACTTTGAAAACTTGTTATATAACTTTCGCACATTTAAACCTCGTGAATGAATCCTTTATCTTAACACCCTTCTGCGGTAGCACCCTTGTGTCCTAATTTGTTTAGCTTTCCACTCTGTAGGATGGATCCCTACAATGTACACCCACGAGACTGCTACATGTCACTTGATGCTGACTTCAATGAGCATTGTGAGAAACTTTGTGCTGCCATGGACAAGTATGGTCATAATGGACACCCTGAGTACTTAACTAATACTCAGTTAAGAGCGTATACCCTTATCGATTCTATCCCTGACTCTGGCATACTAACGGACAGCAAACACTTCTATATGAGAGAGCTGTCCACCCATTGCATGAGGTTATGCCGTGACCCCAATTACTGCGACGGGGCCAGTTACCCGCCCGAGCATACCTTTGACTTTATATCAGGCGACCTGAGGTACGAATTTTATGCTAATGTACCTGATACCGAAAGTACGACTGAACCACCGAGACCTGACATTGGGGAGGAGGTGAACCAGGAAGGGAATGACATAGAAGTCACAGGGGATGGAATGCGGACTGGCGAGCTTGACGATGATAACGAGCGCATCTATAGTAAATACTTTCCTAGAAAGGGCCCAAGAGTTATAGACCGGGATAGATAGGAGAAGAAAGGAACGCCTGAGTCTAAGCCACCAGAGTCAGATTAAGCGCGATCTAAGGACTGTTATGTTAGAACTAGTAACACCATAATCGGTTTGTTATGAAACCGTGTAAAACTTTGGCTCTTTCCTTGTTGTTCTTTTAGTTTGATGTTGTGTTTTAAGTTAAGAATGCGCTAAGTAATAAGTGTTACTTATTGACAAGCAGCTAATTCCATAATAAAACCTTGTTTTCGACCTTAATGTTAATGCGCAATTTCTTACCATGTGTTCTTTTCCGTTACATGTTGTTGCCGGTGATTTTGTTGCTTACGTATATGAAAGTTGAAAAGAGGTTACGAGGACGTAACCATGTTTTTAGTTGGGTAGGATTGTAAAATCTTAATGTTATGTTGCACTTGTTTATAGATTATGGTTTTGATCAAGTTGATGTTTCGTTGTGTGGTACCTATGCAAATGAGTTCTCTATGTTGTGTCCTATTTCTGTTAGTTGGTTGATGTGTAAGAGAAGCGTGTAGTTAAACTACTAGTATGGTGTTCTGATAGTTTGAGGTGAACGATGGTAGTAGGATGATGGAATGATTCGTGGTGATATGTTGAAAGAGCATTCTCATGGTTTCCAATTATGCTGCGTTGAGTATGCTGTCGTAGAGGCTCTTGGCGGTATTTTGGAGCGAACTTCGGGACGAAGTTCATTTTAAGGGGGGAAGACTGTAATACCCCGTATTTTATATAATCGAGTAAACGGATATTATTATATATTAGTCATTATACATTTTATATTGGTTGCGTCGTAATATCGTGAATGTTATTAAGTCGGGTTTATATCGTATATGTTAAGTCGGGTTACATCACATTTTGTCTTTTGGGTCAAGAATCGTATTACCCATTTACATTGTAATACTCCTTATTTTAGTTGGTGTACTCGGTCGAGTACTTGGTTGGTACTCGGTCGAGTGTGTGTTACTCGGCCGAGTGCACTTGACCGAGTAAACCGGTTCAGCGAGTTGACGGTTTCTTTTATGTTTTGGCCAAGGGTTTTATTTTTAACAGTTGAGTCATTTCTAATGTCATTTTATCATTCATAAAACCATTTCTAAACCTAGAGAGAGGGAGAGGAAGAACAATTGTCGGGCCTTTCAATTGATTGAAGATTTCTCATCGATTTCAACCTAATTCGATTTCCCAGTTTGTAAGTCGATTTCATTCCATTGTTTATACTGTTTTAAAATCGTCTTCTTCGAAAAGTTTGAAAAGAGAGTCCTATTTATTTGATGTCTAGTTTATGCATATAAAATCTCGTAGTCAAATTCCTTATGGTTTGTCCTAGGTAAATTATTTATGAACATGTCGCTAAAAAGTCCGCGAATCTGATTTGGTTGTGGAAAATGATTTGAAACCCTAATTTTTATGTCGATTCAGTTATGAGGCTTCTTCATACATCATAAATATAAAGTCGAGATGATAATAGGATTTGGAATTTCTGAAAAATAATGTTTCAAACTCGTTTTATGAATCAATACTTTTTATGCGACGGTTTCTGTCAGTTTTTGGAAATCAGTCTGAAAACCCTTGATAAGTTTGGAATTTGAGAAAAACACGTTAGATATAATTTGTAGCTAAGACTCATGGGGTTCCAATTCAATTGGCTTTGCATCAATTCGAATTTTCTGGAATTAGTTATTCATTTTATACCGAGTCTGCCATGAGCAGGAAAATCAGGAAAAGTCGTGTTTGTTCTTTAAATTGATATTCCTATTAAGTTATGATGAGTCTATGTTATGTGCATGATTAATTGACTGAGTAGGTGGTAATTACACATAATTATGTTATGTAGGTGATGGATATGTGAAGGATCATAAGTGATTGCTTGTGTGTGCTTGGATTGCGAAAAGGTAGGGAAATACACTTGACTTATTATCGTTGATGTTGAATTGTGTTGACTTGTTTGTGTTTCATATGACCAAACTGTGAACGTTGACTTGATTCGTGATTGTTGATTTATGTTATGATTCATATATTGGAAGGTGATTGACTGAATTGATCGTATTGAGTATGTTATCACAACATTTGGTGACCGGCATGATTTTATGATTGATCAGTTCAATGATTTATATATTGTTTTGCATTAATTTCTTTTGAGCATTCATATGCATTGGAGATGGAGGATGTTGTGGTGATGTGGTGTGGTGAAGATGATGTTGTGATAAGGCCCAGGCGGGTTCTGCAGGACTTGGCCTGGTGTCCTCACAACGGTGGCGAGATCGGCTACGGTCGATAGATAGTCAAGGGGATCGGTATGGTTTGGGTGTTCGGGTTATGAGTTGTGATGAGATGGTGGTGGTGATGGAGGAGCATGCATATCATACATACTTGTTGCATTGTATTACCCTACTCAACCTCGTGGTTGACCCTGTGTATTCGTGAACACCTGTGATGATCCAAATATTGGGGAGCGGTCTTGTGGGTTTATGAGATAGGATGGGAGCTTGATGGGCGTGAGACACTGGATCAGAAGACTTAGTAGCTAGATCATTATGTAGAAGACCTTCACTTTTATTCATGTTAGTTCTTAGTAATTTGATGTAAAAGAGGTTTTGTAATAATTAAGTTAAAGTAATTATGTAAATTGCCTTGGAGTTTAATTTGTTATTCACTACCTCGGGTAACAGAGATGGTAACAGTCCGGTTTATTAGGGAATGTCTTGCTAGAGGCTCCTTCATAA
The DNA here is from genome assembly GCF_048544455.1 of Silene latifolia. Lineage (NCBI taxonomy): Eukaryota > Viridiplantae > Streptophyta > Magnoliopsida > Caryophyllales > Caryophyllaceae > Silene > Silene latifolia. Next base: position 291,046,936 of record NC_133538.1, read on the forward strand.
ATCGGGGTGTTACAATAGGAACCGCCTCCTTGCTTGTATTGTTAAAAAGCAAGGACATGTTCCTTCTCTGTAAGACAGCCAACAACAATTTGACCGTCGTTGCTCCCACACCTCTCACATGTGACGGTCTCCCCTCTAGTAAGCAAATGGACCGTCTGAGGCTCTCCAGTAGAATGCAGCTCCAATTTATCAAAACAAGCATTCATGGCTTACAGCTGAGCCACGACTGCCTTGTTAACTGCGTGAACTGTTCGAATACCAACCCTCGGGTTCCCATACTCGGCACAATGGGTCGCCATCTCCTCAATAATCGCCCATCCCTTATCATCATCAGTATTCTTTTGAAATCTTCCGTTGGATAAAACATCAAGTATGGCTTTGTGGTCATCTTACAATCCATTGTAGAACTGATTGGACAGAAACCACAGATCAAAACCATGGTGAGGAAGAGACCTAACCAGCCTCTTGAATAGGCACCAAGTTTCATAGAATGTTTCATCCGGTGCCTGCTTGAAACTAGTGATCTTGGCCCTCAGCTGATTGGTGCGCTGCGGAGGGAAATATCTGTTATAAAAAGCAAGAGCAAGGGTCTCTCAGTCTGTGATCCCCGCGGCCGTAGGGTCCAAGTCAGTCAACCACTCCCTAGCTGAGTCTGTCAAAGAAAAAGGAAACAACACCTCCTTAATCTTGTCTTGAGTTACCCCCTTTGTGGCGGGGATAGTAGAACAGTAGTCTGTAAAGACCTCCATATGCTTCCTCGAGTCTTCACCTGCCACACCTCTAAAGAGATTTCTCTCCACCAGATTGATATAGGACGGACGGATGTCTAATGTATTCCCATCTTCAGTCTGGAGATTGAAACCTTTTGGAATAGATGATGCTTTAGGCTCCGAATGACTGGCAATGTTCGGCATCTTTACTGGTTGGTTTACAGAACTGAAAGTATCTTCTTCAAATGATGGATTTTCTGTAAATAGGAAATGCTGAAGCTCTGGTTCAAAAGTACTTAAGGCTTCCTTTCATGATTCTCTTTGCAGACGGACTCTATGCCTGAACAGTCTCTCTGGCTCTGAATCAGCTGAAACTAACTCCAACCTATTTTACCTGGGCATACACAACACTGAAAGAAAATGAATAAGAACTGCCTCAAGGAATCAAAATTCTCTGAGTGGGATAAAATAAACGAAACAAAGACAAAAAGGGCAATTGCCTCCCCGGCAACGACGCCAAAATTTGACAGGGTTGTCGTATACCTATTAAAAATAACTAAATAAACTAACTATATAGCTAGGGAAGTCAGGTCGATCTCCTCAGGGAGGCAAGTATCTGTAAGAGTCCGTCTATTTGGTCACAACTGGGGGGTTTGTAATTGGTTTTCTAAACTAAAAGATTTAAAGGAAGAGAAACAAGGAAAGAGCAATAAAGACAGAAAATGTAGAGAGGGGACATGTCAGGAATTCGGTTCACTACGGTAGTCCAGTGACTCAACTGTAAACAACTTAGATAAATTACTACGAGACGGATATGGAAAGGTCCTTCCGGTCCACTTTCTACCCTAGATTCCCACTAACTTAACTTCCGTCCTCGTCAGGGTACTCTACTGTTTATAGCAGGCATATTTAGTCCAATCTTCCGATCCAAGATTAAATTTAACCAGATTATAAGGGTGACTCAGAAGCGTGCACTCAACTACGTCGGTAAATACAGTTATATTGCTATGGGGACAGAATATCACAAAAAACTCATCTAACCTATTTACTATATCGTCACATTTCTACCGTAGATCCCCTAATCCTAACATGAAACAGATTAGCTACTCATGCTATTAATATTGTCAAAATAATAACAAAGAATAAACTAACATTAAGCATGATGAAATAATAATTAAATTGCATAAAAGATATTAGGGCAGAAAATTAAAGGAACAAAACAAGTAATTAAGATGAATAAATGGAAGATTAAGAATAAAAGAGAGTAAGGGATTACAATCGCAAGAATCCGGCGTAAAGAACAACTAAATCCGAGCGAGAAAATCCGAAAGCAAAAGTTACAGTGAAAGAGAGAAAGCAACGTAGTGTTTACAGTAAAAGATGAATGATAAGATCAAAAATGAATGCTACTGACCTAGTTATTATGCATTTAAATAGAAAAATTACTAAGTCCATAAGCTAAAAACAAGTTCACGGACTAATTAAAGCCAATGAAAGACAAAACCACTCGATCGAGCAGTCTGAAACAGCTCGATCGAGTACTTCTCCAAGTAACCTACTTGATCGAGTAGAATTGTTACTCGATCGAGTAACTTCTAATTCCAGCACTATTGGATCGAGTAAAATAATGCTCGATCGAACATCCTCAGCCATAGAAACCACTCGATCGACCAATAAAACAGCTCGATCGAGTATTCTTCCTCTGAAACAACTCAAACTCGTAATCGACTGCCTCGTAGACCGTGCTTTCACGCATCCCAATGCAAGATCTCACTCTGAAAAATCCTGTCTCCTCAAAATGCATGTAAAAAGGGACGAAAATGGTACGATTCCACTACTTTTACGTTCATTCCTACAAAACGGACAAAACGAACCAAAGTAGCCAATTCGGGGCAAAATGCAATATAAACAGTACGAAAGTACATAGAAATACGTGCTACAATAGGCTAAAAAGACTATACAAAATTCACGTATCATTTATGTGGACCAAAATTTCTAGGGTTTGGGGTTCAAATTGAATTTTGTTTGTCTTTTGCATATAAAAGGGGGAAAATTGAGTAATGTATGTTATGGGTATTATGTTTACTGTTGGTTTTGCTCAAAATTTTGTCTTAAAACTCCGTCTTAAAAGTGCTCTAAACTGAAATTCGGCCCAATTCTTTTGATGATTATCTATTTGTGAAACTATTTTGAAAAGATTAATACCCTAATTTGTAGTTGGTTTGTTAATTGATGTTACAATTTTCATCTTTTCGGTCATTGAATTTTGGAAGTAGCATGTTTAAACCTTTTGGATTGTTTGGTGAAAGTGTGTACATAGTTGTTTCTTCTTCCATGAGAATACATGAAAAGTTTATTTTATATCTTCAAGTAATTGTTGTTTGTGTGCCTAAAGACATATGTTGAAATAGATGCCGAGACCTGCAGTTGGTACCCGTCAGAGTAAGAGAGGGAGGGCTTCTGAGCCTGAGGTTGGTGAGGGGAGTCTGGGACCCACGGTCCCACCTGTGCCTGAGTACCCTACCATCGTCTTTGCTAATTTCAAGCAAATAGATGCTTTTGTCGAGTTACAGAAACGTCGTATGAAATTAACCCGACACCACCATATTAGAGGACCTTAACGTAGAGACGGATGTGAGGCTCATATTTGAGACCATGGAGTTGACTGGTTTATATTGTCTTAGGAAACATTCCTATTCCTTCTTGACTTTGGAATTCATGTTTTCTTTTCTTTATGATGCGGCGGCTAAGACCGTCCAATTTCGCCTCATGAACACTAGTTTTATCTTGAAAATGGATTTGTTTGTTAGCCACCTTGGCCTTGCCCGACCGGAAAAGGGAGCCCTTAGGGATATCCCAACGGAGTGTGGAGCCAGTAGTTACCTGCCTTGCTTTACCGGTAAGCACGCCCCCACCTCTAGCAATATGTTGATAAATGATGTGCAATACATCACTTTGAAGATCTTTCTTCATGCCTTGACCTGCCTACTCTATGATAGGAAGGATGTGAGTAAGCTTAACTCACATGAGGTGATGTTGCTTTCTGCCTACCTTAACCCCACCCGAGCCCCGAGGGTTTGTTATAGAGCCCCTGCCATAGTCTGTGCTAGCTTAGCTTTGATGGCCACTTCTGAGACCCATTTTATAACACCCGCGAATTTCTCATTTTGACATTTGTAATTTATTTAACCGTTCAATTACTTTAGTTTATGTTTGAATTATTTTGTTTAATTAATTTCGTTTTAAACGTGATTTTTCTAAAGGTTACATTGTTATAAGCTTGTTTATGTAAGAATATATATATATATATATATATATATATATATATATATATATATATATATATATATATATATATATATATATATATATATATATATATATATATATTAGTCGGATAATAATAGTAACGGTAATAAAATAATAGTAATAATTCTCGTCTTAAATTATAGTGAGTTTGAATCGTTTTTCCATCTAGCATAGACCGTCGCATTTCAATTGGGAATCTTAACTAAACTCGGACTAACCGTCACTACTACAAAAAACGTAATATACATCACTCAATAAACATCTGATTTTCTAAAAAAACTGATGTCCATTTATAGACAACAGAGATTTGAAAAAAACCGATGTCTATAAAATTCAATATGCATTAGTCTTTTTAAACGACGGATGTCTATAAAATTCAAATTTAATAGACATGGGATAATTAAACATTTGATGCCTATCAATTTTAAGAAAACCAGTTTTTAGAATGCCTCATCCTCCTTTACTCATTCATACTCTCTCTTTCTTATGTACCCCAACCTACATCATTTTTACTCTTTCAACCCTAACACTATAGACCACTCACCACGGCCGATGACCACCACTTTCGCCCAGGTCAAACCGTCGCCGCCATTGGCTATAGACCTTCGCCATTCTCCATAGCCAACAACCGACCAAACACCTTCGTTCGCCATTAGCCGCCAACTTTCGCTCTCACCTTTCGACCACAGCGTTTTTCCCGCCGCCAGCCTCTCTTCCAGAATCCATCAAGGTATATTTTTCATTCTAATTACTTCAATCTTCTATATTTTTTGCTTGGTTCGATTTAGGGTTATGTTTCTTTCAAATTTAGGGTTTAGGTTCTCTAATTTGTAAATTAGGTTCATTTATGTATTCTTTTATGTATTCCAAAAGAGTAGTATATGATTAACAAATATTGTGTTGTGTTGATGCTGAAGTAATTGACATAAGCTGCGATTTAATTTTCCTTTCAGTTTAATTGTAGTTGAATCTAATAAACATAGCAAATCTCTAATTCTACTCGTTAATCAAAATGTTAGTGATGATAATCGAGTGCCTTGCTTCATTTTGTCTTATGTATGCTATTTTCGTTTTAATTTCTTGTTGTAGTGCTCTCCATGGGTTATTATATGAACACATCCAACTCTGTCTTGTAGTGCTCTACCTTAGATCTGTTGTAGATTATACTGTCCGTGAACATAATCCAGGAACTTTCTTTGGATTTTTCTAGTTTCATCTACGTCAATTTAATCTTTCTGTACCAGCATCAAGGAACAGCTATAGTCACAGACAATGTGACGTTAGATGGGCTCACAACATTTATTGAGAAGAAAATTAATGAGTTTAAATTTAATTATCTCATCATATGATTTTTTTTGGGTGTGGGTTATCTCATCATATGATCTGCCATATTATTCAACTTAAAGCTATAAATAGTTTTCTTAACTAGAAAACTCTTATAGGAAACTCTTGTGGCCTCTGTAATTATAGAAGGAAAGCATGACAGGTGTAAGCGAGGGTATAAGAATGTAATCGATGAAGCCATTCACCCGGTATGATTCATTTTCACTTTGCAGAGATACAAGTTTACTTGAGTAAAATAATTGTATTCTGGCCGGTGTCATATTTTTGCTTCAGTTTCTCTCTAACCCGTTTCTATTAGGGTCACCTCAAACTGAAGTGACATCTCTTCATAAGTACCTTTGTTGTTTGAGACCTTTTGAGTGGCATACTTGGTTAGTTAGTACTAAGTATCTCAGTTCTTATACGCTTTGCTTAGTCAAGTACTCCGTATCATATAAGAGTATATTTTCATAAATCATCTAACACTTTGCCTGGTTGCATGATTCCTTTATAAGAGGATTCCTTTACAACACCTATGAACAAGGGTTAAGTTTCTTTGGTTAGCTGTTCATTCTTTCCTTGGTTAGCTGTTCATTCATTGCATTTCACAGTTCAACTATTGCTAGCTGTTCATTCTTTGCCTTTCACAGTTCAACTATGGCTCAATACTGATTTATCTATAACTCATTTCAAATCCTTCGGATAGATCTTAACCATTTCATGTTACATCTATGCAGTTGACCACCCAGAAGATTTCAAAGCAAGGCCAGAAGTTTAGGCGCAGGCGATGGTGTATTGTTAAACTGTGCAATACCAGTAGCAAACTAAAATGACACAGGGCCAATGCTTGAATTATGCCTGGCATGGATACTTGGTTAGTTAGTAGCAAGTAGCTCAGTTCTTATTCGTCCGGTGGCATACTTCATAAAGTGTATATTTTCGTAAATCATCTAACACTTTGCTTAGTTCTTTTAATTATGCTTGTTTTGGCTTCACTCCAATTTGTTTTGTTTAATTTACTTATCATTATCCCAAATTTACATTTCAATAATTACGTAATAATAAGTGAAATTATGGATGGCGTGCATGCTGTCTGAGTTTTATGAAACTATTAAACTCATCACATTTTTATGAAAATCAACAACAATGCTTTAGGTCAGCATGCAGCAGTTTTCCAGCAACTTTATAATGCATCAACTTTATAGTTCAATAGTAGCTCAGTAGAATTTGATCATCAACAGTAGCAGACTATCTGAATTTTGTTCATTATTACTCCCTTCCTCCACTTTACATATATCTGTGGGTTCATCTACTATAATGTCACTGGTAACACATATTCTCATTAATATTCCGTCTGATTTCAGGTGCCTCAAATTTTCCATGATTCACTTCTGATTATGGCTTGTTTAATTTACTTACCATTGTGTCACTGTGTCCAATGCAGCTGGTCACAGGTTAGTATATCTGATCTCTTGTACTTTGCACTTTCCTGAATCCTCCTTGAGGTTTTATTTTTTGTCGAAACTAGGATGAGAAGTTTTCAGATTTAACTTAGTTCAATGTTGGGTTTTAATTTCACAGGGATCAATGGATTGTAAGAGGTAACAAGGGTAAAGTAAAGGTCAAGGAGTATGAGTTGCTAAGAAGGAATTTCGTCAGTGGCTGCTTTGGCAAGGATAATCTTATGGCTAAGTACGAATTTGAAAGTCGAGTCGTTGATGAAACATTTTTTGTTGATAGGTTGGTTGGTTAAAGATCGTTTGGTAATTGACTTGAAATAATCATGCATTTGTGATCATACGCAGGATTAATGTATTGGGCCACAATACTGTAATTTATTTTTTTTATAAAAAATAATATTATAGACATCAGTTTTCCTGGATATCTGATGTCCATGGTCTTGAATAAACATCATATTTTATTAAACATATGATATCTATATTTTAAATAGACATCAGATTTCCTAAAAATCTGATGTATATTTTCGAATAGACATCAGATTTAAGACTGATGTATAAGCAAAAAGAATATACATGTGTCAACTGTGCATCTGTTCCAAATATGATGTCTATTGATGAAAATGTCTGATGTCTATGATGACTTTTGTAGTAGTGCGTATATCGACAACATATACCAACTACTTACCCCACACTATTATTATTATTATTATTATTATTATTATTATTATTATTATTATTATTATTATTATTATTATTATTATTATTATTATTATTATTATTATTATTATTATTATTATTATTATTATTATTATTATTATTATTATTATTATTATTATTATTATTATTATTATTATTATTATTCACCCGTCCCCACCCCCTCCATACTTCCTCCTTCCTTTTTTGTCTTCACCTGCAAACCCAACCAAAACAACAAACCTTCACCCTCCATTTTTATTCGACCTTCGAACAAAGATCCCGCCCCCATTTGTCGACCAAATTCTATAATTTTTGTACCATTCTCTTCCTCTTGCCTTCCTCCTTCTTTCTAGGTAAGAAAGTTTCAGTTTTGTTGAGATTTCGAAAATGGTCGTCTTAAAGACAACTCGGTTTTTATCTTGAATAACCCACTTTCTTCCTTCTAGTTGACCAACATGAAGACCCGGAGGGTAGCTCACGCCTTTCGGACGTTTCCACTCGGAAATTTGAGGAGCTAAGGTAACAGTGTTAGGTTACTCGACAAATGTTGAAATCTCTTGTTATTATGTCGTTTGTGTGCTAAGTTCGTGTGTTGAATGTTTTGTTGCGGTAAAGTTTCATTCTTTACGAGGTTTAGCTTCATTTTCGTTTGAAAATGGTGTCTTAGCTGGGTAAGATTTCAGCTTGTTCGTGTTATGTTTGTCGCCTTAAAACGACTCGGTTTCGGGGCTGCCTTATGCGGGAGACAGAGGGCACTTGTACTGTTTTTGGGATGAAAGTTAGGGTTGTGAATGGTGGTCGTATGGGGGCTGCTCATGGCCCGCTTTAGGCTGTTTTGATGCTCAATTTTGAGTCCACTTTGCAGGTACTTCGGGACATTTTTGGGACTGTTATAATGTGATGAGTAGATTGTTTTAGGATGCATTGTACCCTGTTTTTGGAGACGGTTTTTATTTAGTTTTCGAGACTGTTTTGAGGTAGTTTTTGCAGGTACATGGGGACTGTTTTGGTACCAGTTGTGATGTAATTTTGTGCAGCGTTCGGACCATTTTGGGACAGTCGAAATGGAGGTCGTATGGGCTGTTTTGGGATGGGTGTGTGTGAGTGGTTATTTGCAGGTGTTTATGGCTGAGTTTTGGCTGATTTTGGGTTATAATGGTGGCCTGTTTCGGGCCTACTTCTGGTCTGTTTGTGGGACGAGATATAGGGTGGTTGTGGGTAGTTGAGTGGTAGTTGTGTCGGGGCTGCTCATGTTTTTTCTTGGGCGAGTATGATGGCCTGCCGTGGCCTGGCAGTAGCCTAGCAGTGGTCTGGCAGTGGCCTGGCTGTAGCCTAGGCAATGGCCTAGCTAGTCACGGGTTTGAGGTCGTGTATGGTTGGTTGTGAAGTCGTGTATGTGTCTGCCAAATAGTTCCTTGAGTCGTGCCTGATAAATTATTTGGAATCAAATGTGTTTGTTTTTAATTATTTAAATCCCGTGTCATGCTTAATAGAACTTAATTCGTTAAATATCGTTCATACATATATTTTTCTCACATTAATCATAAATGTGGATTTTATTATTTATTCAAGTCAAAATTTGATGAAATGTCTTATTTACCTATAATATGAATTTTTAATCCGTTCGTTCTCATTTATTTGTCGTATCTCAAATAGGAGTGAATTATTCTACTTGTTTAATTAAGTTGAGTTATTTATAATTAATGCTTGTTTTGCTTATAATAAATGGTTCATTTCCATTTATTTACTTTTTTATTCAAGTGACAAGTATTTAAGAAATGAGTCACTAATCTATGTTTACGAGTATAACTGGATTGGATTGTATTACTTGATTCATCATTCGCTCATTATATGTATTAGTCTCTTTCCAAGTTAATTCGTATCGCTTGGTTGAGTCGTATTCTTATGATAATGCCTTTATGCTATACCGTATTGCTTGACTTATCTTTACGCCTCTTTCGGACTGTCCTGCCGATTGTGGGTTTAACTCATATCTTCCGCCTCTTTCGGATAGTCCTGCTGATTGTGGGTTCTCGATTTCCAATTTAGGGTTCGGGTCTTGGATGCGAACTGTCCTGCCGCACGTTGAATCGGGAACTGCACTGTCCCGAGAGTCTGGCCAGATTTAGACTAGGACTGAGGCTTGGGAGTACCATTGTCGTCCTACTAGGGGAATTATATATTTATATATGAGTAGTAAAGGTCTTGCTTAGTTATAGATATTGGTATTTGTCTTTCAAGGCAAGAGTTATGCCTTGTGTTGTTTGTCTTGGCCCTATCGGGTACTAGGGGTGAGCTATAAGCCCTCTAGTTGCGATGATTGATGTTCCCATCCGTTCTTATTGTGAGATGCAACCCATAAGTATCAATATGACATTAGTAGCCACGTCTCGTGCAATGTTTGCTAAGCGGTTTTCCAAGTAACGGCCAGGGTTTCAATTCATGTAATTTACAATGGTTGATCCCTTACTTAACCGCTTCACATGATTCGGATTCTAGTCTTATATCTATGTTGTAATTCCTTGAAATGTGTGTTTTTGCATAAATGACCGTATCCTTGTCTTTCATATTATTTAATTGCCTCACATTAATAGTTGAATCTTTATTATGCTAATGTTGGTCTATCTTGCTCCATCTCATTTAACTGCCATGTTTACATATAAACTTGATATTCTTGTCCTTTGTAAGTATTTGATATGACTTACTGGTTTTAGTTCTTTGTTATGTTCATTTTGACAATTTGTGGCAGGGAGAACCTTGAGTTACTCTCCACTGATTGTGGCGTTCATGTTTACATGAATGACAGGTAATAGTTGATGCATTCATGGGGTGAAGACATGTGTGGGCTAGCGAGCACTTTCGCCTTGTAGTCGGTTTATTAGGATTGCTTAGACTCACCTTTTATTGTATTCTCCATCGAGGGATATATTTTCTCTCACCTTGAATATCACGTTTTTATAATTTAAACTTTATTTCCGCATTCTTTATTTGTGTTTTGTATTTTACTGAACCCGCGCTTTAAATTTTAAAAGTTTCAAAAATTTCCTATTTTCCGCTTGAATTTATAAGTTATATTTTCCGCATTATCGCGGGGTGTCACACGTTTCTTGAGCTGCGGTACCATTGCCACACTGTTGGCGGAGTGGTTGACCACCTTTGAGGACTCCTCGGCTCTTACACCTTTGGCCCCGTCTGTGTCTCCCTTGGACCGTGAGTACTTCCTTGACCATAAATAGTTGTGAACTTTGGAGGGTGGTGGTTTGGCTTGGAGAGTATGGGGGATGAGCTGGATGAGGATACCTGACCCCGAGCACCTTTCCGTGACTGAGCCCTTGGCAGCGGATTCTGATGACGAGGAGGAGGCTCCTGCGCGGCAGTATTACCTCATTGATGCCGATATTTTGGAGGTGATACAAGAGCCGACTAAGAAGGACAAGACTAGACCCAAGGATAGGCAGCCTAGAGTGGGGAGGGGACCGATACGGGTGAGGGAGAGAGTCGCGGAGACTCAGCCACATCTGCCAGTGCCCCCACAACATCAGTTTCCTAGCTATCCTGCGTTCTTCAATCCTGAGATGTGGGTGAGTAAGCTCACGGAGAGAGTGTCTGCCACTTTGACACTCTGGAATCTCCATGAGATGGCTTATGTTCAGAGCATCGGGACCGAGGCAGCCCAGTCAGTGTGGTGTAGAGGTTTTAGAGATGAAAGCGGGGTCTTCCATTCCTTCGGCGTGGATCGGACTACATGGGGAGAGCCTCCGAGTTATCCTTACGGTTGCTTGGCGCCATGGCGAGTGGGAGCGGATTCTGGCATTAGTGACATCGCGGGTGAGGGCACAGCTAGAGCGGGCACATCCGAAGGAGATGGTGGCGATGAGAAGATGGAGGAGCAGGCCGTGGAGTGATGCTTGTGTCTTTGGTCTTGTTTTATATATACTCATTCCTATGGAATTGTCGTAGTTAGAACTTGGTTGTTGATTTGTCGGTTGTTGGTATTTGGTTGGTTGGTACTTTTGTTCTACCTTGGTTTGTATTGCGGCCATAAGGCCGTATTTTGAATGATTTTCGTACTTTAATGCAGGAAGTTGGTATCGGAAATGAAATTCCGACTCATATATATTCTTTTGGTTTTGGTAAAGTGATTAATTGGCGAATGTCGACCTGTGGCTACTCTATCGAGCGCCCTTCACTCGATCGATTAACTGCAGGAGTGACTTTGGGATGCATTCTGATCTCGACGTACTCGATCGAGTAATACATGAACTCGATCGAGTAACGTCAACTCGATCGAGTACCTCTCAAGCTCAATCGAGTGCCCTTGTAGGATGTTTGTTTCGTTTCAACATTTTTTTGTATCTTCAAGTTAGTGGTTCTTGTGATAAATGTCCCATGTTTTGGGTGAGTGACAACATTTTCGTGTGTCAAGTATGGTTTACGAAATTATATATAGATGTGGTATATAAAATATGGGTTTGATTCACACACTTTTGCATACTAGATCAATTTGCCTCAAGTGAAATGTTGAATAATGGTTAAAATTCTTGTTACATAATTTGTATGGTCACAAAAGAAATTAATTGGTGTCATTTAAGATAATGGATGACAGAATGCGTAATTGTGTGGTTCACTATTCTGATGATTTTATATAAATGAATCATAGTTATGTAATGTCAAAGACGTATCGTGGTCGTTGTGTGTCCCAAGGTATAATATGATTTGTTCGTAATGTCAATATGGAATAAAAATTTATTGCCTTGCGGAATAGTTACAGTTGTGTTGATGGTGAACTTCGGGGACGAAGTTCCTTTTAAGAGGGGAAGATTAATGTCGCATGGAGAAATGACTTAATTATGACAATTTTATAGTATTTTAAGTGGTTGTTTGAGTAATTAGTATTGGTTATTGTATAATTAAGTGGTAGTTTGCAAACATTGATTAAATTATCATGTTGTTGTATATCGTTTCCATGTAATTGTTCACAAAGTTGTTATCTAATTGAGTGGTAGTTGTTAAATAATTAAATCGTTGTTGCATGATTGAGTAATATAAATAATTTAAAGGAATTAATGTAAATGAATGTTATATTGCTTGTGTGTAAGTGATCGATAATCTACTGCTTTTGGGTATTTTATAACAAATGATTGTTGACAAGTGATTTAAACGTATGGTTGATTGTTGTCATGTAATTGATGGAGGAATAATTTGATAGTCGTGTTGGTTTACGTTTGAGCAATGACATGAGATAAGTATAAGTGATGGTAGTCGAGTTGGTTGTTCCTTTATATTTAATAGGAAATCATGCTGTGTAATGTGTGCTAAGGTTGATGATAATGATGGTTGATGAACATTCATATCGGGGTGGTATTCATGAACAGTGGTGTTGGCCCGTGTTGGGATTGATAGTGGTAGTTTGCCTTAGTTCCTTTTGCTTTGTGACATGGGGGGAGGATGAGTTGAACTTCGGGGACGAAGTTGTTCTTAATAGGGGAAGACAGTAATACCCGTCCTTTTAGGGACCCGTTGACCGACGTTGACTGAACTTAGACACCTACTTTGAACTTCGGAAACCTTACGAGTGATGACTTGTGACGATGTGAGCCTTGGAGTGCGTGTTACTCGATCTAGCGGAGGAGTGCGTGTTACTCGATCTAGCGGAGGCTACTCGATCGAGTAACTTGGGAACTCGGTCGATTAGATGCCACTCGATCGAGTGGGTGTGTTACTCGATCGAGTAATGGGATTTCGGCGGGGAATTATAAATCGTATAATCGTGAAACCCAAATCATTTTCTCCTTTCTTCCAAAACCTAAATACCTTCATTTCAATTCTCCTCCACGATATTCCCTCTCCTTGAGGCCTTTGAGAGTGGTTACACCGTAGGGATGGGAAGCTTGAGTCGCGTAGCGGTCTTGACGCTGGATTGCTTTGTATAGGTATGATATCATCATCATCATCGTCTCCCTTGATTTCAGTTATGGTTGTGGTAGTAATAATAGATGGTTATGCTAGTTGTTATAGGTGGTTTTGGTGGTTGCTTGTTATCTTGTAGTCATGCGCGGAATTGCTGCGGTTTGCTAAAGGTAGGTTTTCCTACTCAGTACTGTTGATTGTCTAGAGGGTCTATTGTTGTTTTACAGTTGGTTTAGTGTATTTGTTTGATGGTTGGTTGTGGTCATTTGGTTAACATTGTATTGGAATAGGAATTGGTGATTGTTGTTTGTACAGCTGGTTGTGATTGTTTGTCTGTGGTTCTCGAGGTGCGTCCTCGGCTGAGTTGAGTCACTTGCGGGAGTGGCTTCACGCCCTTGATTCGCCTTCTGTGGAACTCGTCACAGAAGGGATGTGCACATTAAAGAACATGGGTTATTGCTCGGATTGATGAGCGGGGCTTAGGTGGGAACGACTGCGGTCCCCCACTGGCAGGACTGGACCTTCGGGCAGTCAGTGATGTGTGGTTGGTTGGAGAAGGTGACGTGTGTGTGTGTGTGTTACTGTATTTCCTTGTGTCTGCTTTTGTATTTGTACCTAAGTTACTGAACTTGTGTTGTGACACCCCTCGATAAAGCGGAAAACATAACTTATAAATTCAAGCGGAAATTACGAAATTTTTGAAACTTTTAAAAATTTAAAGCGCGGGTTTATTAAAATCCAAAACATAAATAAAGAATGCGGAAATAAAGTTTAAATTATACAAACGTGATAGTCAAGGCGAGGGAAAATATATCCCTCGAACGACAATACAATAAAAGGTGAGTCTAAACAATCCTAATAAACCGACTACAAGGCCAAAGTGCTCGCTAGCTCACACATGTCCTCATCCCAGAAATGCACCAGCTAAATCATGTCATTCATATAAACATGAACGCCAGAGTCAGTGGGGAGTAACTCAAGGTTCTCCCAGCCACAAATTGCCAAAATGGACATAACAAAGAACTAAAACAGGTAAGCCATGTAAGAAACTTGAAACATGATAGAACACGGGATTATATATATAACGGATTAATAAGAGAAGACACCATAGGATAATAACTAGGCAATTTATGGACATACTCAAATAAATAAGAAGGTAAGGAAATGAAATGCAATTGATTATGGAAGTATGTCATATCCAACTATCCGACTATGCAACACCTTAACTAGCTAACCTTAGACTCCCTAACTCTCGGCAGAACGGCCAACGAGAGCGGCGGAAATAAAATAAGATACCCAACTCTCGGTAGAACGGCCAACGAGAGATGTGTCGAAAGAGTATGGTAACCAACTCTTGGCAGAACGGCCAACGAGGGAGGCGTAAAGATAAGTCAAGCAAAAAGGGTATAGCATAAAGGCATTATCAAGAATACGACTTAACCAAGCGATACGAATCAACTTGGAAAGAGATTTATAATGTAATCAGCCGATGATAATCCAATTAAGACCTTTTATGCCAAATTATATTCATGAACATGAATAGGTAACCCATTTGTTCAATATTTGTCACTTGAATAAAAATGTAAACAAACGAAAATGAACCATTTATAATAAGCAAAACAAGCATTCAATTATAAATGACTCAAATGTAAGATAAACCATTTACTACTCACAAGGCATGAATAATTAAATTGGTCTCATATTAAAATGAAAACACGTCATTTCATATATAAGTGAGATAATAATGAATGTTTTTCACAATTATAAATCATGTGAGAAAGATATAAAAATGAACGATATTTAACGAATTACGTTATATAAAACACAAGACGAAAACTCAATAACTTACACACGACAACTTAACTTTCAGTTGTCCATTCAGAGGAGAACTAACATGAGACGAGTTAATCTTAGCATCTCATATACTCAAATTTATGAACTCAAAATCAAAGTGTCTACACCAAAAGAATATTGCACTTGTCCAAAACAATTCTATTCTTTATGTGGTCTAAACACAACCACTAAATGCCGAAAGGATTTCAAATGGAAACTCATTCTCACATAAAATCTTCAAAGAGTATTGGACACGCAAAGTCATTGGTAAAAGAGAACCAAGGTCTCTGTTGATATACATTTAAATCTAACAAAAGTAGAACGGAAATTTTTTGTTCTAACAAAGTCAATACTTGCAGTAATACTATAATTTTTTGAAAGTTCAGGCTTGAATGTTGGTTATATTAAACATATCGCAAGGCTGCAAGCCTACTAAAGTAACCACAATATTTAGATACCTTCTAATTTCCATCCAGATAACTTCAAGGCTCTAGACAGCCTACCACAACCGTGCTTGACATGTCCCCAAAATAGCCCATACAAACCATAAACAACCCATAAAAACAATCCCTTATCAGCTCATAAAGTAGCCTCATAAAACAGCCTCCTCAGTCCTGTCAAAACAGTCCCAAAATAGCATTATATAGTCCATGAGTAACTTGCCCCAAACGATTCAAAAACAACCCTAAAAATGCATACAACCCATTGTAACAGTCCCAACAATGTCCCGATTTCTGTCTTTAAAAAAGTCCAATTTCAACTCCTATAATTTCCACGGAACGGTGCCAAAACAGAATTCAAACAACCCAGTTCAGCATCATTTTGAGACGGAAAATTAACATACAAATGAGAACGATATAAAGGTTCTAAATTTATCAAACAAGAGCATAAAAACGACACAAAAGATTGAAACTTCGACATTTGTCGAGTAACCTATCACCGTTACCTTTTTGCCTTTCAAAACTCTGAGGAAAACGCCTAAAGAGCACGAGATACCATCCGGTTTCAAGCTCGTCAACTAGAAGGAAGAAAGCGGGTTATTTAAGACCAAAAACCGAGTTGTCTTTAAGACGACATTTACGAAAACTCAATCAAAACTAAAACTTTCTTACCTAGAAAGAAGGACAAAGGCAACAGGAAGAGAATGGTACAAAAATTATGAAATTTGGTCGAGAAATGGAGACGGGATCGGAGTTAGAATGTTGACGGAAATGGAGCTTGAAGGTTCTGCTTATTTTTGTTGTTTGCAGGCTTTTTTTTTAAAAAAAAAGAATGAGGAAGAAGAAATGAGGGGGGGGGGGGACACGGTGAACTCAACAACAATAGTATTAATAATAATAATATATGTAATAATAATAATAATAATAATAATAATAATAATAATAATAATAATAATAATAATAATAATAATAATTATGGGGATTTGTGCGCTTGAGACTGGGATGACGGATTTTGTGCCTAGCCGGGTTGTCGCTGATGCTGCTCAGCGAAAGTGTGCTAAGTATGGGGATTTGTGCGCAGTGGCGGGTGATGGTTTCCTTCCTTTCTCTTTCTCTTCTCTTGGGGAGCTGGGTTCGGATGCTGTTGCCTTGCTCAAGCGGATCCAGAAATTCTCGGTATCTCAGGATGCGGGGGCTCGAGTGGCCGCTTACATTTTTACTAGACTTAGCTTTGCTATTGCTAAGGGTGTGGGAGCCCAGATTGTCTCTCGGCTCCCCACCAGTTTCATGTAAACTTTTATTTTTATTTTAATGAAAGCTGCGCGCATCTTATAATAATAATAATAATAATAATAATAATAATAATAATAATAATAATAATAATAATAATAATAATAATAATAATAATAATAATAATAATAAATTAATAATAATAATTGGCAGACATTTATTTCGCGACGGTTGCTGCTGCCTTAGGGTCTGTTTTCTCTTTGACACCTCGCCAGCTTGCTTTGTGGCAGTCTTAGCAGGGTTCCCACTCCTCTAATTGGTTGCGTGCGGTTCCTATCTCGGGGTTGGGTCAGACTATGAATGGGAGGACGTACCGTAGTGTGCTTGGGTATCGTCTGGGTGTTCCGTTATTCACTGTCTCTAGGCCCTGTCCAGCTTGCTCTCGGGATTTTGCTGATGATGTTTTTGGGGATCACGCTGTTTCTTGTACTGGTACTGTGGGCGTTAAACATCGGCATAACCTCGTCCGTGACACTCTTTTCGACATCTGCTATAGATCTGGTATTTCTGCGGGAAAGGAGGTTGATGTTGGTTTGGTTGCCGGGCATAGGGGTTCTCTTCGTCCTGCGGATTTGTTGCTTTATTCTTGGGACAGGGGGCGTGATGTGTGCGTTGACTTGACCGGGTCTTCTCCTTTTACTCATACTGGGATGACGAATTTTGTGCCTGGCCGGGTTGTTGCTGATGCTGCTCAGCGGAAGTGTGCTAAGTATGGGGATTTGTGCGCGGCAGCGGGTTATGGTTTCCTTCCATTCTCTTTCTCATCACTTGGAGAGTTGGGTTCGGATGCTGTTGCCTTGCTCAAGCGGATCCAGAAATTCTCGGTATCTCAGGATGCGGGGGCTCGGGTGGCCGCTTATATTTTTACTAGACTTAGCTTTGCTGTTGCTAAGGGTGTGGGAGCCCAGCTTGTTTCTCGGCTCCCCACCAATTTCATGTAAACTTTTGTTTTTCATTTAATGAAAGCCACGCGCTTCCTTCTATAATAAAAAAAAAAAAATTAATAATAATAATAATAATGTATAGTGTGGGGGGTGAGTAGGTGGTATGTGTTGTCGATATTCAGTTTGTCCGAGTTTAGATAAGATTCCCAAATGAAATGCGACGGTCAACGCTAGTCGGTAACATAAGACGGAAATATTATTATTATTTTTACCTATTATTAATATCCGACTATAATATGTATTTTTATATAAATAAGCTTATAAAAATGAAATCTTTATGAAAATTATGTTAAACACGAAATTAATTAAATTAAATAATTTAAAATATAAATAAAGAAATTGAACGGTTAAATAAATCACAAAGGCTAAAAATAGGAAATTCGAGGGTGTTACAATCACCCCACCTTTTAAAAAGTTTCGCCCTCGAAACTTGAAAATAGAAATGAAAAGTCATATAAAATTAAAACTGGACTTTTGAAATTGGTAACCAAAACATTAAAAGGTTACTTATCGTAAGAATTAAAATTCTTTCAAAGTTTCAAGTAGAATTTTCCGACAGAACCAGATTCTCTTCAAAGGAACGGAGGTGCTTTCGTTGCGCATTCAAGAACATCACATTCCAAATCAAAGATAAGGTCAAAAAGGCAAATCATTTGTATAAATCAAAAATCAAAATACTTTTTAAAACATTAATGAAGAGTTTTCAAAAGTATAAGTCCCATTCATGGAACGAAATTGCTCTTGCCGTGCAAACAAGAACGCTAACTTTCCAAGTCAAAGACAAATTTAAGACAAAAATCACTCACCGACAAATGTAGAACAAGATATCAAACGTCTCCAATAATGACTTCTAACGTCCTATCTGTTGGAATATGTGTCCTCCGAAAATAATGCGATCACAATTGTCGATCATGATGATCACATGTTTAAATCTCATTTTATGAATACATGTGGGATGTAATATTTTACAGTCAACTGGTCCACATATATCGGTAATGATTGGCTGACTAGAGTTTGACATTACTGTCGTGCAACGGTGGTGATAAGTTGATCCCCTTAGGTCATACCTATAGGGAAATACTCTTAATTGATTATTTAATTAATCGTATGCCGATACGAGTTAATTAAATTGTTTAAAATTGACGGATGATCTTGTGAGTAAAGTTAACGTGTCTTATTGTAATTCGATTATATTAGATACGGTTTAAGTAATTGAATTGTTTTATTACTTAGATAAAATTATTGTTTACGAAACAATTGAAATTGAATGAATAATTTCTTATAAATACAAGACGTTGTAATTTATAATTTGATAAACCATTTTGGTACAAGTGATTACGAATTACTAGTGGATTTTGTATATGGCATATTTTATGAGTATGTTGATTTTTAATATGTTAAAAATACATTACAAATTCACATGACAAGTAACATCTCACATATGTCAGAATTGACAAAAGACAAAATAAAATGGACTACCCATTTTATCTCAAGTGTACCGAAATTTAGAGGGTATTAGTGGATAAATTATGTTGATTATTTTAATGAGGGAAAAACACAATTATTACACTCTATATGTAGCCATGCAAGCCTACTCTTCTTGGGAAGAAAATTGGATCCATGCATTGGCTCCCCATAGACCCCTCCAACCGGTTTTCCATGGAGAGAAACAAAATGGTTTTTCTCTATTATTCAATTTTTTTTGAAGACACTACATAATTTTCTAGTGTAAGAAATTATGATTCTCTACATTTTGTGAAAGATTTTAGAGATAGAAAATTCACAATAATCATCTCCTCTTAACCGAAATAGAGGAGAACAAAATTAATTTTTGTGTCATTTTTAAGTAAGACTAATAATATTACTAGATCATAATAATATTAGTTATTAAGAGATTTCCTTGGGTATTCACATTTGGGAGAGGTTCTAATTTGGACCTTTTGTTCATCCATTTTAAGGAAAGCTCAAGAAATAACAAATAGGTGAATTTGTTGGTGCCCATTAAACCGAAATCATATAGTAAGATTGATGATTTCTTCTCTTATCTTATTTATGTTAGCATGCATAAGATTTATCTTTTATTTTATGACTAAATAAATCTTTTCATATATGAATATGTAAATTAATTTGATTAATAATTCTAACAAGCGGTATCAGAGCCTTAGGTTGTTTGCATGCAAATCGGTTATTGTTTTTCCGAGTTATAAGATTAAAAAACAAAACTTATAAATTTGTGTTTATTATGAAATATCACGAAATTTATTTGCATGTTAATGTTTCTGGTCCTAAAATGTATTTAGGATATTTTGGTTTATTTATGGATTTTATAATAATGGCATTAAAATGTGATTTTTATGATAAAAATGTCATTTTTGGACTAAAAATAGCTAAACTTCGATTTTTTTAATGGTTTTTGGATATGTTTTCACATATATTATCTACTGATGGCCAGTAAATTTTCATGATAAAATGAGTTGTATTACTTGAAATATGGATTTTTCCATGTTTAAATCGTATTTAAATGGGTAAATAGGTTAATATGAGTTATATTTCGAATCTGGTCATGGAAATTTAGTATGTTGTCATATGAAATTTTACAAGATGCGTGTAAAATATTTGGCTATAATGAAGTTTTTATGCATGATTTATGAATTTTTGATGAAAAATCACATAAATAGTGACTTTAATTAGTAAAAATGCTAAAACATACTTCATGACTAAGGAAAAATGTCACATGTTGCATTTTATCATATATTAAAGATCTAAAAGTGAAAAGTTGATGAATATATTTTCTCATATTTTAGGATCATAATTGTTAAATCCGATAAACCGCAACATTGTTTTTCTCGATAAATTTTCGAATTTTTAACCGAATTTTTGAACATTATGAGTGTCATGGTATTTTTCGAGAATTTTCATGAGTTTAAATTTCAAATTTCAAATTTATTTGAAATTTTTATGATTTAATTTGAAGTTTATAGCATAATTTTGTAATTTTAGGTCCATTTATGAACAATATTAATAAATCTAGGTTAATTACTGTCAAAATGTTAGTGGAGACTAATTTTGAGTCCTAAGATGGTTAGGGTAATTAACTTGTACATAAATATGAATTTATGTAATTTTTGTTATTTTAAAAGGTTAAATCACGCAAATCCGTAAAAACCGATTAATATCGATATTGGCTCTTTAAAGGCGATTTAGCATAAAATTGGGCATGTTCATACATATTATAATGCTGCATTTTATTTATGATTGTCATATTTTAATTTTATGTAATTTTTGAATTATGTAATTTTACTTAGTATGGCCTTAGTTTTAATTGGTATTTTACCCGAAATGTATGGGAATATCGATTCGGTTGTAATTTATTATGAACTCGTATCACCGTTTTGTAATTTAATAGATTAATTTTTTTTTTTTTTAATTACAAATGTATAATAGGAAATTATGTAATTCATTTTGTAATTTATTTATTCCGGAGTACCTTGAAGACGGTGCCACTCGAGAAGGCGATCCATCAAAGAAAGTATTGCCTTGAAATGCGTGCCAAGACCGAAGTTCAAGGGACCAAAGGAGTTGATTTCCTAATTTGTAATAGTTAATTAGATTTACTATTTTAGGAAGGTCATACTAGGATTTTATTTATGCTTTGCATTTTATTTATATGTTGCATGCATCGCTAAATCGCCATAACTAAAACATGCATTATCATTTTATCGAGTGTATCGACCGTGTCAATTATAATTATCCTAGTTCACCGCTTTAGTTCACTTAAAGCGTGATAGATAATAAATTGACATGACCTCTAGCTAAAATAAACAATTGAGACTTAGCCATACCAAAAAGTAGAAACCATGAAAACCTATTTCATGAGGGAGTGCACTCGGCCCTTCCGGGGTACAAACCTTGTTACGTAGGGGAATTGGGTGATAAATTTCTACCCACCTAATTTACAATGATAAGGGTTGTATTCGGCTTTACCAATGCCCAAGTTGATGTAAATTTGGATCATGGACACATTTATTCGAAATTTGGGTTGAACTCAACGAAAGTATTCTCGACGGTTGCCGGATGTGTTTCGGGCTAAAGATAAATATTAATGTAATTTTATCGACCAAGAGTTCTAAAAGTAGAATCGATTAAAGAGTTAATCCACCGAGTTATATTGATGAGGGTTCGGCTTTACCGATGCCCAAGTTAATATGAATTTGTAAGAAGTGAGATCTTTCATTAAAAGAAAGAAAAGGACTTACAAAGCAGCACCGACTAGAGGACATGACCCCTCTATTTAGACGATTCTACGAAGCTAGACTAAGACTAACAGCCTCATTAGTGAGGCCATTCATCCAAGAGTTAATATGAATTTCGATCTTGGAATCATTTATCATAGTTGGGTAGAGGTCACTATGTAAATGCTTTACTTGTTATTTACAAGTATTAATAAAACGATAAATGTTAAGTTTTCCACTATTCCGTTATCATATTATTCTATTTCTTTATCTCAATTTATATACGATATCATTTCGATTTTAGTTCAAATCTCCATTAAAACATCGTAACTAAAGACAAAATTTGAATTTTTTTCTAAAACCTCCTATTATCCATTGAAAGAATCTCTTGTGAAGAGTATAGATACAAGTTATTCGTGATAAAAAAGGTTTATGATTCTTGACTAACATATCTATTTTGGTTCTCATATGCTTAATTAAGTTAAGTACTTAGAAACGTCAAATCATTTTGGTGACTAGATTTGTTACAAATCGTGATTGACCAAAATACCGCAACCACTTCAATGAAAGTTTTAAGACTAAACGAACAAATGAAGAGTAGTACTCATGATTTTCATTTTAGCTTCTCTTAGCAAAGACTCGTTGAAATGAGTGGGAGCATTCCCTTAAACCGTTAAGAAAGGGATGTGGTTCAAAGAAGTAAAATTAGAATGGAATTGGTAAAAGCTAATGTTAAAAGTAAAGTTATTGAGAATAACGATACTAAACCTATCAATCCCGACCGATAAAGTTTCCATTATCTTAAAATGTTGGACACTAGAAAGGAAACTAACCCCAATTATTGAAGAATCAGCAAGTTAGTTGTGGGACATCTAATGGGACCTTCTTCTTTAAATGTTCATTTGATTGACAGAAATTTTGCTAGTACTACTTCGTCAATATTAGAAACTAGTGGAGGTTTTCATCATTGTATTCAATACATAATATGATTATAATATGACGACTAGCATCAAATAATATTGAGAGATAGAGTCATTGTGTAATCAATCTAGTTTTGGGTTCATAGTTGCACTTAATTATGACTATTAAGTGCATAAACTCTAAATAAGAATATAAACTTGTTAAGATACAAAAGAGGTTTCACTTTTGTGACCCTATACACCACGATTTGTTGTATGGCTAGCCCATTATCAAGGTGAATATATATTCTAAACCAAACTGGAATGATACATCATGTAGATGATGCAAGACTCAAATTGGTAACCAAATATTAAACCTTCAATTCTGGAATGATGAACGCAAAGAGTTATCGAGTACTCTTGGAACCATTAGATTGTTAATCTTATGGTATATGAGTATCTTGTATTCAAAGCAAGATGTCTCGTGCCTTTTGGTTGAAAAAGAGATTGAGGTTGTAAATCGTTGATCCAAAATAGGTTGATCATTTTCTTTTACCAACGATTTAAGTTGACACTAATGTGTTCACTTAAATAGGTAAATAGAGAAATCTTTGAAGAAGTTCAAAGAGTTCAAAGAATCACGATTTAGTCGTGATGGGATTATCAAAGTAAAGACTTTGATATAAGACAAAGGAAATGTGATATAGTATCACAAATTAATCTCTCTTAGCACGCATTATGGGATAATGTGTGGTTGGATAAAGAAATCAAACGCTATTCGATATGGTTCGGACTTCAATCAAGTTGATTTGAGTTACTTGATCCTTTTGGGGATTTTGTCATTTTGTCTAAACTATTTTTCCACTAAATCTAAAACGAATCATATGAGATATGATATGGTAGGGTACCATGTTTGTAAGTTTTCAAAAGAAACAAATGCTCATTTTTCCTTACTATAATCACAAGTACAACGGGTTTGTGGCTCGTGAAGCTGTCTTTCTAGAATACAAGTTTATTTCTAGAAGACAGAGTGGGAGAAATTATTCAAGAGCCACAAAGAATGTTATGTCGCAAGAAAATGGTCTTTCTTGGCTAAATGAAACGTTTTGTGTAAGACGTTGTTTCTTCAAAACCTAGGAGGTTAAAGTCATCACTTGTTGACACTACAAAAAAAACGCGGAAAACTGACGGTAGATGTGACGGAATTTGAAGTCCGTCAGATATTTAAAAAAACTGACGGATTTGTGACGGAAAATCCGTCACAAGTCATTTGGTGACGGAATATCCGTCACAGGACGTCAGATAATACTGGCGCGTAAAAAATTCAAAGGCGCCATTTACTTTTAACGGAAAAGCCGTCAGCATTTATGCACATACTGACGGATTATCCGTCACAAGTAAGCAATTCTGACGGAAATTCCGTCAATGAATTTCCCTCAATTATTGCCCAACCAGCAATAATTGAGAGAAAACTCCTGACGAAAATACCGTCAGGATTGCGCTTTCTTGGAGACTTTTGACGGAATTTCCGTCAGATAAGTCAAACAAAAGTTTGACTTATCTGACGGAAATTCCGTCAGAAGTCTCCAAAAAAGCGCAATCCTGACGGTGTTTCCGTCAGGAGTGTTTTAAATTCCGCGACAGCCATCCTCATTCTCATCGTCATTATTTTCCCCCAAATCGATTTTTACTCTATTCTCCCCAAATCCGCCGACCACCACCACCACACCACCACCACTCTCTCCTGCCGCCGACCACCAGCACCCCAGGTTTGTCATTTATCTCTTGTTTTTCCTTTTCCTTTTCCTTTTTCCATTTCTTGTCTTTATTTATATTATTTGTATAGGTTAACGCCACGCCGCCACCGCCACCGCCGCCGTCCACCACTGCCGGTCACCCTTACTTTTTACTTATTAGTAAAATTAATTAGGTATTTTTAATCTCTTTTTTAATTAATTTTTTTGTTTAATTAGTTTAATTATCTTAATTAGTATTAGTTGGTGTTGATGCATGTTGAATTAGGATAGAAGCCATTTTGTTGTAGTTTTTTGTGAATTGTTAAATTTTGTGTAGTAGTTAGTAGTAGTTAGTAGTAGCTTAATTAGTAATAGTTAGTAGTAGTTTTGTGAATTGTTAAATTTTGTGTAATGTTAATGTTTTTAAAATGATAATTTGAATTAATGTTAATTAGATTAAATATTTAAAATGAAAAATTAGTCATGTTACTTAGTTTTTGTTAATTGACATTATTAAGAAAGTAGTCAGTCATTGTTGTATGTTTTGTTTTTAATATTATTGAAACTAATGTTCACATTGACTTAGTACCCGTTCAAAAATTACTCATTAGGAGTAATTTTTGAATAGTCCCCGTTTTGGGACGGTCTTTGTACGTTTCAAGTCACTTCGGTAGTAAACATGTATTTGTGATTTGTTAATGAGGAAAGAGCTCGGTGACAATTCCTTTAATGTTCTCTAAATGCATATGTGGAGTAATTATTTATTCTACATTGTGTATTTGGAGAACTAAGGGAATTCTTTGCGAATTTTTCCTCATTAATAAATCACAAGTGTGTGTTTGCTAGTGACTTGAAACGTACATTGATGGGTTTAGGTTGGAGTGATAAGGACCCAATTCAAAAAAAAAAAAAGACTGCTTGCTGACAATAGTTATTTGTTGGTGATAATGTTTATTGAGTATTATTTTTGGTTGTTATTATGTTTTTTATGACATATATTCAAACAAATTGAATTGTAGATATATATAAACATGAAAAGATTAGATCGACAATGGATGTATGAAAGATTAGATGAAAAAAAGAAACTGAAGCGTGAATTTCTAAAGGGGGTGAAAGAGTTTATTAACTTCGTGGAACAAAGTAGTATGTATAAGATTTTTGTTGAAATAAGATGTCCGTGTAAGAAATGCAATAACAAAGCTTTTAAAGGGAAAAAAGTAGTTGAAGATCATCTTTGGTCGAATGGTTTTGCCGATAATTACTATGTATGGACGTATCACGGTGAGGAAATGGCTACCGAAGGAAGTTTAAGTAGTATCGTAGTTATTGAAAATCCTTACCGTGAGCTCGTGGAAAATGCATTATGTGATAATGTTGAACAAATATTGGAGGAGCAACTGAATCCTGATGACCTTAGCGATGAAGAGGTGCGTTATGAAACCCCAAACCCCAAGTTTCTTCCTGCTATAAAATGCTAGAAAAAGCCGAACAACCAGTGTATAAGGGAAGTAATATGAGTTTATTGCAAGCGGCAGCTAGGTTGGTAAAACTCAAATGTGGGAATAACATATCTCTTAGATGCGCGAATGGGTTTGTGTCGTTCGTAGGTGACATTATTCCAAAGAATAATGACATGGCGCACAATTTTAATGAGATTAAGAATGTGCTTAAGGGACTTCAACTACCCCACCAGAAGATTGATGCATGTCCTACTGGATGCATTCTTCTCTGGGAGGAAAATGCTAATCTTGAGGAATGTAAAAAGTGTCATGCATCTCGGTATAAAAGTACAAAAAATTCAAGTGGAAGGCGAATTCCTTGTACTGTTGGGGTTTGTGTCCTTAACAGTTAGTGCAAGGACTTATAAACCTCTAAAAGGATCAAAGGGCATACTTTTGGTATTATTATCAGTTGATCCACGTTTATCAATAACGGTTGGCTTGCTAGATAAGTTTGACGTTATTGTCATACAGATGGCGGTGATCAACTGGTCCCTAAAAGTCACACCTATAGGATACGTTCGAGAGATGTGACAGTATGAAAATACAGTCATGTAGATGCCAAATTTGACTAACCAGTTAGTCCGAGTTATTTGACTAGTAATTAGTCAAAATGTGATGTTGAGATATTATATTTAATACGGATTAAATATCATGGGCTAAGGCGAATTAACCAGTTAATTCGTAAAGTTAAATATAAACAATTTATATTTAATTAAATGTATATTGAATATAATTATACAATACTGTTTTGTCGGACACGTATTAATAATTCAGCTAACCCGTATTATTAGCTGATGCCTTAATTTCCGATAACCGATAACAGCTTATAATCAGACCGCGTCATATACACTTAGCGAGATGAGTCGGACCACGAGTTTAATAAGGAGGAAGTGGAAAGCCCACTCCCTCCCTAAGCAAACCCACGGTTTGGCCGAGCTCAACAAAAGGAGAGCTATTCTCTCCTTTTGACAGTAACTGATTCATTTGAAAAAAAACTAGGGTTTTGGGAATTGTGCCTCTCAGAACTCGGATCTCTCATCCAACAAAACTCACATCAAGTTCTCCCAATATTGCAAGGCAATCGGAGAACACGTTCTAGCACAAGGGCATATCTCGGACAAGGTCTTGGGTGCAACAATTAGGAGGGAATCTCGTTTGATTTCTGTTCTTTACGCCGTGCATCAAAGGACCCGAGGTTGATTTCTAATCTTTATCGTTTCCTTGTTATTTTGTTTTATGACTATAAATTACATATGAATTTTGCGTTATAGTCCTACAATTAAAGGGTAGTATACGGATATTAACCCACAAGTGGTATCAGAGCGAGGCCACGTAATTTTTCTATGTAATTTTCATTAAACGAAATGAATCGATGATTTTTTGTTTAAAAATTTTGTCTCGGCAGCCAATTTTTTTTTACACGGCAGAAATTTTTTTTCCTGTTGTTGCTTCGTTTTTTGTTGCATTGGGAACCGTGTCCTGTTTACACGGTTGCTCTTGTTGTCGTTTTGTCTTGAAAACCGTGCCGTTTCATGTTTTACACGGCTGTTTTGTTTCAATTTTCATATTGTTTTTACATGTTGTTATTTTATACGGAGATTATAGCAACATGTCAAGTTTTTGTCAATTGATAAATTTGTTTTGATGCGTTTTGATCAAAATTGCAATTGATTTTGTCTCGACAAACTGTTTTCACGAGGGTTTTGAAGTTTCAGCCATGTTTGCATTCGATCGAGCGTATTTCTACTCGATCGAGTGCTATTTCTGTCTTGTTTTGTTCGATCAAGTCCCTGTTGTACTCGATCGACCCCTTTCAAAACCCCTCTGCTCGATCGAGTTGTCCTCGTACTCGATCGAGTAGATTCGCTGATAAAGGTACTCGATCGACCACCAGTTTAGTCGATCGAGCACTTTCTGTTTGGCAACCCTCTCGATCGACTTGCAGTTCAGTCGATCGAGCCCTTTTTTCCCTCGATCGAGCACTTATGTCCCTGGATCGAAGGATTTCTGTTTTGACAGCTTTGAAAATTTATTCCTTTTGCTTTAAATTTTCTTTTGGCTATAAAATGTACATTATACGGATATTGTACACTCGCTATGATTGTGAAACGGTTCACACGCGTACCATTAAGTTATTTTAAAGCGTATTTAAAGTAACGGACTGTTTTAGATTAAAATTAAATGATAGAAGCGGTTTTATCACATGAATTTTAATCATTAAAAGGTGGTTTGGATAAATTTAACATAATTACGGAATTATGTCACGAATGAATTTGTTTTTAGTTGATGCATTTATTTATCGTTTTGTTGAATGCCTTGAATGCCTTTTATTACGTATTTATTTATTTTTGCAAACGGTTGTAACTTAGTGTGGCCTTAGTAGAACGTGTTACCGTAATGATGGAACACGGTCTTGGTTGTATTTTGAGATCTCGTATCTCCGTTTTGGATTTTTCACTTGTAATTACAGTTTTTATTAGAATGTAATTAGGTTTATATTTTGTAATTTTAATTGTAATTTTTGAGAAGACCAAAGACGGAGACCAGATGCTCACTCCCGCTACTTGGATCAAGATGGAACAACAAGACAAGCTTCTTGGGTCCAACGGTGGATTCCAAAGTTGTATTTTGTTCTTTTTATTAGGATAGGCCACACTAGGAAATTTTATTTACGTATTGCATTCAATTATTTATTTATTTTCGTAACGATAGTTTGCATCATATTCCGCCTAAAAACCAAACCACCTAATAAATGCATGAAAACTGACACATTTAGAGGTCACGAGTTAGTTTTCTTTGACATTCGTATGTCACACGATTTTTATAAGCCATCACCCAAATTAATTCATTCACGCAGACGCTAGTTATTCGTTCACTTAATATGAATTATAATTTAGTTGATGGGATCTTCCTCGTATAAACAAAAATTGAGAACGGTCTTTATAGGTCAAACTCCAATGAGTCCCTTCTTCGTCGGTAGGCATAATATGACCCCTTCTACGTCGGGTAAGTTGGAACCGATTGACCTATTTTATCTCAACACTATGGTCACTCGTACGATCCCGTGATTATGGTGGACTATAGATAGGATTTACGGAAATCTATCGACCAAGAGTTCTTACGAAGAATTAGCTAAACAGTTGGCTTATCAATTTACAGAAATTGAGTCTTGGGATCACTTGTATCATTCTTGAGGGAGATCAATTATGCAAGTGCGAGAGTCTACATGTTTAAAATGAATTTTAAAATAGACTTAAATCACCTCGATGAGTTGCTTATTTCGTCTTGTTTTTCTTTCTTTTTCAGTGTAGATCACGTTTTATTAAATCGCAAATAACAAATGGCTGCTTCTCGATAACCCAATGCCAAGTGCCACATTGGACCGTGAGTCTGGCCGGATCTTCATGAATCGGATGAATCAGTCTACTCGATCGAAGAATGATGGATCAAACTTCACGGATCGGGAGGCGGCATTACGGAATGCTGCCATTGCCGATGGGAAGCTCAAATATCCGATTGAGCCCATCCCACCAAACCCAGGCCCCACGGTGAAATTAACGAAATCGACAAGTATAACGATTTCGCCATGGAAGCGGGTGCGGTAAAGAACGTACTTATTTTTGCAATGGAATCCAATTTGCAGAAACGCTTCATAACTCAAAGTGCAAACAAGATTTTCACTACACTCACTAGGGAATTCTCAAAAGCACCGAGAATCGTGACCTATGAGCTTACCACTCGCTTCTTTGATGCGAGACTCCAGAAGGGCCAACCAGTTAGCCCACACATTCTCAGCATGATTGAGAATGTCGAGAAGCTGGAGACCTTTGATTGTAAGATCAGCGAGAACATTGTTATTGACCGCATACTTCACTCACTCCACGATGGTTATTCGCAATTTAGAGCGAATTACTATATGAATGATTTGAAGAAAACTCCCCATGAATCGCACTCTCTCCTCGTATGCACCGAGAAGGACATGAAGTTCAAAGTAGGAGCATGAAACAGGATGTTCTCGTTGTGTCAAACAAGGGCAAGGGTAAGGGCAAAGTTCAGCCAGGCCTAGCAAAGAGGCAAACCGAAGTTTAAGAAGTCGGGATCAGGTAAGAGTGGGCCTGGTGAGGCAAGTAACTCATCAGGCGCGACAAAGAGCAAGACCGAAAACATGGAATGCCATCATTGCCACAAGACTGGGCATTGGAGGCGTACATGTCCTGTTTATCATGAGGACATAAAAGCAGGTCGCGTTAAACCTGTTGGTATGTCTTCTCCTTCTACTTTTATTCATATGATTGAGATTAACCACGCAAGTTACGGAACTTGGGTACTTGATACTGGTTGTGGTTCTCATCTGTGTAATCATGTGCAGGGCCTCCGAAATCTCAAGCCTCTCGTAAAGGGTGAGGTTGACCTGCGTGTCGGGAATGGAGCAAGAGTGGCTGCCGTCTCGAGGGGAACATATGTGATCCAGCTTCCTAGCGGATTTGAGTTGTCATTATATGACTGCTATTATGTACCCAGTCTTTCGAAAAACATTATTTCAGTTTCTGCACTTGACAAACTTGGTTTTTCATTTGTAATAGAGAATAATACTTGCATTTTCTCTTTACACAATATGATTTATGGCAAGGCAGTCTCCATGAACGGAATTTATGTTTTAGATCAGACCACCGAAATATTACACGTAATGAATAAAAAGGTAAGGGTTGGTGACAAAGATCAAACGTATCTATGGCACTGCCGTATGGGACACATCAATGAGAAACGCGTAAAACAGCTCATTAAACATGGAGCTATCTCGGCCTTTGATTTTCAATCATTTGGCACGTGTGAATCATGTCTCATCGGTAAGATGACTCGGATTTCCTTCAAAGGTGTTGGAATGCGCGCTGCTGACCTATTAGGACTCATACACACGGATGTATGTGGACCTATGTCAATCACCGCACGAGAAGGCTATAGGTATTTCATCACTTTCACGGACGATTTAAGTAGATATGGCTATGTCTACTTAATGAAGCACAAAAGTGAATCCTTTGAGAAATTCAAAGAATACCAGAATAGGGTGCAGAACCTATTGGGTAGAAAGATTAAAACACTGCGTTCGGATCGTGGTGGCGAGTATCTTTCTCACGAGTTTGATCAACACCTAAAGGACTGTGGGATTGCCCTACAGTTAACTCCACCTGGAACACCTCAGTTGAATGGTGTGTCCGAACGGAGAAATCGAACACTACTTGATATAGTCCGATCCATGATGAGTCACACCGTGTTGCCTGACTCATTGTGGGGTTATGCTCTTCTGTCAGCTGCTCTAATACTTAACCGAAGTCCGTCTAAAGCTGTTGACAAGACTCCATATGAACTATGGAAGGGAACGGTCCCCAACTTGTCCTTTATACGGGTTTGGGGCTGCGAGGCTTATGTCAAGTGGAGACACGAGGATAAGCTCGGCCCGCGATCGGTCAAGACATACTTTATAGGTTATCCTAAAGGAACACTTGGTCATTACTTCTATTCGCCAACCGAACAACGTGTTTTTGTTGCGGCTAGTGCGACATTCTTAGAGAAGGAATTTCTCGAGAATGCAAAGAGTGATAGAACCTTCGACCTGTCGGAGATTCCAGAACCAAACACCGAGCAACCATTGGAGGAACCTGTTCCTTCAATCCCGGCTGCGGTGAATATTCCTGACGAACCTAGGAGGTCGGGAAGAGTCTCTATTCCTCCGGACAGATACATTGGTATGGTCGAGGAACATGACATAGATGACGTTCTACTCTTAACGAGTAGTGAACCCGCAACCTATAAAGGTGCCATGACTAGTTCTGACTCAAAGCTATGGCTTGAGGCCATGCAATCCTAGATGGACTCTATGTATGAGAACAACGTATGGGATCTTGTTGACTTACCTGCTAAGGTTCGTCCCCTTCAATGCAAATGGCTTTACAAGATAAAGCATTCTGTGGAAGGTCAACAAGATATCTATAAAGCACGACTAGTTGCAAAAGGTTTCACCCAAGTGCCAGGTTTGCACTACGATGAAATTTTCGCACCCGTAGTCATGCTGCGTTCCATTCGGATTATCTTAGCGATCGCCGCTTTTCATGACTATGAAATTTGGCAAATGGACGTGAAAACCGCCTTCTTAAACGGTTTTTTGGAGGAAGAGTTGTACATGGTGCAACCCGAAGGTTTCATCGATCCAGTACATCCTAAGAAAGTGTGCAAGCTTAAGCGTTCCATTTATGGACTTAAGCAAGCATCTCGGAGTTGGAATCATCGCTTCGACCAAGTGATTAAAGAAAATGGATTTACTCGATCGGTCGAGGAACCATGTTTATATATCAAGTCGAGTGGGAGCAAGATTGTCTTCCTAATATTGTATGTTGACGACATACTCCTGATTGGGAATGACATACCTCTCTTAACTTCGGTGAAAGTATGGTTGAAAAACCATTTCCAGATGAAAGATCTGGGAGAGGCACAAAGAATTCTAGGCATTCGTATCTATCGAGATAGATCACGACGGATGTTATCTCTCATCGGGAGTCTTACATAGACAAAGTCCTAGAGAGATTCAGCATGACTAACTCCAAGAAGGGGTTCCTTCCTATGGCTCCAGGGGTGCATTTGAGCAAGTCTCAGGCACCAGAGACACCGGAAGAGAAAGAGCGCATGACACGGATTCCATATGCCTCGGCAATAGGATCAATCATGTATGCCATGATATGCACACGTCCGGACGTGGCATATGCATTGAGTATGACAAGTCGATTCCAACAGCATCCAGGTGAACCACATTGGATGGCTGTCAAGAACATTCTTAAGTACCTACGGAGGACTAAAGATTGGGCATTGACTTATGGAGGCGATCAAAAGCTATGCGAACCGTTCGCAGATGCTAGCTTCCAAACGGATCGAGATGACTCGAAATCTCGGTCTGGATTCGTTTTTACTCTTAATGGCGCTGCAGTCACCTGGAAGAGTTCGAAACAAACTGTTAAACAGATTCTACGACCGAGTCCGAGTACTATGCCGCGTCGAAGCTACAAAGGAAGCGATATGGATGCGTCAATTCTTACATGGGCTCTCAGTAGTGCCTAGTTCGAATGACCCGATCACCATCTATTGCGACAATAGTGGTGCCATCTTCCAAGCTAAGGAGCCAAAGTCTAGCAACAAGTCTAGACATGTACAACGGAAAGCTCATCTAATCTGGGATTACGTGGAGCAAAAGGAAGTAGTGATAGAAAAGATTGCTACAGATGATAACATAGCAGATCCTCTCACTAAAGCATTACGACAAGATAAGCATGAAGGGCATGTTAATTCCATGGGAATTAAACGTGTTCCTAAGTTGTAGTACTCTTTTATGGATCAGATTCATTCTCTCTTGTACTCTATACGACATCATCGTTTTGATATTTTATATATATATTTTGTTTTTCATGTGGATTTGTACGACAAATTTTGAACACCACAAAGTGAACTGAACGAACATTATATGTTTCAGTCCTTAATTGCCCACATGAGCTGATAACTCTGGCAATTATTTTGTGACGTTGGTTGATGGTGGGTTCAACGAGCCATAAGTCAACCGGTTGACTGACCAATCAAAGAGGCGATTTATACGGATATCTCGTAGGACACACTTGTGACATCGACGTGGAGTCCTAAATGTTTTATAACATTCGTTGCCCGGTCGTGGATAGGACTTCCATGGTGATCCTAAGAGTCGATTCTTTTGACTATCGACTGTCTCTTGAGACTACGGCAGATTTTGGGTGACTTTGGTTTCTTTCTCACGGTCATCCGTAACAGGGGGCCAAGTAGATTTTTTCTGGGTCATTTCATGCTGTGCTTAGATCGGAAGGAGTCGAGTTGAAGGAAATATTCAGCCTTTATCAGGTACTCGATATTTCTCAGGGCCACTCGAGGAGTCAGAATCGAAATGCATGGCCATGCTCGGATACGGATTCGTTTTATCAGTTGAGTTACTCTCTAGTCGGGGAAACCACTCTAGATACAGATCGATTGTAAAATACGACCTTTGTGGATCCAGATCTGCAAATTGTTTTACATTGAGTGGGAGAAATTTTAAATGAATATGAGAATCGGTTATCGCACATACACTTGTACGGACAAGTGGGAGTTTGTTGGAGCTTGTGTCCTCCAGTTAGTGCGGATAACGTCATTGCACATACACTTGTACGGACAAGTGGGAGCTTGTTGGGGTTTGTGTCCTTAACAGTTAGTGCAAGGACTTATAAACCTCTAAAAGGATCAAAGGGCATACTTTTGGTATTATTATCAGTTGATCCACGTTTATCAATAACGGTTGGCTTGCTAGATAAGTTTGACGTTATTGTCATACAGATGGCGGTGATCAACTGGTCCCTAAAAGTCACACCTATAGGATACGTTCGAGAGATGTGACAGTATGAAAATACAGTCATGTAGATGCCAAATTTGACTAACCAGTTAGTCCGAGTTATTTGACTAGTAATTAGTCAAAATGTGATGTTGAGATATTATATTTAATACGGATTAAATATCATGGGCTAAGGCGAATTAACCAGTTAATTCGTAAAGTTAAATATAAACAATTTATATTTAATTAAATGTATATTGAATATAATTATACAATACTGTTTTGTCGGACACGTATTAATAATTCAGCTAACCCGTATTATTAGCTGATGCCTTAATTTCCGATAACCGATAATGACTTATAATCGACCGCGTCATATACACTTAGCGAGATGAGTCGGACCACGAGTTTAATAAGGAGGAAGTGGAAAGCCCACTCCCTCCCTAAGCAAACCCACGGTTTGGCCGAGCTCAACAAAAGGAGAGCTATTCTCTCCTTTTGACAGTAACTGATTCATTTGAAAAAAAACTAGGGTTTTGGGAATTGTGCCTCTCAGAACTCGGATCTCTCATCCAACAAAACTCACATCAAGTTCTCCCAATATTGCAAGGCAATCGGAGAACACGTTCTAGCACAAGGGCATATCTCGGACAAGGTCTTGGGTGCAACAATTAGGAGGGAATCTCGTTTGATTTCTTCTTTACTTACGTGCATCAAAGGACCCGAGGTTGATTTCTAATCTTTATCGTTTCCTTGTTATTTTGTTTTATGACTATAAATTACATATGAATTTTGCGTTATAGTCCTACAATTAAAGGGTAGTATACGGATATTAACCCACATGTACACCGTTAACTTATTTCCCGATTGCGCCAAGGTTACAACGATTATATGCAACCAAGCAGATAGTAGGTGAGATCAGTTGGCATCATAGAAACTCTCGATTAAGAGAAAGGGGGACAATGTCACGCCCAAGTGATGGAGAAGCGTGGAAACATTTTGATAGAGAGCATCCAGAATTTGCAAGTGAGCCTCATAATGTTCGGCTTGGTTTGTGTACAGATGGATTTAATCCTTATGGGCAATTTGGGAGGAATTACTCATGTTGGCCTATGATTGTCACTCCATACAACTTACCTCCTTGGTTATGTATGAAGCGACAATTTATGTTCTTATCTCTGCTCGTTCCAGGTCCTAAGAACCCTAAGACAAATTTGGATGTGTACCTGCAACCGTTGATTAAAGAGTTGAAAGAACTTTGGGAAACCGGCGTGTATACTTATGATGTTTCTAAGAAACAAAATTTCCAATTAAAGGCTTCATTAATGTGGACGATCAATGATTTCCCGGCATATGGCATGCTTTCCGGTTGGTGCACAAGTGGGTAACATGCTTGTCCTTATTGTCAAGAAAAAGAACATAGATCTTTTTGGCTTAAAAATAGCAAAAAGTTTTGTTGGTTCGATTGTCACCGTGAGTTCTTAAGACCTGATCATCTTTTCCGCAACAATTGTAAGCATTTTCTATAGAACAGAAAAACTGAGAATCGCATAGCCGTGTCGAAATTAACAGGTGATGAAGTGTGGGACCGTTAAGGATTTGCCAAAAATAGTTGATACTTCTGATCAAGAATTGAAAAGATTGAAAGACAAGAATGAAGGTTTGTGGAAACAAAGCATACTTTGGGAACTTCCTTACTGGAAAACGTTGTTAATTCGACACAACCTAGACGTTATGCACATTGAGAAAAACTTTTTCGAACAACTTATCAACACGATGATGGATGTACCAGGTAAAACTAAATTTGGCCCTAAGAAAAAACAACACTTTAATGAACTTTGTTATAAACGGAAAATATCACCTAGGTTTGTTTTAGAAGCTGCGGAGAAAAAAGCTCGATGTGAATGGGTTGCTAAATTGAAATTCCCGGATAGTTATGCTTCAGATTTGAGTCGGTGTGTTGACCATAAAAATAAGGTGTTGCATTCCATGAAAAGTCATGACTGTCATGTCTTTATGGAACGGCTACTCCCTGTTGCCTTGAGGGAGTTGCTCCCAACTAATTATTGGAATGCAATAACTGAGATCAGCCAATTTTTTAGAGACCTGTGTACTTCTACGATTAGAGTTAATTCTATGGAACGTCTAGAGAATAACATTGCGTAGATAATATGCAAGTTAGGGAAGATATTTCCCCCATCTTTCTTCAATTCCATGGAGCATTTTCCAATTCACTTACCTTATGAAGCGAAGGTTGGAGGACTTGTTCAATATCGATGGATGTATCCATTTGAGAGATTTCTTAATCATATAAAAACAAATATTGGCAACAAAGCTCGGGTGGAGGGTTCCATATGCAATTCTTTTTTGTTAGAGGAAATTGCAAATTTCTGTTCCCTATATTTTGAAAGTCACATTGACACAAAAGCGAAAGATTTAGATGTTGATGTGAATTCCGATGACGACATAGATTCAATGAAATTACCCGAGTTATTCAATGCTGACATGGGAACTACAACTGGGAAATGTATTCAGAGGCACTTGAGTCGGAAAGAGTATGAAGATTCTCATTTTTATGTGCTAAGGAATTGTGGGAAATTGTTAGAGCCTTATGAAAAGTAAGTTATTATTTCGTCATTACTCAATACATTTTTAATTATCAAATAAGATCAAAATTATAGGTAATACATAATTAAAACATTTTCTTGCTATATATAGGGAATTTGAGACACATATCAAACTCACATTTCCTGATGTCATGATGTCCTCTGATGATGTTTGGACCAAACATGACAAAAGTTATCCGAAATGGTTCCGAAATGAAGTAAGTAATACGTTCATATACCAATCCATTTATTTTGTTTGTCCATATCATTAGTTATGGAGATTATTAATATATATATATATATATATATATATATATATATATATATATATATATATATATATATATATATATATATACAACACATTAATTAACATATTGTTTTATTGATAGTCTTATAGATTAAAGGACCCTTTAATAGTAGTTCTAGCATTAGGTCCTAGTAGCAAGGTGAAGACGTGGAGACGATATTCTATCAATGGCTATAAATTTCGAGCTTATAAGGAGGGAGTTGATCTTTCGAAAGCTACCTCAAGTAATGGGGTTTGTGTGAATTCTACAGAAGGTTTGGACTACTATGGAACCCTAAATGAAGTAATTGAGCTTGGTTATTATACCGAGAAAAGGGTTTATAGGGTGATATTTTTTAAATGTGATTGGTTTGATAATTCTCAACTAGGACTTAATATCCATAAGGAATACGGACTTGTAGATGTAAATGAGAAAAAGAAGTTTCGTGGACATAACCCATTCGTGGCAGCTTTTCAAGTCAATCAAGTTTGTTATGCTCCTTATCCAACCACTAAGAAAGGTAATCAGCAATGGTCCGCGGTTTTTAAAATCAAGGCAAGATCACATGTTGATGCTCCTGTTGACGAAATTGTCTTCCAAGAGGATGTGGTTGTCAATTATCACGCATCTTCACCCATTTTAGTGGAAGAGTCAGAAACTGAAGATGAATATGAAGTGGTTGTGGAAATGGGTGAAAGGGAATATGACGGGGATGTTGGAGAAGAAGAGGATAATGAAGTTGAAGTTGAAGAAAAAAGAATAGAGGAAAATTGGGAAGAAGATGAAGAAGTTGGAATGTTTTTTTCAGATGATGATGAACCTCTTTTGATTCATAGTAATAGTGATAGTGATGAGTGATGGGAGTTGTTGTAATTCTACTATATTAATGTATGAATTTTAATGAAATCATTTTTATGCATGAATTTTAATCATTGAATCAAATTGAAGCATTTTAATCATGACACTTCATTTTTGTTTTCATTTTTGTTGGACTACCAATTTGCGGTGTTACTTATTTATTTATTATATTTTTCATGACACTCCAATTTGTACTAACGATTTTTATTCAACTGACAATTTATGTTATTTATGATTAGTATATGGCAGGTTTCATTCGAAAGTTGATAGGGAGTAAAAGTGGGGGAAGTCGACGTAACGAGGAGAACGATGAGATTGATAATGGTGATGACGAGGGTGTTCAGACATTTAATCCGGAAACGGATAATATGCAGATAATTCTATCACAAAACAAACCAGATGGTAAATGGTAAGTGTTCTAAAATTTATTTTTAGCTTTATGAAATATATATCATTCAAATCATTTTATTTAAATTTTCAATATATGTTTGTTTTAATTTTCAGGTGGTATAACAAGTGCATTAAAAAATTTGTCAGTTGGTCGTTCACAAATAACATTTCAGATGAAGAGTACTTCACCAAATGGCGTGAGGCGAGCCAAGCGCAGCGTTTGAAGATGTGGAATTGGTATAGGGTAATTTAAAAGTTACCTATTATTTACTTTACGTTAATAATTTTTATTCTATTTTTATTAATTAAAGTCATCTTCTATTACTAATTAAATACTTGTTTTTGAAATAGAAACATGTGAAGTCCGTCGATAAAGAGTATAACCCTAAGCCTGATTGGCAAAAGGAGGTCACGAGGCGGATTACCAAGCTTATTAATGGACTCAAGTATCTAAAGAACAAACCCGATTGGGTACCGCTCTCTTGGTGGGTGAATCTGAAGGAAAGAGAAGAAAAAGACCCTGAATTTGCCAAAAGTTCTAAGACAAATAAGGCAAATAGAATGTCGGGTGCTAAGGACGGGAAAGCACTAGGCACTCTTACTCTAGGCCTTAAGAGTTGCTCCGATGCTTTCAAGGAATTGTTAAGTATTATACTCCCTCCAAATTTATTATTTTTCACAAATTGGTTACAAGTATTGATTGCCGAATATAATCAATTTACGTTTTTATGCTACTTTCAGGGTGAGTCGGCCACACCATACAAGTTGTTTACAAAGACCAAGAAAAACAAGAAGGGGGAGTGGGTTAATCCTCGACCCGCTAAGACCGACGTAAGTTAATATTTATTGTATTTCTCTAATTCATAATATTAATATTTATTATATTTTCCTCATTTTTAAATATAGCATCATTTTTTCCTTATTTGTTTTTCTTTTAGGCCATTTATCAAGAAGAGATGAGTCGACCAACGCCCCCCGGAGAGGCTCCAGAAGAGTACCGTTCGTTCTACACAGCGGTTGATGGTTTTGACAATCGTGGAAGATTTTTCGGGCACGGTGATGTAGCGGCCGAGCAATGGTATGAACATCCGTGAAACAAAGGTACTCGTCGATCATTCTCTTACACTCCTACCCAGTATACTCAATTTGCCACCCAAATAAACAATGAGCGAGCCGTACGACAAAGTCTTGAGGAAGAAATGCGCGCCACTAAAGAAACAGTCTGTCTCCAAGCTCAGAAAATGGCAGAAATGAAACAAGCAATGGCTGAGATGCGCGCATCTCAACCCCCTCCCTCGTGCTCCGGTTTTGCCCGCCCTTTCCGTAGAGAAGACAATGAGGATGGCGGACATGACTTTGGTAGTGACTTTATTGAGACTCTAGGTAATTATTAGTACCGTCGCCTATGTTCTTATGTTGGTAGTTTAGTTAAGGCTACCTTAGGACACTTATGATTATGGATTTTAGTAGTTTAGTTGGTATGTACAAGACATTATTTTATGAGACATGTAAAAATTTGACCTTTAGCTTTTATGTAATAACTTTGTTCTTCCAATCGTGTTTGCTTTTCTTTCGATGCTTTCGTTGTCTACTCTTGATTCCCGCTCATGCGGTCGACATGATAATGGATTCCCGCTTGGCGGTCGACGGTTGTATTTGGTTTTTGCAGGTTTGGTGCGTAAAAACAATGCAAAATCCACATTGTGGCTGGGCAACAAGCTGCTGTTTTCAGCTACTGCCCAGATATATCCTGACGGAAAAACCGTCAGAAGTGGCCAATCCTGACGGAATTTCCGTCACATTAGTCAACAAGTTGTTGACTTATGTGACGGAAAAACCGTCAGGATAGGGCTAATCCTGACGAAATTTCCCTCAAATAAGTCAACAAATTGTTAACTTATATGACGGAAATTCCGTCAGGATTGGCTACTTCTGACGGTTTTTCCGTCATATAAGTCAACAAATTGTTGACTTGATACATCACCCCTAAATGTTCTGTGTGGACGGAATAACCGTCAGGAGTGTCATCTGTGACGGAAATGCCGTCAGAATTTTTTTTCTGTGACCATTTGTAGTGACGCTTAAATACTGACGGAAAAACCGTCAGGAATGGCTATTCCTGACGGAAAACAAGCCATAGCGACGGTTTTTTTCCGTCAGCTTTCCGCGTTTATTTTGTAGTGTGAAGATGATGAATTAGTGTTACTTTTAGAAAGTAAAGAGCTTGCAACTTACAAAGTCATTGTTTGATTCAAGTTGATTACTTCTGGAAAGTAATGAACATATGACTTATATGAGAGTGTTTAAGTCACAACTAAATACAAGGCTTAGAGCCATGAAAATCCGAAATAAATTCCAAGTGAATTGTTAGATATCAAAGCTTGATTGGTGGCAAAGGGTTTTGCACTACTTGAAATGCTTAAGTCTATTTGGATCTTCTTAGGGATTGTGTTTCATTATGATGATATACATATAGCGAGTGAATCTAAAACCCACTTCTTCAATTAGAAGGAATATATTCAATACATGTCTTGTGTTTTATAGATTCTTACAATCCTAAGACCATGTGCAACTTAAGAGATGGTCTTAAGTAGGACATCAATGAGTTGGAATCAACATTTTGATCATGTGATAAAACTTTTCTCAATAAGTTAAGAAGTTGTGTTTATACATGAAGTTTAGTGGAAGTTACGAAAATTTTAATTAGTCTAATATGTGGATGACATATTGATCATTGGGAATGATTTAAGACTTTTGGAGTATTATAATACATCTTTAATATCCGGATTTATGGAGATAAATCTACATGATATTAGCGTCAAATAAGAATTCTTATGTTGATAAGATTCATGATTAGTTCAATCAAGTTGAACATATTTGATTGATTCTATTTGCTTCCGCTGCCGAATCAATTAAATAAGTAATGATGTATAACACTTCATATACTTTGAGTATGATGAATTGTATCAAAATCGAATTTAAGTAATAGTTACCAATTAGCCATATAGATTATCCTTAAGTGCTTATAGAAGCATTAAGGATGGAAAGTTAAATGTTTTTGAGGCAATTAACTAATTTGTGTAAGGGTATTACACAAATGACAATTGACAATTGAGATTGCGAAAGGTTTCAGAGAAAACCATATTCAAAACACGTGAAGATGGTTAAGGAACCATTGTGGCTATGTTATTTAAGAAATAGATTTGCTAGAATCGTTCTAGGCAATAAAGAACAATGAGAGATATTTACAACGGAAATTGAGTACACTTGCAATCATGAGATGTGCAAGAGAATGGATCCCGCACACTGTGAAAACAGTGGGAGCTATTCTAAGGTTAGAGAGCTTATGTCTAGATTGAATCTAGACACGTACTAAGAAAGTTTTGTAATGCAAATGT
Source organism: Silene latifolia (assembly GCF_048544455.1). NCBI lineage: Eukaryota > Viridiplantae > Streptophyta > Magnoliopsida > Caryophyllales > Caryophyllaceae > Silene > Silene latifolia. The sequence continues at coordinate 291,089,136 of NC_133538.1, forward strand.
ATACATTACAAAGAAAAACGAGTATGTAGTAAGGTTGAGTAAGGTACAAGAAGTAGATAAAACCTACTAACCAAAGCCTTCTCATAGGCTTAACCTGATGAGTCATGTCATTTCAATTGGATTGAGATGGACAACTACATACATGATGAAAATGGATTATAAAAATATGAAGTAGTAATCAGGTATTGACTATTCATATGTGATAATCACATTTGTCGTTCGAGTTTTTAAACCAAAAAACTCCTTTTATACCTTGTTACATCCAAACGGGTTGTAGAGACAATATTTAACCCCGTTAAAGTGATCCCGGATTAACATGGTATTTGCCCATAGTCACTTGTATGAGGTGACGTCTCGAAGTGACTAGAGTGTGATGCGATCGATGGCAAGTTCAGTGCCATACAGTCATGTGAGATGACTAGTTGATCACATAGGCAGACTGTTAGGAACACTTTGTCGGGCTAATGACCGCTTATAGAGTTCTGGCAAATTTATATAGTCTGGTCGTGGCGAGAGCTACTATAGTATTCTAATGAGTCAATTCTTTTGACTAAAGACTATTCGCCTACGATGGCACAGTTTCAGACTAACTTTGATTTATGTTCCTACGGCCTTCGTAAATGGGGTCAAATGGGCATATTTTGGGTTATGATGGTTGTGGCTAGTCGAAGGGAATAGTGCGATAGGTGATACCGTCATCAGGTACCAAAAATAAATACCTAAGTACTACTAACAAAAGCTAGCGGTAAGTAGAGTCTCATCTCCACAAGGAGGCAAAATGAGATTTATCTGTCCAATTTTAGTCTATGAATAACGAGGGTTGATTGATTGTAATTAATCTAAAACAAATCTAAAGCAAAGAGAGAAAGAGTACGAGAAAATAAGAGCAGAGTAAGAGGAGAGAAAGATACTAGGATTTCGGGTCACTATAGCTATGACGGTCTAAACTAGCTAAGGTCCGGTCTAGGTACTCTTAGAAGGGCAGTGAATATCTCCTTTCGGTCTCTATTCGCCCTAGATTACTTCTAACTTAACTTTCGCCCTCATTAGAGTAATCTAATGCCTAAATAACTCTAGGTCCTTTCGGTCCACTAGGGTAGTCTATTGTTCATAATTAGGTCTATTCCCTTCCAATATTTCGATCTAGGTCAGAAATTCCCAAGTTATCTAGCTAGTCTTCGGCCGGTCGATTCGCTAGATGTAACAATTAAAACAACTATGAGGCAATTCTACTAATATCAATTCCAGATCTAAAACATATTAGTCCATCTATGCTATAGATTCCCTAATCCTAGCATGCAAATTAGCTATTCATGATTAAGTAGAGAACAACAACAAAAGGGAGAGATAAAGAAGGAATAAGCATTAAATAAGAGTAAAGGGAAAGATTAAATTACAGAATTAATGGTCCGGAAATAGAGAAGAACAAAGTAACAGGGAAAAGCAGCGTCCGAACCCGCTAAACATGTTCTATCATCTTCCTATTTATAGAGGAGACGAGTGTATTAAACCTAATGACGAAATAAAGCAAAAAACCCAAGCCCGTAAGAGAATCCACTCGATCAAGTGATTTATAACCACTCGATCGAGTAAACTAAAGCTTAAACCACTTGATCGAGTAGAAAATCTACTCGATCGAGTAAATCCTAAAATGCAACTACTCGATCGAGTCGAAAAAGGACTCGATCGAGCATAATTGTACTCGATCGAGTACTTTCCAGCAACAATTTCCTGCTTTGCGCATTGAACTTCAAACGGCTGCCATTTCTTCGTTACTTGGGAAAACAGGGCGATTCCTGTGGAGTGGGAAAGATAAGAGGACAAGCTTTCATCTCCAATTTGAATCACCTGAATATCAGTTGTAAAACTCGAGATATAGCTCTTCAAATTAGGCACTATCAATTTGAAGTTATTCCTTTGCTCGCCTAGCTATCTTTCTTCTTTGCGCATCTCAAAATAGCTACATTCCCGCTCCAAATTCACTCTTCCTCCAAATGCATGCTAAACGGACGGTAAAAGGCTTGATTTCACTACTTTCTGGTTCATTCCTGCAAATAAGACAAAACAAACCAATGTAGCATATTCGGGGCATTTCGTAGCATAAACTACGATAATAGCATAGAAATATGTGCATAAAAAGGCCTAAAAACACTAAATAAAATGCACGTATCAAATCTCCCCAAACCAAACCTTTACTCGTCCCCGAGTAAACTAAATGCAAACTAATAGAATGGAAAAAGAAAGCTCAGAGCTAGCTATAACTTGTCTACTCGAACCAATTTAATGCAACAAAAATTAACAGTTACAGCTACAATGGTCAATACGAAAACGAATTATAAGATGTCCATAAATAAAGCTGACCTATCGACCTTGCAAGACCAACAAAATCAGACTCTCACGTGGTCACTCTTCTCTCATGAAGAAAATGGTGAAAGTATATATAAGAGAGAAAGAGAAAACAGTCACTCACCTAGACTGCGACCTACATAACATGCATGCAACAAAAATGATAGACGATTCAAGTAATACACATACATTCCAACCAACAATGTCCGTCACAGCTGAGGGCTTACAAATGATATGGGAAAGTGAGGTTCAGGTGAGAAAAGGCAAAACAAATTATGGTAATGTGGAGGTAAAAGCGTCAAGCTAGTTCCTAACAGGACCATATAAAACCATCCGAATCTCAACTGACTGAAAAATAAAGTACAAGTGCCCTTCATTTGGCACACAACTCACTGTCCAAATACACTATGTCCTTAAATAGATATGAATAAAACGGAGGAGTAAGACCGTCACAAGATAGACATGAACGCAGACGGTCTCAAAATAAACTCAAATTTTTTCTAACTTCTTTTTCTTTCTTCTGTACTCACGTGACTTTCAATTCATCCATTTTTTTTTTCACGTATCACTTTCCTTTTTTGTTTCAATTTCTTTTTTTTTTCTTTTCTTTTCATCCTTCCTTCCTTTATTTTCCACCAACTCCAACAATACACACGAGCCATACTTGCAGACGGAATAAACATACCACAAAAGACATACTAAGCTAGCTTGACTAGGCAGGCTTAATTTTGGATGTAGCTAATGGGTCAAAAGGGCTATATTTGGCTAAAGTGGAGCTAAATGGGTGAAAAATATAAGGAAAAGGAAATTTGCAAGCACCTCCCTGCATGTGACACCGACCACAAACCCGAATGTATACAATTGACAAGAGATCGAATTTCATAAATGTGCAAAAGTAACAGACATGTTATGCAAGGAGTACTACTCTCAATTCCTATGTAAACCGGTCATTAATGTCACCAGTTATAAGGCTCTAAAACTCAGAATTTATAGAGTAGGTTGCCAATTTATCAAGTCAAGTCTAAATAGTCAGCTAAATTTGAACAAAAACTCGTAGATATGCGCAAGACTCAGCTAATAACTGTCAATAAAGTGCAAGGCTCAAGTAAAAAGACAAGTTAAAGTGCAATTTCATCACGGAAATCTACCATTCCGACTCAACCTATATGCAAAAATAAACGTGAATATTTTTTGAATTTTTGAAATTTTTCAATTTTTATGAGATTTCAATTTTTATGAAAATAAACAACAATGCATACTGAAATTAAACGTGATAACAGAATTTCGATAAAAACAAGATGCAGACACAGATATGGATGCATAACCTCCCCAAACCAAACCGTACAATGCCCTCACTGTACCAAAACATGGAAAGGAAATGCAAACTAAAAGAGAAAGAGAGTAAATACGGAAAGCTCGCAAGATTGCGCGAATAAGGGACCTCCCCAAACCAGCCAGCAACTTGGGAGGTCACTAATAGCTCCGAAACATCGTCACAAGAAGCTAATCCAAGCAATGGGCGTCCAAAACAGCTCGATCGAGAGGAATAGTGGCCGATCGAGTACTTGTTTTTTTTTTCAGGTACTCGATCGAGTGAAATATACTTGATCGAGTGATTTCAGCAGCAAAATCTCTCGATCGAGTACAAAAAGTACTCGATCGAGTGATCCTTAGTATATTCCTGCAAAAGACGCAATAAAAACAGCCCGCAAAACTAACAAAGCAAGCATACTGATATAGTCTATGGTACGAAGACCAATTATTACACACAACTGAAATAAAATGCAATGTTTGAAAAACAACTAAAAATAAATCTCCGGGTTGCCTCCCGGGTAGCGCTGCTAGTTTCAGACAGGTCCCACCTCGGCCTCTTTTTTCAGCCAACTACTCTAATTGAACCCAATCAAAGCAGCTCAAAGCTCGCAGCAACCTGTCAAACTTCTGCGCATGTGCTACACAAAACTGTAAGTAGCACCATAATTTAGTAATAGCATAAGAATTTAAAATATAATAACATTTAAGCCTAACAAATTTCCTATGACAGCTCCTAAAATCATTCACAAAATAATTCTGCCCTCCAGCAAAGGTGGGAATATAAAAGCACAAATTAACCGCAGGTGGTAAATGAAGGAGCTCAACAGCATTCAACTTAAAAATAACGCGAGTAGAATTTAAATGCTCAGACGGGTAAGAACTGTGAGGTGAAGGAGTCTGGTCAGCTAAAGGTAAAGGTGGATAATCATCCCAGATGCAAGGGGTTGTAAAGTCAATTGGGTCAATTGGGTCCTCTATAATAGGCTCATCATCTATATCATCATAAGTATCCCATTTGACCTCAAGACTGTCTAAATCTACCTCCTCACTCTCCTTATCGCTAGACTCGTCAAGATGGAGATTCTCAAAGAGAGCCTTCAAATCACCCTCACTATCAGTGCAAGAATCATAAAGGGGTTCTAAACTATCCTCATAAAAAGGATTGTCAACCACGCTAGTGGTCTCCTCTATGTCTCCGTCAGCATTTCATAGATTGGTTTCTAAGGTCTCACCCACCCCCTCATTTGAGTCAATATGAAGAGAAAAGTTGGGTTTAAGAGATTCAGCAGCAAACCAGACAAAGAATTCTAATACCTCATTTACGGGGATTCCTTCAAAATCCCTCTTACCAATAGATTCTAGGTATCCTCGCGTAGGGTCATTCATACCCCGGAAGATAGTCCAGCACAATTGGAGTTCAGAAAATGCATCTCGTCTGGGCTCGAGCCACTCCAAAAACCTGGCTAAATAAGTACCAAAAATTTCGTTCTCTTCCTGCGGAAAGAGAAGAACAAAAGACATAATAACGGTCTCAAGTAGGGTCGAATTTTGTTTTTATTTAGTCCAGCACAATTGGAGTTCAGAAAATGCATCTCGTCGTCAGGTACCAAAAATAAATACCTAAGTACTACTAACAGAAGCTAGCGGTAAGTAGGGTCGATCTCCACAGGGAGGCAAAATGAGATTTATCTGTCCAATTTTAGTCTATGAGTAACAGGGGTTGATTGATTGTAATTAATCTAAAACTAATCTAAAGCAAAGAGAGAAAGAGTACGAGAAAATAAGAGCAGAGTAATAGGAGAGAAAGATACTAGGATTTCGGGTCACTACAGCTATGACGGTCTAAAATAGCTAAGGTCCGGTCTAGGTACTCATAGAAGGGCAGTGAATATCTCCTTTCGGTCTCTATTCGCCTTAGATTACTTCTAACTTAACTTTCGCCCTCATTAGAGTAATTTAGTGCCTAAATAACTCTAGGTCCTTTCGGTCCACTAGGGTAGTCTATTGTTCATAATTAGGTCTATTCCCTTCCAATCGTTCGATCTAGGTCAGAAATTCCCAAGCTATCTAACTAGTCTCCGGCCGGTCGATTCGCTAGATGTAACAATTAAAACAACTATGAGGCAATTCTACTAATACCAATTCCAGATCTAAAACATATTAGTCCATCTATGCTATAGATTCCCTAATCCTAGCATGCAAATTAGCTATTCATGATTAAGTAGAGAACAACAACAAAAGGGAGAGATAAAGAAGGAATACGCATTAAATAAGAGTAAAGGGAAAGATTAAATTACAGAATTAATGGTCCGGAAATAGAGAAGAACAAAGTAACAGGGAAAAGCAGCGTCCGAACCCGCTAAACATGTTCTATCGTCTTCCTATTTATAGAGGAGACGAGTTTATTAAACCTAATGACGAAATAAAGCAAAAAACCCAAGCCCGTAAGAGAATCCACTCGATCGAGTGATTTAAAACCACTCGATCGAGTAAACTAAAGCTTAAACCACTCGATCGAGTAGAAAATCTACTCGATCGAGTAAATCCTAAAATGCAACTACTCGATCGAGTAGAAAAAGGACTCGATCGAGCATAATTGTACTCGATCGAGTACTTTCCAGCAACAATTTCCTGCTTTGCGCACTGAACTTCAAACGGCTGCCATTTCTTGGTTACTTGGGCAAACAGAGCGATTCCTTTGGCGTTGGAAAGCTAAGAGGACAAGCTTTCATCTCTAATTTGAATCACCTGAATATCGGTTGTAGAACTCGAGATATAGCTCTTCAAAGTAGGCACTAGCTATTTGAAGTTCTTCCTTTGCTCGCCTAGCTATCTTTCTTCTTTGCGCATCTCAAAATAGCTACATTCTCGCTCCAAATTCACTCTTCCTCCAAATGCATGCTAAACGGACGGTAAAAGGCTTGATTTCACTACTTTCTGGTTCATTCCTGCAAATAAGACAAAACAAACCAAAGTAGCATATTCAGGGCATTTCGTAGCATAAACTACGATAATAGCATAGAAATACGTGCATAAAAAGGCCTAAAGACACTATATAAAATGCACGTATCAATAGGAATTGTCCACCCCCTTGTCAGGGTTAAAACAATATCTCAGGGCCACTCGAGGAGTAATGAACTGGAAATGCGTGGCCACGCTCGGAAGGTATCTATGGTAGATGATTCCGGTCAATCAGTTATTCTCCAGATCGAGGAAACCACTCTCGATATGATCACTTGCAAGTACGACCTGAAAGACACCTTGCATTGAGTGGGAGATAGTAATATGACAAGAGAATTGGTGACGCACACTTGTCGAGGACAAGTGGGAGATTGTTGGAATATGTGTCCTCCGACAATAATGCGATCACAACTGTCGATCATGATGATCACATGTTTAAATCTCATTTTAAGAATACATGTGGGATGTAATATTTTACAGTCAACTGGTCCACACATATCGGTAATGATTGGCTGACTAGAGTTTGACATTACTGTCGTGCGACGGTGGCGATCAGTTGATCCACTTAGGTCATACCTATAGGGAAATACTCTTATTTGATTATTTAATTAATCGTATGCCAATACGATTTAATTAAATTGTTTAAAATTGACGGATGATCTTGTGAGTAAAATTAACGTGTCTTATTGTAATTCGATTATATTAGATACGGTCTAAGTAATTGAATTGTTTTATTACTTAGATAAAATTATTGTTTACGAAACAATTTAAATTGAATGAATAATTTATTATAAATACAAGGCGTTGTAATTTATAATTTGATAAACCATTTTGGTACAAGTGATTACGAATTACTAGTGGATTTTTTATATGGCATATTTTATGAGTATGTTGATTTTTAATATGTTAAAAATACATTACAAATTCACATGTCAAGTAACATGTCACATATGTCACAATTGACAAATGACAAAATAAAATGGACTACCCATTTTATCTCAAGTGTACCGAAAATTAGAGGGTATTAGTGGATAAATTATGTTGATTATTTTAATTAGGGAAAAACACAATTATTACACTCTATATGTAGCCATGCAAGTCTACTCTTCTTGGGAAGAAAATTGGATCCATGCATTGGCTCCCCATAGACCCCTCCAACCGGTTTTCCATGGAGAGAAACAAAATGGTTTTTCTCTATTATTCATTTTTTTTGGAAGACACTACATAATTTTCTAGTGTAAGAAATTATGATTCTCTACATTTTGTGAAAGATTTTAGAGACAGAAAACTCACAATAATCATCTCCTCTTAACCGAAATAGAGGAGAACAAAATTAATTTTTGTGTCATTTTTAAGTAAGACTAATATTGTTACTAGATCATAATAATATTAGTTATTAAGAGATTTCCTTGGGTATTCACATTTGGGAGAGGTTCTAATTTTGACCTTTTGTGCATCCATTTTAAGGAAAGCTTAAGAACTAACAAATAGGTGAATTTGTTGGTGCCCATTAAACCGAAATCATATAGTAAGATTGATGATTTCTTCTCTTATCTTATTTATGTTTGCATGCATAAGATCTAACTTTTATTTTATGACTAAATAAATCTTTTCATATATGAATATGTAAATTAATTTGATTAATAATTCTAACACTATCAACGTTAAAACCAAAAGAAAAAGGTAATCCACTCAAATTTGCTTTTGTAATAGCCAAATGAAAATTAAAAGATTCATGGTAAACTCAAAAAGGAGTTAAGTTTTCGAAAAAATAACATTAAACTTTGACAAGGAAATCATAAATAGATCAAAGTTAATAGAAATTGGATAAAACTTAAAGAAATCTCGGTTTTAGCAATTCAAGATCATGACAAAGAAGTCCATACTCAAGGAACAAATAAGGAACTAAATCAAATTTTCATTTTCAAACCTTTTAAAATAGGTAAAGTTTTGTAGGAGTAAAATAAATTTTTAACAACGAATCAAAACTGGTAGTTTTGAATTGTTTAGAAATCGTACGAAATGAAGGGTTACTTAGATATCATAAAAACAAAGTACGCTAAGAGGATCCTGACTTAGCAACCAAAAGAGCTATGATGAACTTACTAGGGGTAAGAGTAGAGGTAAGGATGTCCAAGATAGAGTTTCATAGGTTACGAGTGTCAAACTTAAAGGAGGAGCACGACGAAGCGAGGAAGAGGGGTATGAACGGTAACGCTTATGGTCAAAGAAAAAGGGAAATTAGACAACGAGGAAACGCCAGGTACTCAAATCTCAACCACTACATCATCCCAAATGGTTTCGAAAACTTCCTAATAAAAATCAATCTCTCAACCACATTACTTCCAAGGATTTCCTCAAAGCACTTGTGTTACTTCGTCCTAAGCTATTCCATGAAACAAGGTACTTCACTATAAGTGTGATTTCATCACTCCAAATCCTCAAACATCTACAGACAACCTCCACGAGATCAAGGTCAAAGCTTTTTCCAAAGCTATAGTCGTATCCAACTAGTGTCAATTATGAGTTTCTCATAATGGTACAACCCTTAATCAAAATCCAAATTCAAAAGTTCTTTTACAAATTCTATCTTCTCGAAGAGGTCTTGTTATACTCTCGAAACCTGAAGCATAGATGGTGACATTCTCCAAATCACAAGACAACCACCCAAAACATCTAACTCATCTCAACTCAACATCTATCAATCCCAACTTATAATCACATCTCAAGAACTTTGGCTACTAATCCTCATTACCGCAAAGTGGATACCCAAATAAGATTCCAAAACTAGCAACAACTCTCACCTAACATGGTTCCTATGTAATCATCACAACACTCACAAAAGTATACCGACTATGCTAACCTCGAGCTCAACTCAAACTTCCAAGTATAAACAACAAGGCCAAGTTCCATAACCTTAGTTTCATAGGCAACTCACACTTAACACATAGAATCCACCAATCCAATATACTCACTTTATCAAGGAAATAGATATAAGAATCGCTAAGTATGTCTCCCCACACTACCTAAGTCTTTCTAACATCACAACTTCTCAAAGCAAGGGTTACGATTCAACCACACACAAACTCCACAAAACCAAATTATCCACAAGATTAACATCCCACAAAAGAAAGAGAACTATAAAAAAGGCGTTGAGGGAGGGTAAGCAGGGAACAAAGGACAAGTTGAGAGGGTACAAGAATAACTTCCAAGGAAAGAGAAAAGAGGGTGTAGAAGAGGAAATAAGCATCAAGAAGTAAATGAATAAGGTAAGGTACACAAAGAATGAGAAATATCTTCGAGGAAGTAGAAACACTCTTCAAAGGTTGAACAAATCTTCAACTCTCGGCAATAGGCACCAAATCTTGATCTTCACGTAGGTAAGCTAGCGGTCATTGATCCAGGGGCACAACAATTATTAAACGACAATCAACAAACATGTTAGAACCTAACAAAGAGCAAACACACTACAGGCTACCACCTTAGGTCCTTAAGTCTACCTATCTCTCATTCGTTTTTTAAGGCAAGTTCAAATTTAAATTTGGGGTAGACGTGTGAGCGTCGGGAGCAACATAGGCTCTGATACCAACTGTGACATCCCTCGATAAAGCGGAAAACATAAGTTATAAATTCAAGCGGAAATGAAGAAATTTTTGAAACTTTTAAAAATTTAAAGCGCGGATTCAGTAAAATCCAAAACATAAATAAAGAATGCGGAAATAAAGTTTAAATTATACAAACGTGATAGTCAAGGTGAGGGAAAATATATCCCTCGAATGACAATACAATAAAAGGTTAGTCTAAACAATCCTAATAAACCGACTACAAGGCCAAAGTGCTCGCTAGCTCACACATGTCTTCACCCCATAAATGCACCAGCTAAAACCTATCATTCATGTAAACATGAACGCCACAGTCAGTGAAGAGTAACTCAAGGTTCTCCTAGCCACAAATTGCCAAAATGGACATAACAAAGAACTAAAACAGGTAAGCCATGTAAGATACTTAAAACATGAGAGAACAAGGGATTATATATATAACGGATCAATAAGAGAAGACACCATAGGATAATAACTAGGCAATTTCTGGACATACTCAATTAAATAAGAAGGTAAGGAAATGAAATGCAATTGATTACGGAAGTATGTCATATGCAACTATCCGACTATGCAAGACCGTTACTAGCTACCCTTAGACTCACTAACTCTCTAGAGAACGGCCAACGAGAGCGGCGGAAATAAAATAAGATATCCAACTCTTGGCAGAACGGCCAACGAGAGAGGCGTAAACATAAGTCAAGCAAAAAGGGTATAGCATAAAGGCATTATCAAGAATACGACTCAACCAAGCGATACGAATCAACTTCGAAAGAGACTAATAATGTACTGAGCCGATGATAATCCAATTAAGACATTTCATGCCAAATTATATTCATGAACATGAATAGGTATCCCATTTCTTCAATATTTGTCACTTGAATAAAAATGTAAACAAACGAAAGTGAACCATTTATAATAATCAAAACAAGCATTCAATTATAAATGACTCAAATGTAAAACCATTTATTACTCACAAGGCATGAATAATTAAATTGGTCTCATATTAAAATGAAAACACGTCATTTCATATATAAGTGAGATAATAATGCATGTATTCCACAATTATTAATCATGTGAGAAGGATATAAAAATGAACGATATTTAGCGAATTACGTTATATAAAACACGAGACGGAAACTCAATAACTTACACACGACAACTTAACTTTCAGTTGTCGCGTCATAGGAGAACTAACATGAGACGAGTTAATCTTAGCATCTCATATACTCAAATTTATGAACTTAAAATCAAAGTGTCTACACCAAAAGAATACTGCACTTGTCTAAAACAATTCTATTCTTTATGGGGTCTAAACACAACCACTAAATGCCGAAAGGAATTCAAATGGAAACTCATTCTCACATAGAATCTTCAAAGAGCATTGGACACGCAAAGTTATTGGTAAAAGAGAACCAAGGTCTCTATTGATATACATTTAAATCCAATAAAATTAAAACAGAAATTTTGTGTTCTAACAATATCAATACTTGTAGTAATACTAGAATTTTTTGAAACTTCAAGCTTGAATGTTGGTTATATTAAACATATCGCAAGGGTGCCAGCCTACTAAAGTAACCACAATATTTAGTACCTTCCAATTTCCATCCCAGATAACTTCAAAGCTCTAGACAGCCTACCACAACCGTGCTTGACATGTCCCCAAAACAGCCCATACAAACCATAAACAACCCATAAAAACAGTCCCTCATCAGCTCATAAAACAGCCTCCTCAGTCACGTCAAAATAGTCCCAAAATAGCATTATATAGTCCATGAGTAACCTGCACAAAACGACTCAAAAACAGCCCTAGAAATGCATACAACCCATTGTAACAGTCCCAACAATGTCCCGATTTCTGTCTTTAATTTAGTCCAATTTCAACTCCTATAATTTCCACGGAACGGTGCCAAAACAGAATTCAAACACCCTAATTCTGCATCATTTTGAGACGGAAAAATAATAAACAAATGAGAAATATATAAAGGTTCCAACTTTATCAAACAAGAGCATAAAAACGACATAAAATACGGAAATTTCGACATTTGTCGAGTAACCTATCACCGTTACTTTTTGCCCTTTAAAACTCCGAGGAAAACGCCTAAAGAGCACGAGCTACCATCTGGCTTTAAGCTCGTCAACTAGAAGAAAGAAAGCGGGTTATTTAAGACCAAAATCGAGTATTCTTTAAGACGACATTTTCGAAAACTCAATCAAAACTGAAACTTTCTTACCTAGAAAGAAGGAGGAAGGTAAGAGGAAGAGAATCGTACAAAAATTATGACATTTGGTCGAGAAATAGAGACGAGATCGGAGTTGGAAGGTTGACGGAAATGGAGCTTGAAGGTTCTGTTTATTTTTGTTGTTTGCAGGCTTTTATTCGAAAAGAAGGAGGAAGAAGAAATAAGGGGGGTGGGACACGGTGAACACAACAACAATAGTATTAATAATAATAATAATAATAATAATAATAATAATAATAATAATAATAATAATAATAATAATAATAATAATAATAATAATAATAATAATAATAATAAACAAGCTTGTAGAGTGTGGGGGGTGAGTAGGTGGTATATGTTGTCGATATTCGGTTGGTCCGAGTTTTGATCAAATTCTTAAATGAAATGTGACGGTCTACGCTAGTCGGTAACATAAGACGGAAATATTATTATTATTTTCACCTATTATTAATATCCGACGATAATACGTATTTTTATATAAATAAACTTATAAAAATGAAATCTTTATGAAAATTATGTTAAACATGAAATTAATTAAATTAATTAATTTAAAATATAAATAAAGAAATTGAACGGTTAAATAAATCACAAAGGCTAAAAATGGGAAATTCGCGGGTGTTACAATCACCCCACCTTTTAAAAAGATAGAAATGAAAAGTCATATAAAAATAAAACTGGACTTTTGAAATTGGTAACCAAAACATTAAAAGGTTACTTATCGTAACAATTAAAATTCTATCAAAAGTTTCAAGTAGAATTTTTCGACAGAACCAGATTCTCTTCAAAGGAACGGAGGTGCTCTCGTTGCGCATTTAAGAACATCACATTTCAAATCAAAGATAAGGTCAAAAAGACAAATCATTTGTATAAATAAAAAATTAAAATACTTTTAAAAACATTAATGAAGAGTTTTCAAAAGTATAAGTCTCATTCATGGAACGAAATTGCTCTTGTCGTGCACACAAGAACGCTAACTTTCCATGTCAAAGACAAATTTAAGACAAAAATCACTCACCGACAAGCGTTGCGCAAGATATCAAACGTCTCCAATAACGAGTTCTAAAATTCTCTCAACGTTAAAACCAAAAGAAAAAGGTAATCCACTCAAATTTTCTTTTGTAAAAGCCAAATGAAAATTAAAAGATTCATGGTAAACTCAAAAAGGAGTTAAGTTTTCGAAAATATAACATTATAGTTTGACAAAGAAATCATAAATAGATCAAAATTAATAGAAATTAGATAAAACTTAAAGAAATCTCGGGTTTAGAAATTCAAGATCATGACAAAGAAGTCCATACTCAAGGAACAAATAGGGAACTAAATCAAATTTTCATTTTTACACCTTTAAAAATAGGTAAAGTTTTGTAGGAGTAAAATAAATTTTTAACAACGAATTAAAAATGGTAGTTTTGAATTTTTAAGAAATCGTACGAAATGAAGGGTAGCTTAGATATCATAAAAACAAAGTACGATAAGAGGATCCAGACTTAACCAACAAAAGAGCTATGATGAACTTCCTAGGGGTAAGAGTATAGGTAAGGATGTCCAAGATAGTGTTTCATAGGTTATGAGTGTCAAACTTATAGGAGGAGCACGACGAAGCGAGGAAGAAGGGTATGAACGGTAACGCTTATGGTCAAAGAAAAAGGGAAATTAGACAACGAGGAAACGCCAGGTACTCAAATCTCAACCACTACATCATCCCAAATGGTTTCGAAAACTTCCTAATAAAAATCTCATCCACTACATCGTCCGTTTTAAGAAACTGGTGGGAACCATTCCGCATCATGGGTTTGAGAAATGGAGCTTATGCACTCAGTTCTACAATGGGCTCTATGACGATCAGAGAGCTATCTTGGATTCGGCGGCTAGTGGCAGATTCCAGGAGAATATGGGAGAGACTAAGGGGTGGAAAATCATTGATGACTTGGCCACCCATAAAGCTGAGTATGGAAATTCCAGGGGAAATCAAAGGAGAGCTGCTGAATCTCCTTCTGTAGCTGCATTAGAGGCTCTCACGGCGAGATTTGATAAGTACGAGTTGGGAGGAGCTTCAAAAGGAGGGATCTACCATGTGAATGCTGTTTCTGACGGTTCTTTTGTCTGCAAAAAATGTGGAGCTGAGGGACATGTTTCAGACAACTGTCCTAATCAATTTGGGTCCTGTGCTGCCTTTCAACATTATAGGCAGACAAGCACTTACTATGAGCCGAATGTCCATCCGAATCTGAGGTGGAGCAGCCAAAATGTCTTGAATCCGACTCAACCTCCATAGCAGCAGCATAATTATGTGCCCCCTCATAAGCAACAACAGTTCCAAAAGCTTCCATATGTCCTTCAGTAGGAACAGAAATCCCAAAATTCCGAGTTTGCCGAATTGAAGAACTTGTTGCTGAAGGAGTCCCAAGCTAGAGAGGCCGGGATGAAGATGTTAGAGAGCCAAATTGCCCAATTGGCTAGCAAGAATACAACTCGAGCTCCGGGACATTTACCGATTCAAACTGATCAAAAGGAGACCTTTAATACAATTACCTTGAGAAGTGGGTCTACCCTTGATGGGCCCGCTATGGTTGAGGATGTCGCTGAAAAAGATGAGGCGGAACCGAGTCAAAAGAAAGCTGTAACGATTAATAACAAGAAAAAGACGATCAGCAGGTATGTCAGTCGATCTCAGTCGATCGACTGACATACCCGGTCGATCGACCAGTCCGCGCAAAGAGAAAGCTTCTGGAACTGTAGAACTCAGTCGATCGACAGTCGATCGACTGACCAACCTGGTCGATCGACTGACCAAGCTGCTGAAAGTGATTCCTTTCGTCCTCCGATGCCCGATAACTTGAGGGACCACTTGTTTCGGAGTACTACTGCCCCGAAAATATTGAGGCCAGACCCGAATGCTGATGGGTTCATTCCGATTCCAAAGTACGACCCTTTGTCGATTAATGGTTCACATTTGAGACGGTCTGAATAAGGGTCAAGCTACAACAAGGAGAAGGTGGTGGATTTTCAGCCTAAATCAACCGATGCCGGCATGAGAGATTTAGAGGAGAGGGCTAAGTTGCTACTTCCAGCCCCCTATCCGGAGAGATTAGTGCCGACGAAGGAACAGGTATCATTTAATAAGTTTGAAAATGTTATCCGTAGCTTAAATGTACAAGTTCCTTTTCGTGAGTTAGTAAATCAAGTGCCTGCTTACATGAAATTTATGAAGCAACTCTTATCAAAAAAGAAGTCACTTGAAACTGTGCACACTGTCGCACTCACTGAGGAATCATGGTCTTATTTGACCCACACTGCACCCCTTAAGCTAGAAGACCCAGGTAGTTTTTCGGTCCCATGTAATATTGGCACCTTTCCAATTGAGAAAGCCTTATGTGACCTAGGAGCCAGTATTAGTGTAATGCCTTTGAGTCTTGCTAGGAAGTTAAAGTTGAATAGGTTTGTAGTCACGAACATGACAGTACAAATGGCTGATCGTTCTGTGGTCCAGCCAATAGGAGTCTTAGAGGACATTCCCGTGCAAATAGGGAAGTTCTTCCCTGTTGACTTCGTGGTAGTAGATATGCCCGAAGATGCCCACATTCCTATTATTCAAGGTAGACCATTCTTGCACACTGCTGGTGCAGTTATTGATGTTGGTTCGGGTACTTTGACCTTTAAGGTAGGGAAGCACTCCATTGTCTTTGCCCAGACAGCTAGGAAGAAAGACCCCATGTGGCCCGTCACTTGCAATACGGTTTCTGAAAAGAAATCTTATTTTATACTTTCTAATATGCCTATCTCTACCCCTAGTCCTGTTGTGACACCTCCGCCCCAGACTGGGAGCAAAGTGGAGGAAGATTCTTCTGTTTTAGATATTGCATTAGTTGGTTTGGGGAAGGAAGAGCCGCATGTCGCTCCAGCTGGGAAGGAGCCAATAGGTCAAAGAGGCGGTCTAGGATGCCTTAGCTATGGCATGGATGAGGAACCCGAAGATGAGCCAGTCAAAGCAACAGAGTCTGATCTGGATTCCGACGAGTCCGAAGAGGTCATTGAATGGGAAGATGTCCGACATGTTGATCCGTTGAGTTCTCATGGATCCGGAGCCGAGAAGAGTGCTGTTGAGAAGATGAGCACTATTGAGGCTACCTCTTGTAGCCAGAAGCCGACCAAGTGGGCCATTCCGTGGCCATTCTTGATCAACTATTAGTTGATTAAGACTTTTTCAAAAACTATACACTTTATTGCTTTCGTTGAACTTTTTATTGTTTTGTGTGCCCGAGACTTCGCATTTTAAGTTTGCTTAGGATTCTTAGTACTTTATACCGTTACTTTGGGTTTTGCGCAACTTTTGGCGCGGTATTATGTGCGTTTGCAGGTTTATAGACCATATTAGCTCAAGTTCTCGAGCTAATTCGAAGAAATCAGAAAATTACAGCAGTATTTCCAGTCGATCGACCGCCTACCCTGGTCGATCGACTGAGGTGCGACTTCCAGGAGCTCCTGTTCCTGTTCATTCCAGTCGATCGACTGCCTGCTATGGTCGATCGACCGTTGTCGCTGTTGTACCTTTCCCCTGCTGTGTTTGGTCGTTTTGCGGAATTGAGGGAGTCTTTCCTCCTCTTTATTTTCCGACATAATTTTGTTTTCTTCAATTTCTTCATCGTATGCACGTAATTACCGCTCCCACATTGCTTTCTCGGTTTTATGCGTGGTATTGTTGTCTTTTCAGGTACCTATTAGTAGCATTACTGGCTACTGAAACCTCCTAGCTCACGCTGGTTTGGGGAGGTTTCCTTTACCTGCGCTTAAAGTCTTGTGAGTCTCCATGTCTTCACTTCATGTCTTGTTTACTTAATTTTCTCGCAAATTCTCGTTTTCCTTTTCTTCATTACATGATTTTGCACAATGGGGACATTGTGCGATTTGGTTTGGGGAAGGGTTTTACGTTGCATTTCATATGTTTTTGCATTCACGTTTACATTTTGTCTTGCATTGTTGTATAATTTCTCCATTTTTACAGAAAATTCAAAAAAAAATTAAAAATTTCAACAAAATTCAAAAAAAATGCACGTTTATTTTAGCATATAGGTTGAGTCGGAACGGTAGTATTTCAATGATGACATTGCATTTGCATCTGTTTTATCGCCTAAGCCTTGCTAATTGACATGTTATTAGTAGAATCAATCGCATAGTCTACGAGTTTTCGTTATAATTCCTGCTGGACTTTGGACTTGACTTAGAAATTTGGCAAACTACATCATTTTCTGAGTTGTTAGAGCTTATAACTGGTGTCATCTATGATCAGTTTATCTAGGATGTGAGTAGTTACTCCTTATGAGACATGTTTCATTAATTTGCATAAATATGAACTTAATCTGCTTAATACCTGTGTGCATTCGGTTTGTGGTTTGTTGACACATGTGGCAGAGGTCCCCTTTTTCTCATCTTACCCATAAGCTCCACACTGCCAAAAATAGCCCTTTTTATCCCGTTTACTACATCCTACATTTAGCCTGCCCTTGTCAAGCTAGTAGTTTAGTTTTTGGGATTGTTACTACGTTTTTGGTGGCATATGCTCATTTTGAGATGAAGTTGGGAAGTTGGAAAAAGGAGAGAAAGAAAGGATCAAAGAAAAAAAAAAAGAAAAATGATTCGAAAAAGAAAAAGAGAGTGTTGTACTGTTTAATGCAGTCGATCGACTGCTCTACTTGGTCGATCGACCGATGCCCGAGAAGAAAAGAAATCAATTCGCATGATTCAAGTCTTTATTCAAATGGCGATTTTTGCTCCCATGTTTCATTTGTATCTTATGGGGAGTTAGTTGATTGATTACTACGGAGATTGTGAGTTTTGTGCTTGCTATAGCACCGTGTGGATTGAAGTTTGAGCAAGAAGTGGATATTGTCATATGGTTTTGTTACGGTACTAGCTTGATCACCTGTACCCCCACATTCCCATAAATGTTTTGCCTTTCCTGCCCATTACCTCACATATCCCTTATTTACCTCGGCATGTGTCATGGTCATTTGTTCGGTTGGAATGCATATGTACGGTTGTAGAGATTACTTTCATATTATATTTCAGGTATGTTCTTAGAGGTCGTAGTTAGGTGAGTGTCACTAACAAAATGAATTCTTTCTATCTTTCACATATTTTCACCTGTATTTATTGAGTGATTTGAGCGACCCGTGAGAGTCCAATTTGATAAGTCTCTATAGTTGACGGTTCAGCAGTTTTTGACGAATACATAACTCGTTTGCATGATTCACATTTCTAATTGATTGTTGGTTGTTGCATTAAATTGGTTTAGGCCTTATAGTTTGCATTTCGCTCTGAGATTAAACTCGTTCCATTAGGTTTTTAGGATCGAGTCTAGTTCTTGCTTGGGGACAAGTAAGGGTTTGGTTTGGGGAAGTTTGATGCGTGTTAATTATATGATGTTTTACACCCTATTTTACACGCATTTCAGAGCTCGTTTATGTGGTTTAAGGCTACTATTTGCCCCATTTCGTCAACTTTCGTATTTTTATGTAATATTGCAGATTTATGCGGAAATGAGTAGATATTGAGCCAAATCCGTTCTCGAGTATCTTGCATTGCATTTGACATGAATTATTTGCTTAAGGAACGAGCTTGGTGCGCATTTCGAGGCCCGAAAGACAAATCCACGAGAAGTTAGAAGTCAAGTATCAGCTACTTCAGTCGATCGACCAGACCACGGCTTCCAGGAGCCACTGTTCAGAGCTTCCGAGTCGATCGACCGGCTTCAGTGGTCGATCGACCAAGCCGCTAAACTGCGTTAATTAATAGAACGAGGAATAGCAAGCCCATAGTTGTTAGGTTTTGGAAATAAGAACTACGTTGTATTCTATATAACGTATGCTAGGTTTTGAGAACAGGGGGCATTTTTTTATCAAGTTTTTAATCTAGTTTTATTATCAGAAATTCTTTAGGGTTCTTTAGTTTTATAATCTTTTCCATTCAATAAAAGTTACTTTGGCATTCGGGTTCTCGGATCTTTATTCTCTGCAATTCTGTTCGGTACTTTTCTGTTCTTATATTTAGTTTCATCGTTTTATTATCGTTCGTAGGATAAAATTGCTAGTTAGTATCCCAAAAGCCAATTATCATTTATTGTTATTTGTTATTTAACTGTTTTAAGCATGAATTCAGTAGTTTTATTAGTCAATTTTACTGTTGTTTTTATCGTAGTCATGAGTAGCTAAATACCCTGTGCTAGGATGTAGGGAATCTGTAGTGTAGGCGGCATTAGAATAGGGAACCCTGAATCGCGCCACGGTCGATCGACCGCCTACCTTGGTCGATCGACTGGCCTCGTGAGGTTTTACTTCGTTTTAATTGCTTTAAATTCTATTTTTGATGAATCGAGTGCACGCGACTAGTTGAATGTATAGTAATTGACTGACCCATTAGATCGAAAGATAGGGAAGGTTGCTAGACTTCTAATTAAAATGACTAAACTATGCTAAGAACGGAAGATAGGTAAAGTTTAGAATATTAGTCACTTTCCAGGACGAGAGTCATTTGATGTGACCATAATTGGCGCATATTTAGCCCCCGAATTAGCCTTGTTTCCATGCTTTTTAGTGCTTATTTGGGTCATTTCTTATCTTTAGTTCTTTGTTTTGCATATTCTTTGAGATTTTGATCCCTTGGTAGGAAAGGAGTAAGAATCTTGCATTTTCATGGCAAAACGAGACTAAATTGATCGAATCCAATGACCAAGAATCAAGGAGAGACAAGATTAGAAGGCCTTTGAACATATCATAGTAGAAGAGCAATGTTGAGGAAAGATCCTTGAGTCCCCAAGGAAATCCCCAAGGAATTTATGAAGAAAAGGGAAGAAAAGAAGAAGTTACTATGCTGACTGACAATCCGAGTGGATTGTCAACAATCCGTCCGTCCAGCCCCAGCACAATCCGAGCGTCCTTGCCTGAATCCGCTCGGATTCCCCCTCCACAATCAGCCCGGATTCACCTGAATCCGCTCGGATTCCAACGGTGCAATCCGCCCGTCCCGACCCTATTCCGCCCGGATTTCTTCACAGCACGGATTGTCTTCTTCAAGCTACGAAAAGAGAAGCCCTTCTCTCCAAAAATACCGGGTCCTCCTTGCTCAACTTAAAAAGTGTAATTACTAGTTTAGCCCTTAGTTAACCCTAATGCATCCTCCCTAATTTTCACTATAAATACCCATTAGTCTATTTAGAGGAGCATGTTCTTCTTATCAATAATTAGTGTAGTTAATATCAATAAAATCTCTATTCAATATTGTAATCAAGTATTAATCAAGTTTTAATCCAAGTTTTAGTTCTTTAATCTCTCTCTTGTTCATCCTTTATTTTGGGTAATTGAAGATTATTTGGGTTATTATTGGGAGATTGAAAACCTCTCAATCAAACATCAAGTACTTCTATTATTCTTGCTTTATTATTGGAATCATTAGTAGGTATAATCTCTTAATCCCTTTTTAATTATTGTTAATTACTTTCATTTATTCATCATGTTTCATATTGTTGGTATGATTGACAACCTTGCTAGTATGATCAACATTATAATGAGTGAGTAGTCCCTTAGCTAGGGTTAATGGGTGATTAGGGGAAACCAACATGGGGAATGATTCATGCTTAAATTAATATGCTTTCATGTTTTATTTGCTTGCTTGTTTTGATCTCAACTCATGCACATGTTATATTTGATGAAATGCTAAGCCTATGAATCCTTGCATTTACTATCATCTCCTATCTTTTCATTGAGACTTGTAAGACATAACCCAACTCGAGTCTCATTAGACCATGCATGTTGTTGAGTAGGGAAGATTAAGTCGACTTGTAGGTGTTGTACAATCTAATCGATTTGGCTCCGGGACCCAAACATTCCTAGGATTGTAAGATATAACCCAACTCAATCCATCACAACAATAATTGCTTGCTTATAATTTGAGAACATGTTTGTATGATCATATCCCATGATTCCCCTATGACCCCATGACACCCTAGTGCCTTTAATCAACTGTTTACACCCCTTTAATTCATCTTGCTTGTTTATTTTCATTGTTATTCTAGTTTAGTAACCTTCTACATCAACCCAATTTGTGACACCCCTTAGACACCACTAGTTACAATAGAAATCTCATTTCAACTCCCGTCCCTTGGGATCCGACCTTTACTTGCCTCTTTACTAATTGTAGAGTTGTTTGTGGAGCTATAAATTGTGTTTTGATTCGACCGTGACCAACGACCACATCCTAATTTGTGAACACTTAGCGGGATCGCATCAAAAATGGCGCCGTTGCCGGGGACGGTGTTTGTTTGACTTAGATTTCCTTTTTGTTATTAGTTGTGTCTTTCTTTGCCTTGAGGAAGTAACACTCCTCAAGGTTTGTTCTAATTGTTTTCGAGTTGTTTGATATTTTGCATGTCTAGAAGGTTACAAGGTGATTTGTTACCTTTTGACCGTGAAATCGAAACAACCTTGACGAACAATAGGAGACTTGTTAGGAGGAATTTGAGAGGTGTTGGTGAAGTTGTTCAACCCACTAGTGAGTTTGTCAATCCTTTCGCAATAGAAGGAGAAGAAAACCCATTACACAATACCCCACAAAATCCACCTACAATGCCAAAATTCTCGTCACACTCCGTACCCACCGAGGAGAATCTACCAAATGGTACTCCTACACCGCAACATCTCACCGGAAATTTTATTGCCAAGTCCACCTTCATCCAACTAGTTGAGAGGAGCCAATTTGGGAGGATGTCTAGTGAGGACCCTCATTCTCATATGGAAACCTTTTGCGACTATTGTGATGTTATCTCTCAAACGGGCGTGACTCAAGACCAAATTAGATGGGTCTTATTTCCTTTTTCCTTAATCGGCACCGTAAAGCAATGGTTGAAGGGCCTTGATAAGGCCACCCTTGGAATAGATTCTTGGAAGAAGTTGGCTCTAGCTTTCTACAAAAAATTCTACCCACTGGAAAAGACCAACATGCTAAGAGCTCAAATTACGGGTTTTAAGCAAAGGGATGAAGAGTCTTTGTATGAAGCTTGGGAACGGTTCAAAGGAATTTGTCGCTCATGTCTTCACCATGGACTTAGCGAATGGTTTTTGGTGCAACAATTTTGGAATGGTTTATATGAAGATTCTAGGAACATTCTCAATATGGGATCAAATGGAATGTTCACCGAAGTTGATGACAATCAAACATGGAACAAGATTGAGGAAATGGCGGTCCATAACTCACAATATAGTAGACCTCGCAAGGCTACTAGAGGAGGAAAGCATGAAGTGGACTCCGTTACTCAATTGGGTGCTCAACTTAGTGCTCACATTGACACAATCAACTTGAAGTTTGAACAAGCTATGGCTAGACTTGAGGAAAACTCAAAATCATCGAAGCATCATGTTAATGCCATGACGGCATCCTCATCAATCCCAAGTGGGATATGTGAGAATTGTGGAACTTTGGGACATGACCAAGGTGAATGTAGGGGAACAAATGAACAAGTGAATGCTTTCCAAGCATACAAGAGTGGTACCCCTTATTCCAACTTTTACAATGAAAACACCAAATTCCATCCAAATCTCTCATACAAAAGCCAAAATGTTCAAAACCCTCAAACAACATACACTCCACCACCCATGAGAAACCAAAATCAAAGACCCTTTTACAATCAAAACCAAGGTTACCAAAATCAAAATCCATACAATAACCAAAATGACCAAGGTTTTGATGTCCAAAAAGCGGTCCTCCAAATGCAAAAGAACCAACAAGAATTTTTCACTCAAATGCAAAAAGATAGCCAAGCAAAAGAAACCACCATCAACAACATTCTAGCTCACACCAAGATGTTGGAAACCCAATTGACTCAACTAGCATCTTCAAGCTCACAAATACAAAAGGGGCAATTACCACCTCAAAGTAATCCCCCTAGACATGAAACGGTTAGTGCCATTCACTTGAGAAGTGGTACAAGGTATGAAGCACCGAAGAAGCAAGTTGAGGATGAAGTTGTGGAAGCTAGTGAAAAGGAAGAAATTAGGCAAAACTCCAAAGATGGAGAATCATCAAAAGAAGAAAGTTCAAAGAAAAATGAAGACAAGGCCAAGGAGAAGGAGCCCATTGTGATTAGACTTCCTTTTCCAAGTCGTCAAGCCAAGCCCAAATTTGATGATCAACTTGGAAAATTCATGGAAATTGTGAAGAATTTGGAAGTCTCAATTCCTTTCACGGAATTAATTAATCACGTTCCGGCCTATGCAAAGTACATGAAAGATATCCTCACAAAGAAGAAGTCGATCCGGAAACTTGAGACTATCGCCTTCACTAAGGTGAGTAGTGCAATACTTCAAGGGAGTTCACCTCCGAAGTTAAAGGATCCGGGAAGCTTCTCAATACCGTGTACCATTGGCGACACGACGATCAACAAAGCCTTATGTGATCTAGGGGCTAGTGTGAGTGTCATGCCATACTCGGTAAGTAAAAGGTTGGGGATGGGAGAGCTTAAATGCACCAACATCACACTCCAAATGGCCGATAGATCGACGAAGACACCGTTAGGGATATGGGAAGATGTCCCCGTGCGAATTGGGAAGTTTTTCATCCCGGTGGACTTTGTCATTGTTGATATGGAGGAAGATTCCAACATTCCAATCATCCTAGGAAGACCTTTCCTACACACCGCCGGTGCGGTAATTGATGTAAAACATGGTGAGCTCACTCTAGAAGTGGGAGATGAAAGCATAACTTTTAATCTTGACAAGACTATGAGAGCTCCTCGTTTGCATGAACCATGTTTCATGATTGATCATTATAGCCGAAAGGATGAAAGGAAGAAATCGGAACTCCAATGGAAGAAGAAAATTGAAGATGCTCCATTCAAAGAGCAAGTGAATTGTGACAAGGAGAGCTTGCAAAGCTCATCAAAATCAACCAAGGAAGAAGAGGATGGGCTCATGGCCAAGAGAAGAAATTGGGAGAGTTGTCTCCATCTAAGCAAGAGATTTTCAATGATCAACTCAATGAAGTTTGTGGTCTTTGGGACGACGAATTTGAAGGGATTTTTAATCCCTACATTGGACATGCCATCGATCATGATCAACATCAAGGGCCAAGGTCCATTGAGAACCTCTACCATGATTATAAACAAGCCTTTGATTACTTCTTCAAGGTGTTGAGCAACATCAACAACACCTTGGACATGCCCCCTTGACACCTCATCAAGAATGAGAGTTTGGTGGAGTCCTCCCTAAACCACCACTTGTAAATATCTCTAACTCCCTAACTTACATTTCAATTCTTGTATTGCATTTTTTGTCATTTTTGGATTTTTATTTACTTTGATCAAAATAATTGTCATGTAAGAGAGAAGTGAGGGAGGGACTAACAATTTCAATTGATGTGTAGTGCTTTACCTTAGTGTGGGGATGGCAATTGCCTAGGCTATCCAAGCCTTAGTAGTGCCCCCATAATGAAGAACACAAGACTTGAAGAAAGAATGGAAGAATGATAAGGGAAATGCGCTGTGCACGGGTGGAACTGAATCCGTGTACACAGAGGAAGAATCCGAGCGGATTCCCAAGAATCCGAGCGGATTCCCAAGAATCCGCCCGTCTTATGTAATCCGAGCGTCCTGCAGAAAAGACGCCCGTCTTGAACTGAGCTGAATTTTGAAATTTTCTTGACTGTTAAAGAATTCGAGCGGATTTCTGAAAATCCGCCCGTCTTGAAGAATCCGTCCGTCCTGAGAGAAAGACGTCCGTCTTTGCAGCTGAGGAAAACAAGCAAAATTCTCTGGACAGAAATCCGTCCGTCTCAGAGCAAATCCGTCCGTCCCGTGTTCAGCAAATCCGAGCGGATTGTAACAAATCCGCCCGTCTTTAAGCGAGTTTTGCAAAGTTCAGAAAAGAGCAGAATCCGCACGGATTGGGCAGAATCCGCACGGATTGCCCCTGCAGATTCCAAATTTTCGGCCTCTTTAAAACCCCTCCCACCTTCATTCATTCATTCATAAACACTACCCACAACATCAAAACCCTCATCCTCTCCATCATAAAAACAAAAACCCTCAACAACATTCAACAAGAACAAATCAAACCACCCTTCCAACAACAAATTAATCACTCCTTCTTCAACAAAAATCAAAACCAAGAACAAAATCTTCAACCTTTGAGTCGATTTTTGTTTTCATAAAGGCAAAGCCTTTCACCTTCAAATCGATTTGGGCATACTACAAAGTGAAGATTTTTCACTCTTTTCTTGGTTAGTTCATCAATGGCAAGAACTAAGGGAGCAACAAAGGAAACAAAGGCACCAAAGGCTAAGGCACTCTCACAAAGGCAAAAGGCTCTTCAAACAAAGAAAGCTTTGGCTATGGTGGTAACAACACCAAACTTGGAAGTGCAACAACAACAACAACCTTCTATGGGAGCAACAACACCTTCTACTCCGGTAATTAATCAACTTTTGCATTATCCGGAGGTAACTTTTATTTCCGATACCCATAGAAATACCTTTGTCAAGTTTACTATGAAGTCATTACAATCCACCAAATTCATATGTGAAGATACCTTACAAAAATTGGGTGTTCTTGAACAAACAAAAGCCTTTTTCAATGCCATGGGGTTAAAGAAATTGTTTGAAACAAGGGAATTGACATACCCCTCCCTTACCTTGGAATTTTTAAGTTCTTTGAAAGTCACCAAAGTTGAGAAAAGAGAAAATCTCGAGTTTCGTCTAGCTAATGTTAGTAGACGCATTACCTTTAAGGAATTGGGTGAAATTTTGGGTCTTAGTGATGAATCGCGTTATCTTAAGCATTATGGAAAGTATGACCCCGAGCCTCTTTGGGAGGCAATCTCCGGGAAGAAATTTGAGGATTTTCATGCGAGTCGTGCTCTTTTGGTCCACCATCCGGGCATAAGAGTATGGCACAAGGTTGTGGGAAATACCATAATTGCTAGGAAAGACACCAATCATTTCACAAGACTTGATTTTATTCTCCTTGAATCGGCTTTGAATATCGGAAGAATTCATACCAAGCCTTACAATTCTTTGAGGCTCTTGGTAGATAGATGGCTCAACATCGATAGTGGGAAGAAGGGCACGACCGTTATTGTCAATGGCGGCCTAGTCACGGTCCTAGCTAAGCACTTTGATCCTAACTTCAATAAGGATAACAAGTACAAAGCAAAGGAGGGTGGCCATCTTGTTGATATGCATACTATGATTCACAAGTTCAAGTGGGTTGCCCAAAACCCCCTTGACACTTAGTATGGATGGCTAACTAGTGAAGCTAGATCGTTCACCTTGCCCTCGAAGATTTGTCGTCTAAGCGTCCACCGGACCAATTATCTACTTCCCCTTTCCAAAGAAGCCGAGTATATCATTCAACAACAAAAGGGTGATCTTGAAGCTCCCTCCTCTTCCATTGTCATACCACCTTACCCCTTTGAGTATGAAGAGTTCAAGCCGGAAGAAGTTGAAGTTGGGAAAGACTATGTGACTCTTCTCATGCAAGCAATGCACAAGCAAGCCTATGAAGATCGGAAAAATGCTTATTTGGCTCAATATCCTCCCCTCCTACATTTAGCTAGGCAAGGACTCCTTGATCCATCTTGTCCTTTGCCTAGTTGGGCGGATAGAGAAGTCTTATTTCCGGGTGCATCTAGGGTCGTTTTGGGTGACAATGAGTTTGTTGGAAATGATGAGGAAGTTGATGATAATATTGAGGAAGAAGCAAGTGAAGGAGAAAAGGATGGTGAAGATGATGAAGATAAAGATGAGGAAGAAAGTGAAGAAGTAAATGACAAGGAAAGCGGCAATGTGACCACTTCTCATGAGGGAAGTGATGATGATAGCATGATGGAAGATTAGCAAGCCTTGGAGACTCCTACACTCTCATGGTTTGTCTATTTCTCTCTTTATATTTTATTTAATTCTGATCATTGTTGGAATAGTCCTAGCAACATCAAAGGACTTACACCTCGCTACAATTGAGATGTTCTTATTCTATTGTTCCCATTTGAAAAATCCAAAATGACAAATTAGTTTCATGCATAGCATAGTGTGTGCATGAACTATACCCATCCTTGGACATTAGCAATAGTGTCTCACTCGGTTTGGGGAAGTTAATGCATACGCAGTGGGAGGTAATCTAAATTATCCTCTCCGTCATAACAAAAACCATGCATCATGTAGCATAGCTTAGTATAGATTGCATTTAGTATAGAAATCATGCATCATCTTTGCATAATTTCCATCATTTTGGCCATTGAGGACAATGCCCATATTAGTGTGGGGATGGGAATTCTAACATTTAACTCTTATTCAAAAATCCAAAAAATTGAAAAATTTCAAAAACCATAAAAATTGAAAAAATTGAAAACCCAAAAACAAGTTCATTTCCTTTGTATATATTGTCTTGTATATATTGTATTTGTTCTATCCTTGTTCACATTGATTGACTACGCCACATCCGAGACATGAGGATATTGAAGACCGCATGGTATGATCTTTCCAATCTCCTTTTTCCTCTTTATGTTAATGACTATGTGGCTTTATTTTGATTGATGCGGTATAACAATGTGAATCTAGGACTTGCATTTAGATTGTTTGTCATATTAGTTGGTAGAATCATTTGCATTAGGATGTTTATATGCTAGTTGCATCATGGCATGTAGTTGCATGTTAGAAAAATTTTGCGAAACCGTCTACTTGGGAAGCTTGACAAGTGTATATAGGCCCTAGTAGATGCTTTTTGTTCTTAAGACTTTGCTTAATAGAATGCTTGTAAAACACCCTAGGATGTGTCATGCTAGTATCCCTTGACCCATGGATTAAGGCCTAGTCAAGAGTACCTTGTGGTGTGATAACTCCTTGGCTACCGTTTATTCCAAGGTGACCCTTAAAACCATGCAACCATCATTCATCCATGTTCTACCATACATTTTTTCAACAAAAGGGAATGGGCACAAAAAGAAATCAATTTGAGTTCAATGAAATGAAAAGTGAAAGAAAGTTTGCAAAAATGCATCAAATGAAAAGAGGAGCAAAAATAGAACTCCTAAGCTTCAAATACAAGGCACCCTCGTTACTAATTGGGGTGACTTTGAAAATGTTCAAAAAGAAATGCAAAAAAGTTGTCAAGTATTGAAATGCCAAAAATCAAAAAGAAATGGCAAGAAAGTGTTCTCAAATGTCAAATGCCACAAGAAATTGGGGGGAAAAACAAAAATGAAAGCAAACTCCCAAAATGAAACTCAAATATTTATTGGTCCCTTTACCCATCGTATCCATTTTTGTGCATGGTAGAGAGGGGACGACCCTTCTTCTTGTCTAGGCAAGAGGGGGAATTCCGCGATCCTCCAGTGTTTCTAACACCATAGGGAGTCTACTCTTGACAAAAGCATTTAACGATTGAGGACAAAGGTACCCTAGCTTGACACAACTTGGAGGTGATTTATTGGTATCCTTCTAGGCTTAGTAGTTTGAACAAATTGCATCTATGAAGGATTGTGTACCCTTGAATTGCTTCCCTTGTAAATAATTTCCGCCACTTAGATGAGGAAAGTGGCTATTCTTTTGTAGATGCATCCATTATGTGTTTTTGTGTGCTTAATGTTTGGATGTGTCGCCATTTTGGCAAGACCAACCTTGTCTTGCAAGAAGGCATCCTACCTCATGGTTGCCTTGTTGTGAGTTGAAGGGGCGGAGTGAGACCCGCTAATTGTCTCATATCGGCTATATTATTAGGATAGGTTAGTATTGGTCCTAGTCTTTGTCACCTCTTTACTCGGGACGAGCAAAGGTTCGGTTTGGGGATATTTGATGTGACCATAATTGGCGCATATTTAGCCCCCGAATTAGCCTTGTTTCCATGCTTTTTAGTGCTTATTTGGGTCATTTCTTATCTTTAGTTCTTTGTTTTGCATATTCTTTGAGATTTTGATCCCTTGGTAGGAAAGGAGTAAGAATCTTGCATTTTCATGGCAAAACGAGACTAAATTGATCGAATCCAATGACCAAGCATCAAGGAGAGACAAGATTAGAAGGCCTTTGTACATATCATAGTAGAAGAGCAATGTTGAGGAAAGATCCTTGAGTCCCCAAGGAAATCCCCAAGGAATTTATGAAGAAAAGGGAAGAAAAGAAGAAGTTACTATCTTTGAATGACAATCCGAGCGGATTGTCAACAATCCGTCCGTCCGGCCCAGCCAAAGACAATCCGAGCGACCTTGCCGAATCCGCTCGGATTCCCCCTCCACAATCCGCCCGGATTCACCTGAATCCGCTCGGATTCCACGGTGCAATCCGCCCGTCCCGACCCTTTTCCGCCCGGATTTCTTCCCCAAGCACGGATTGTCTTCTTCAAGCTACGAAAAGAGAAGCCCTTCTCTCCAAAAATACCGGGTCCTCCTTGCTCAACTTAAAAAGTGTAATTACTAGTTTAGCCCTTAGTTAACCCTAATGCATTCTCCCTAATTTTCACTATAAATACCCATTAGTCTAATTAGAGGAGCATGTTCTTCTTATCAATAATTAGTGTAGTTAATATCAATCAAATCTCTCTTCAATATTGTAATCAAGTATTAATCAAGTTTTAATCCAAGTTTTAGTTCTTTAATATCTCTCTTGTTCATCCTTTATTTTGGGTAATTGAAGATTATTTGGGTTATTATTGGGAGATTGACAACCTCTCAATCAAACATCAAGTACTTCTATTATTCTTGCTTTATTATTGGAATCATTAGTAGGTATAATCTCTTAATCCCTTTTTAATTATTGTTAATTACTTTCATTTATTCATCATGTTTCATATTGTTGGTATGATTGACAACCTTGCTAGCATGATCAACATGATAATGAGTGAGTAGTCTCTTAGCTAGGGTAATGGGTGATTAGGGGAAACCAACATGGGGAATGATTCATGCTTAAATTAATATGCTTTCATGTTTTATTTGCTTGCTTGTTTTGATCTCAACTCATGCACATGTTATATTTGATGAAATGCTAAGCCTATGAATCCTTGCATTTACTATCATCTCCTATCTTTTCATTGAGACTTGTAAGATATAACCCAACTCGAGTCTCATTAGACCATGCATGTTGTTGAGTAGGGAAGATTAAGTCGACTTGTAGGTGTTGTACAATCTAATCGATTCGGCTCCGGGACCCAAACTTTCTTAGGATTGTAAGATATAACCCAACTCAATCCATCACAACAATAATTGCTTGCTTATAATTTGAGAACATGTTTGTATGATCATATCCCATGATTCCCCTATGACCCCATGACACCCTAGTGCCTTTAATCAATTGTTTACACCCCTTTAATTCATCTTGCTTGTTTATTTTCATTGTTATTCTAGTTTAGTAACCTTCTACATCAACCCAATTTGTGACACCCCTTAGACACCACTAGTTACAATAGAAATCTCATTTCAACTCCCGTCCCTTGGGATCCGACTTTTACTTGCCTCTTTACTAATTGTAGAGTTGTTTGTGGAGCTATAAAATGTGTTTTGATTCGACCGTGACCAACGACCACATCCTAATTTGTGAACACTTAGCGGGATCGCATCATCATTACTAGTGATATTAGGGATCCTTAGCGAGATCGAAAGACGCTACTTGTTGAGAGTGGACCGAGAGGACCTCTTGTTTTCCCGCCTCATGTGTTTGTTTTAGACCTACCTAGTTTGCTGCCGCCGAAACTACAGTGAACCGACCATACTTAGCACCCTTTTTTATATCTGTTTCGTCCGTTTATTTAGTTTATTGTGTTTTATTGTTTTAGCTATAGACCAAATCAACTCAACCCAACAATTGTTACCTTAGACTGAAATTAGACAACTAATAATTACATCTGCCTCTCTGTGGTTCGACCCTGTTACCACTAGCTTCTGTTAGTTTTAATAGGTATTATAAGTTTTATTTTTGGTACTCACAACGACGGGTATCAAACGATATTTAACGAATTACGTTATATAAAACACGAGACGGAAACTCAATAACTTACACACTACAACTTAACTTTCAGTTGTAGCTTCAGAGGAGAACTAACATGAGACGAGTTAATCTTAGCATCTCATATACTCAAATTTATGAACTTAAATCAAAGTGTCTACACCAAAAGAATACTGCACTTGTCTAAAACAATTCTATTCTTTATGTGGTCTAAACACAACAACTAAATGCCGAAAGGAATTCAAATGGAAACTCATTCTCACATAGAATCTTCAAAGAGTATTGGACACGCAAAGTCATTGGTAAAAGAGAACCAAGGTCTCTATTTATATACATTTAAATCCAACAAAAGTAAAACAGAAATTTTGTGTTCTAAAATTATCAATACTTGTAGTAATACTAGAATTTTTTGAAACTTCAGGCCTGAATGTTAGTTATATTAAACATATCGCAAGGCTGCCAGCCTACTAAAGTAACCACAATATTTAGATACCTTCCAATTTCCATCCCAGATAACTTCAAAGCTCTAGACAGCCTACCACAACCGTGCTTGACATGTCCCCAAAATAGTCCATGCAAACCATAAACAACCCATAAAAACAGTCCCTCATCAGCTCATAAAACAGCCTCATAAAACAGCCTTCCCAGTCACGTCAAAACAGTCCCAAAATAGCATTATATAGTCCATGAGTAACCTGCACCAAACGACTCAAAAACATCCCTAAAAATGCATACAACCGATTGTAACAGTCCCAACAATGTCCCGATTTATGTCTTTAATTTAGTCCTATTTCAATTCCTATAATTTCCATGGAACGATGCCTAAACAGAATTCAAACACCCTAGTTCAGCATCATTTTGAGACGGAAAATTAAAATACAAATGAGAAAGATATAAATGTTCCAACTTTATCAAACAAGAGCATAAAAATGACATAAAAGACGGAAATTTCGACATTTGTCGAGTAACCTATCACCGTTACCTTTTTGCCCTTTAAACTTCGACGAAAACGCCTAAAGAGCACGAGCTACCATCCGGCTTCAAGCTCATCAACTAGAAGGAAGAAAGCGGGTTATTTAAGACCAAAAACCGAGTTGTCTTTAAGACGACATTTTCGAAAACTCAATCAAAACTGAAACTTTCTTACCTAGAAAGAAGGAGGAAGGCAAGAGGAAGAGAATGGTACACAAATTATGAAATTTGGCCGAGAAATGGAGATGGGATCGGAGTTGGAAGGTTGACGGAAATAGAGCTTGAAGGTTCTGCTTATTTTTGTTGTTTGAAAGCTTTTATTCGAAAAGAAGGAGGAAGAAGAAGTGAGGGGGGTGGGACACGGTGAACACAACAACAATATAATAATAATAATAATAATAATAATAATAATAATAATTATAACAATAATAATAACAATAATAATAACAATAATAATAACAATAATAATAATAATAATAATAATAATAATAATAATAATAATAATAATAATAATAATAATAATAATAATAATAATAATAATAATAATAATAATAATAATAATAATAATAATAATAATAATAATAATAATAATAATAATAATAATAATAATAATAATAATAATAATAATAATAATAAACAAGCTTGTAGAGTGTGGGGGCTGAGTAGGGGTATGTGTTGTCGATATTCGGTTGGTCCGAGTATAGATAAGATTCCCAAATGAAATGCGACGGTCTACGCTAGTCGGTAACATAAGACGGAAATATTATTATTATTTTCAGCTATTATTAATATCCGACTATAATACGTATTTTTATATAAATAAGCTTATAAAAATGAAATCTTTATGAAAATTATGTTATACACGAAATTAATTAAATTAAATAATTTAAAATATAAATAAAGAAATTGAACGGTTAAATAAATCACAAAGGCTAAAAATGGGAAATTCGTGGGTGTTACATGTGTGGTGTGGTTGTGTTGTCTTCTTGTGTTGTGTCTGCCGTGATCCACTATGGTGAGCAGTCAGTCTTAGTAGGCTGATGTATGGATCATGGCTGGGTGCTTGGAGGGACGAGTTTACCATGATTCATCGCAGAGATAGTTTCACATAGCTGATAGTAGTCATGAGTTGTATCTTTTATATCGGTTGTTTGTTTGGTTTAAATCACTTAAAATATAATATAATCATTCGATTATCGACATTTGTTTATTACTGTCCTCGGGCAACCGAGATGGTAACACCATTATCTTCTAGGGAAGGTCTTAATGAGGCTCTTTGGTAGATCGGGGTGTTACACATTGCGTGGGAGATATTATTTGACAAGAGAATTGGTAACCCACACTTGTGTCGGACAAGTGGTAGATTGTTGGAGTGAGTGTCCTCCACAATAGTGCATCTACATAATAAATCTCGTACAAGGAATATATGTTGGAATATGTGTCCTCCGACAATAATGTGATCACAACTGTCGATCATTATGATCACATGTTTAAATCTCATTTTAAGAATACATGTGGGAAGTAATATTTTACTCGTCAACTGGTCCACACATATCGGTAAGGATTGGCTGACTAGAGTTTGACATTACTGTCGTGCGACGGTGGTGATCAGTTGATCCCCTTAGGTCATACCTAAAGGGTAACACTCTTAATTGATTATTTAATTGATCGTATGACAATACGGGTTAATTAAATTACTTAAAATTGACGGACAATTTTGGAAGTAATATTTACGTATCTCATTATAATTTGATTAAATGAGATACGGTCTAAGTGATCGAATTGTTTTATTACTTAGATGAAATTATTGTTTAAGGAAACAATTGCATTAGAATGAATAATTCATTATAAATACAAGATGTTGTGATTTATAATTGGCAAGTTATTTGGTACAAGTAATTATGAATTACTAAATTCGATTTTGTACATGACGTATTTTTATTAATGCGTTGATTTTTAATATGTTAAAAATGCATAACAATTTTACATGACTTGTGACATGTGACAAATTAACAAATTGACAAAGATAAAATGGAATCCATTTTATCTTAAATGGACCGAAATAAGGGGTGTATTAGGCTAAATATTGTGTTGATTAATTTTAAGTGGAAAACATAATCATTTACCTAATTGCTAGCCATGCAAACCTAGTTGTTTTTGTGAAGAACAACTTGATCATGCATTGGCCAAGACCACCCCACCCTACCCGGTTTTGTCATAGAGAAAAGCCAAGGGTTTTTCTCTATAATTTGTCTAATATACACTATATGCATCTTAGTGTATTATTCATTCAAACATCATCTAAAATATAGAGTTTTAGAGAGATAAATTACTTCTTCTTCTCCCTTCTCTTAAACTGAAAATTAAGAGACCAAAAACAATATTTTTGGGTCAATTTTATTTAAAATTAATATTGTTCTAGTATCAATAATATTAATTTTACTAAGAGGTTAACTTGGGTATTATTCCTTGGGAGGGATTCTATACTTTAATCCTTTGTTCATCCATATTAGGAGAGCTCAAGAACAAGTGAGTAGGAGAACTCACTTGTGCCCAATAATCTGAAGTTTCCAATGTAAGAATGATGATTTCATTACTATATTTACTTATGTTTGCATGCATAAGATCTAATTAATTTTATGACTAAATTAAATGGAACATATAAGAATATGTCGAGTATATTGAGATATAGATTTCTAACAAGTGGTATCAGAGCCTTAGGTTGTTTGCATGCAAATCAGTTATAGTTTTTTCGAGTTATACGATTAACATATAAAACTTATAAATTTATGTTTATTATGATATATCATGAAATAAATTATGCATGTTAAAGTTTCTGGTCCTAAAATGTATTTAGGATATTTTGGTTAATTTATGGATTTTTATTGTTCATTTTATATAATAATGGCATTAAAATGTGATTTTATGATAAAAATGTTATTTTCGGACTAAAATTAGCTAAACTTTGGTTTTTACAGTGGTTTTTGGATATGTTTTCACATATATTATATTTAGATAACCTGTAAATTTTCATAATTGTATGAGTTCTTATGCTCGAAATATGGATTTTTCATTTTAAAATCGAATTTAAAAGACAAAATAGGTTAATATGAGAAATATTTCGAATCTGGTCATAGAAATTTAGTATGTTGTCACATGAAATTTTACAAGATGTGTGTAAAATAATAGACTATAATGAAGTCTTTATGCATGATTTATGAATTTTTGATGAAAAATAACATAAATAGTGACTTTAATTAGTATAAATTGCTAAAACATACTTCATGACTAAGGAAAATACGTCACTTGTTGCATTTTATCATATATTTCAGATCTAAAAGTAAAAAGTTAATAAATATAAATTTTCTCTTATTTTTATGGTTGTTATTTGATAAATCCGATAAACCGCAACATTGTTTTTCCTCGCTGAATTTCGAAATTTTTAACCTAAGTTTTTTAACATTATGAGTGTCATGGTATTTTTCCAGAATGTTCATGAGTTTAAATTTCAAATTTCAAATTTATTTGAAATTTTTATGATTTATTTGAAGTTTATGGCTTTTATTGTAATTTTAAGTCCTTTTATGAACAATATTAAGAAATATAAGTTAATTATTGTCAAATATTAGTGGAGAAAAATTTTGAGTCCTAAGATGGTTAGGGTAATTAACTAATACATAAATATGATTTTATGTAATTTATTGTGATTTTAAAAGGTTGAATCACGCAAATCCGTCAAAACCGATTAATTAAGATATTGGCTCCTTAAAGGCGATTTAGCATAAAATTGGGCATGTTCATACATATTATAATGCTGCATTTTATTTATGATTGTCATAATTTTATTTTATGTAATTTTTGAATTATGTAATTTTACTTAGTATGGCCTTAGTTTTTAATTGGTATTACCCGAAATGTATGGAAATATCGATTCGGTTGTAATTTATTGTGATCTCGTATCACCGTTTTGTAATTTCATAGATTTATTTTATTTTAATTACAAATGTATAATAGGAAATTATGTAACTTGTTATGTAATTTATTTATTCCGGAGTTCCTTGAAGACGGTGCCACTTACCTCGAGATGCGTGCCAAAACCGAAGTTCAAGGGACCAATGGAGTTGGTTTCCGAATTTGTAATAGTTTATTAGATTTACTATTTTAGGAAGGCCATACTAGGATTTAATTTATGCTTTGCATTTTATTTATATGTCGCATGCATCGCTAAATCGCCATAACTAAAACATGCATCATCTTTTAATCGAGTTTATAGACCGTGTCAATTATAATTATCGTAGTTCACCGCTTTAGTTCACTTAAAACGTGATAGATAATATATTGACATGACCTATCGCTAAAATAATCAATTGAGACATAGCTTTACCAAAAAGTAGAAACCATGAAAACCTATTTCGTGAGGGAGTGCACTCGGCCACACCGAGGTACAAACCTTGTTACGTAGGGGAAATGGGTGATAAATGTCTATCCACCAAATTCATGTTGATAAGGGATGAATCGGCTACACCGTGCCCAAGTTAATGTGGATTTGGATCATGGATACATTTATTCGAAATTTAGGTTGAACTCAACAAAAGTATTGATAAGGGATGAATCGGCTACACTGTGCCCTTGTCGGATGTGTTTTGGGCTAAAGATAAATGTTAATGTAATTTTTTATCGACCAAGAGTTCTAAAAGTAGAATCGATTAAAGCGTTAATCCACCGAGTTATATTGATAAGGGATGAATCGGCCACACCGTGCCCAAGTTAATATGAATTTGGATCTTGGAATCATTTATCAAGTTGGGTAGAGGTCAGTAGATAAATGCAATAAAACTTGTTTAAATTAATTTTTACGAGTATTATTATTTAGAAAACGACATATGTTTTATTCCTTCAATTTCGTTTTGTAGATCGCATCTATTTCTCATAATAAATGGCCACTCCAAACACCAACGCCACACCTCTCACTAATACTTCATGGATCGTTGTAAAGTTGAAAAGAATGGGTCAAATTTCTCCGATTGGGATGCCCAACTCAAATTAGCCGCCCAAGGTGACGACAAGCTTCGTTACCTCACCGAGGCCTCTCGACCCGAACCTAATGCTAGGTTGAGTGCCGCTACTAGGGAAGCATATGAGGCTTACCACAAGGAGTCCGCCGCAATAAAAAAATGTGTTGATTTTTGCGATGGAGGCGGATCTCCAAAGGAGAGCCTTTAAAATGGGCACCGCTAATGAAATCTATTCCAAGCTTATGACAATGTTTTCACAAACTCCGAGAATCGTCCAATATGAGGCGGCCGCGGCATTCTTTGATCTCGACATTAAGGAGGGCCAAAAGGTTAGCCCTCACGTGCTCAAATTGATGGAGCTAGTCGAGACTTTGAAGATTCAAAAGGTTGAAATCCCCAAAGAGCTCATTCTAGATAGGATTCTGCACTCCTTATCCAAAGTCAAGGCATATGTTCAATTTCGGGTGAATTTTAACATGCAAGACAAGGACGTGTCTCTTGAAGAGTTGCACAAGTTACTTGTGCAAGCCGAAAGAGACATGGGGTTAAATGTTAACCCACCTAAGGATGTGCTTAACATAAGCACCAAGAGCAAGGGGAAGTTCAAAAAGAATGGGAAGAAGGGTAAGAAGCAAGCTCCCACTTTCACCAAGGCTAAGACTTTTGAAGCTAGCACTTCCAATACCAAGAAGGGTCCTCTTGACAAATGCCATTATTGTAATGGTGTTGGACATTGGAAGAGGGATTGTTCCAAGTATCTTGGTGACATCAAAGCTGGAAAGATCACTCCGGTAGGTAAATGACTATCCTTTATTTTATGTTTCTAATTCAACTATGGTATTGTGATACAAAGTTGTGATAATGTATCCCCTTTTTATTGTAAATAGGGCCTCCACCAAGCAAGGACAAGGGAAAGAAAAAGCAAGCTTGAGAAACCATTAAGAAGCTAGGAGTAGCTTCCATGAAGCTTGTCTTTTTATTGTCTTATTTTAATTTATGTTTCGAATTTTTAGAACCTTTTGATTTCCGTGTTCGACATGGAAATGTTTGATCCTTTCTAAACAAATGTTGTATTTTGGATTATGGTGGCTTGGTTTGCAACCCAAGTCACCCGTTTTATCGTATTTTTCTTGTTCTAAAAATTCGTCTATATATGCTTGCACATAGAAACATATGATCATCCACTTAAAGTGATCTAATAGACAACTATAACGATGGGATTCATTATATGTCCACAAGCTTAAGACTTGTGTATGATCAATTATAAAATGATCATTGAGTTGATGAACTCTCTTAAAGGAATGTCAATCACCAAGTACACTTATCAAATTTAAAACTATTAGTCAACCTATGAGATATTCCTCCTTATACTTCAAAAAATCATTATTTGTGTCTCATAAGCTATCTTTGAATCTCTAGTGTATTTATTCTAAAGATTGAGTGGGAGAAAAATGAAGGCATAAAGAACACAAAGCAAATTTGTGTACTTGTGTATATGAGATCTACGCAAGAAAGAATGATTTGTATACCTATATAAATAGTGTACACGAATAGATGAGATCTATGGTCTCGAATAGATGAAATCTACATGATAAAAGAATATGTTCTCAAGATAACTACACGAGGAGACCAAAAGAAAATTTTGGAAGAAGAATGACTAATGTAAAGTCTTAACAAGAGATTT
This sequence comes from Silene latifolia, assembly GCF_048544455.1. Lineage (NCBI taxonomy): Eukaryota > Viridiplantae > Streptophyta > Magnoliopsida > Caryophyllales > Caryophyllaceae > Silene > Silene latifolia. The sequence goes on from NC_133538.1 coordinate 291,128,236, forward strand.
GGCTAGTTTATGAGCGACTTTTGACAAATAGTTTCAATATTGATATTTACTTAAGAGCCTAAATGAAACAAAGTAGCATCCTCAAAAGTAAATGTGATTTATGACTAAAAGTTGCAAAGAAAGATATGCGAATATCTACAAAACCTAAATTAATTGTTAACCACGCTAGTGTCATTACTTAACCTTATTATGAAAATGAAATGGTTAAACCTCCTTCTAGAAAAGGGTATTTTGAGAAGGACGTATATTAAATGAAATTAACATTTAAATAATGACATTGCTACGCATCATTATAAAATGAATGAGTTAGAGATTAAAATCTCTTTCCATAAGTTTAAGATTGAAACCTTTTCAAAATAGGTATTTTGAAAGAATATGCTGAGAACATATATGGTTTTATCTTAATAACTTGGCAAAGCAAAATATATTTCAATTCTTGAAATATTTCGATTGAGTAGTCAATTGCGAAACATGTGGAATTAAGTGGGAGTTGGAAATTATCATGTGAAGACATGGAATTTAGTCGGAGCAATCATCTTGTAAAAATTTATAACTCATTACTCATTGAGAATGACGAGCTAATACTATCTTTCACAAAGAAGTATTTGAGTTTTCAATTCTGGATGAAAATGGACTATGATGAATCCAATCACATCATGAGATGTTGGATAGGTATTGAGATATACACTTCGAATCAACGAGAAACGTAGGTTATTCATGTCAATGAAAATGGAATTGCCATTAGCAGTCATGACCATTAGAATAATCATTCACATGTCCAATAATGAATCATATGCATAAGAGCATGATGAATCATTGGCAAGCCATAGAAGAATCGTCATGAATTCTCGAGGAGAACTAATGAACGATTCCAGTGATGGACAAAACACTCTGTTATGTGCCAAGAGGTTGCACGTTTTGAAGTTCGATCACACGTAAGGATTTATGAAAATCCTAAGCTATTCAAGCTAAAAGGAGAAATAAGAAGCTTTGAAAAATACTTATTTGAAGTAAGAAGTTACTCAAAACTGATATTTTCTAATATGCTAGGACTTATGAGAAGTGATAGGCTAATCATCTTGACAATTGTTGCAAGACTCTACAAAACGTATACCTAGTGCATTGTGAGTTGGTATAACACTTGACCAGTGCAAGTTATATCATCCACCACAATTCGTTGGTTATGTGATAAACAACAAGAAAGTTCTTTCAAGATAAAGAACCCAAACCTAGGTTAGGAACCTATATGTGTACTTGGCAGGGTTCATGCTATGAAAGATAACATGAATATAAAGGAAAATGCAATATAAGAAGTTTGAACACATGGACACTTGGTATGTTAAACTTCTATTTCAATCAACTAGTGTTTACACACTTTCGATATACATCACAAGGTTGTAATATGGTATTGACTACCCGAATGTGATGTCGACGTTTGTCGTTTGTGTTATTATTAACTCACCTTATACTTTGTTACATTCAAACGGGTTGTAGAGACAACTGAACCCCGTTAAAGTGAACACGGATTAGCATTGTATTCGCCCATAGTTACTTGCATGAGGTGAAGTTTTAGAAGTGACTAGAGTGTGATGCGATTGATGGCAAGTTCAAGTGCCATAAAGTCATGTGAGATGACTAGTCGATCACATAGGCAGACTGTTGGGAACACCTTGTCGGGCCTTATGACCGCTTATAGAATTCTGGCAAATTTATATAGCCTGGTCGTGGCGAGAGCTACTATATTATTCTAATGAGTCGATTCTTTTGACTAAAGACTGATCGCCTAAGATGGCACAGTTTCAGATTAACTTTGATTTGTGTTACTACGACCTTCGAAAATGGGGTCAAATGGGCATATTTTGGGTCATGATGGCTGTGGCTAGTCGAAGGGAATAAGTGCGATTGGAATTGTCCACCCCTAGTCAGGGTTATAAAAATATCTCAGGGCCACTCGAGGGGTAATGAACTAGAAATGCGTGGCCACGCTCGGAAGATATCCATGATGGATAATTCCTGTCAATCAGTTATTCTCCAGATCGAGGAAACCACTCTCGATATGATCACTTGCAAGTACGGCCTGAAAGACACCTTGCATTGAGTGGGAGATAGTAATATGACAAGAGAATTGGTGACGCACACTTGTCGAGGACAAGTGGGAGATTGTTGGAATATGTGTCCTCCGACAATAATACGATCACAACTGTCGATCATGATGATCACATGTTTAAATCTCATTTTAAGAATACATGTGGGAAGTAATATTTTACTGTCAATTGGTCCACACATATCGGTAATGATTGGTTGACTAGAGTTTGACATTACTGTCGTGCGACGGTGGTGATCAGTTGATCCCCTTAGGTCATACCTAAAGGGTAACACTCTTAATTGATTATTTAATTAATCGTATGACGATACAGGTTAATTAAATTACTTAAAATTGACGGACAATTTTGGAAGTAATATTTACGTATCTCATTATAATTTGATTAAATGAGATACGGTCTAAGTGATCGAATTGTTTTATTACTTAGATGAAATTATTGTTTAAGGAAACAATTGCATTGGAATGAATAATTCATTATAAATACAAGATGTTGTGATTTATAATTGGTAAGTTATTTTGGTACAAGTAATTATGAATTACTAAAGTTGATTTTCTACATGACGTATTTTTATTAATGCGTTGATTTATATGTTAAAAATGCATAACAATTTTACATGACTTGTGACATGTGACAAATTGACAAATTGACAAAGATAAAATAGAATCCATTTTATCTTAAATGGACCGAAATAAGGAGTGTATTAGGCTAAATATTGTGTTGATTAATTTTAAGTGGAAAACATAATCATTTACCTAATTGCTAGCCATGCAAACGTAGTTGTTTTTGTGAAAAGCAACCTGATCATGCATTGGCCAACACCACCCCACCCTACCCGGTTTTGTCATAGAGAAAAGCCAAGGGTTTTTCTCTATAATTTGTCTAATATACACTATATGCATCTTAGTGTATTATTAATTCAAACATCATCTAAAATATAGAGTTTTAGAGAGATAAATTACTTCTTCTTCTCCCTTCTCTTAAACCGAAAATTAAGAGACCAAAAACAATATTTTTGGGTCAATTTTATTCAAAATTAATATTGTTCTAGTATCAATAATATTAATTTTATTAAGAGGTTATCTTGGGTATTATTCCTTGGGAGGGATTCTATACTTGAATCCTTTGTTCATCCATATTAGGAGAGCTCAAGAACAAGTGAGTAGGAGAACTCACTTGTGCCCAATAATCCGAAATTTCCAATGTAAGAATGGTGATTTCTTCACTATATTTACTTATGTTTGCATGCATAAGATCTAATTAATTTTATGACTAAATTAAATGGAACATATAAGAATATGTCGAGTATTATGAGATATAGATTTCTAACAATATAAGGGATTTATTTTCTATATATATTTGTCAGCTGATCAACGTTAATCGATAATGATTGGATGACTAGAGTTTGACATTACTGTTGTGTGACGGCGGTGACCAGCTGATCTCTTTACACTATAGGATATAAACCCAATAGATATACTAATTATGTAATACCCCGTATTTTATATAATCAATTAAACGGATATCATTATACATTAACTATTATACATTTTATATTACTAATTATATCGGGTTAATGGTTGAGTCGATAATTACGTTAAGCTATCGCAAGTTAATTGAGACGGTTTTATAAGAATTCGAAATATGAGCTAACCCATTTGCCCTCGACCCATTTAAGTTGGCCCAATAACATGTTCAGCCCAATTAACCCTAAACCCTAACCCTAATTATAACCTACACACTACCAAACCCTCCCTCAACCCGCCTCCCTCACGCCTCCCTCTTTCAACAGCCCAAAACTTCAACCCTCACGCTTAAAGAGAGAGAGAGAGAGTGGCCGTGGGTGTTGGCGGCGCAGAAGGGATGAGCTAGGGACTATTGTCGACAACCGTGGGTGGCCCTGGTGGCTGTTGTGGTGGCGGAAAAAGAGGGCGAATTGTTGTGGAATATTACTGGACCTTCGACCATTTGACTGCAGTACTGAGGTAGGGAAATACACTTGACTTATTATCGTTGTTGTTGAATTGTGTTGACTTGATTCATGGTTGTTGATTTACGTTATGATTCATATACGGGAAGGTGATTGTCTGAATTGATCGTATTGAGTATGATATCACAACATCGGGTAACCGGCATGATTTTATGATTTCTCAGTTCAATGATATATATATATATATATATATATATATATATATATATATATATATATATATATATATATATATTGTGTTGCATTAATTTCTTTTGAGCATTCATATGCATTGGAGATGGAGGATGTTGTGGTGATGTGGTGTGGTGATGATGATGTTGTGATAAGGCCCGGGGGTTTTGAAGGAATTGCCCTGGTGTCCTCTCACCGGTAGCGAGATCGGCTACGGTCGATATATATAGTCTAGGGGATCGGTATGGCTGGCGTTCCGGGTTATGAGTTATGAGACTGATTATGAGATATGAGTTGAGATGGAGATGGAGGTGACAGAGGAGCATGCATATCATATTTCTTTGTTGTTTCATTGTTTTCCCTACTCAACCTCGTGGTTGACCCTGTGTATTCGTGAACACCCGTGATGACCCAAATATTGGCGAGCAGACTTGACAGGTTTAAGAGATAGAACGGGAGCTTGGTGGGCGTGAGACACACCGGATCGAGAAGACTTAGTAGCTAGATCATCATCTAGAAGACTTTCACTTTTAGTTATGTTAGTTCTTTGTAATTTGACGTAAAAGAGGTTTTGTAATAATTAAGTTAAAGTAATTATATAATTTTGCCTTGGAGTTTAATTTGTTATTCACTACCTCGGGAAACCGAGATGGTAACAGTCCGGTTTATTAGGGAATGTCTTGCTAAAGGCTCCTTCATAAACCGGGGTGTTACAAAGTGGTATCAGAGCGAACGATCCTCAGGCCTAAACCAATGAATCCAATGAACATAGGAAGAGTCTGAATCAAATGAACCCCGGGATAGAACTGTTAGGAGCCCACTAAGGTAAGGGATAAGTTAGGGGCCCCCTCACATCGAACCAGTGGCCCTCTCAGTTGACCCGGAAACCCTGAGGGTATATGAGAGAAAGGGTAGAAAAGTTGAATGAGGTTGCGCATGAAATCCAAATATCGTTGCCTAAGTATTAACTGATTGATACATTGATTATTGCATAAAAGAGTTGATGTATACCTTGAGACCCATATATTCTAACCATTCTGCAGGACAACGCTACGGTAACTATTTTGTATGAATGATGACGTGATCATATGATGTTATGGAGATGAGAAATAAAATTCTCGTGTTCAGGTCGATAATCAATGAAGTATTGGATTGTGGTAGTCGTGAGCATGAAAATAATTGCGAGTCGATGATATTTATCTAGGTGGATGTTGAATGATGTGCTGATAGTACTATTATGTCAAGTAATATGCGGTTATGTGATCCCAAAGCCATGCTAGTATAGTCTTGTGATAGTAATAAGAAACACTATTGAATTGCATGTTTTAGTCATAGCAATCGTGATTTAGATGTAAGGAGTAGATCGAGATGCGAAGGGATTCTATGGGATAGATGCTTACGTAGGTACAGTGTGAGATTTAAGTTAGGATGGGTTAGTATCGATAGTGTGGTTGTAAGAGTTTGGAACATAGAAAATGGAAGACTTAGTGCTGAAACTCGTTTTGTTTGATTTTACTCTTTAATTGACCTTACTGCCATTTCCTTTCTGTTTATTGCCTATGGATGAGAATTTTATGGGAGATATCCTCGTGAGTTAGTGTTCATTTGGCGTTGGTTTCATGCTTATATGATATACGGATTAGGAGGAATAAATATTTTAGTGAGCTGTGGTTAGGAAGTTCCTATACAGTGATGTTTTGACCAACAATTTTGTAAAAATCCTCATGTAAATTATACTAATAATCTTTGCATAATTCCAACTCCATCGATCCGAATATTCGCATATGTTTTCAAATTGATAAACCACGAAAATTCTTGATGTTTCTATATTAAATGGTAAGTTTTGCAAACTGACCCAAGTTCGGACCAATTGTTGTTACATGCTGTTTGGACCAACGGAGTTTTAAAAATGCTTTAAAAATTGAATTCTTGAGCTTTTGACCTCATTCTTTTTCTCACGTATTATTAACTCTCTGTATATTATAAAAAGTAATCTAACTCAAGTATTCGTTGAATGGTTATTTATTCGTGATTTTTGGAAATTACAACGTGAATCAAAACATTTAAAATGTGTGTTCTATGTTGAATTTTCATACAATTGTTGGGTTAATTCATGAGCCTTAGTAATGTGAATTTATAATGTTTTTTTTTCTTATATGACGATAGTAGCACGCATGTTCAGTAGTTAGGTATCTTAACAAGTGATAAAATTAAAGTTTAGTTGATAACATTGTTGGCATGATAGTATGAGTGAAATTGAATAGCTTAATTCGATTCTCAATCGAGAGTGAAATATTTTATACGAGTCCCGTTGTTTGCATATTTTATATACGTTTGGCATATTGTAATATCTCTGGTATGTTCATCATATTTGTATAGTGGTCGAATATATATAAATATAAAACTATATTGTCATATCTTGGTAAAGTTGGTGGCGTTAAATGTTAACTTGATTGTTCAAATATACTCGTGAGAATATTTATAATAATTATGTCTAAACGTTCACACATGTAGGATGTCATCTGAGTTCTAATATCTTTTATGTGAGTCTGTGTGCCTATAGTTATACTTATTACTTTCATTGCATTAAATTATTTCAGTTGAACCTAAATCTAGGACATGATAATAAACAGTGTTGATACTTCTTATTGGATATGTTCGTCATTATATCGTCATAAAATGCTAAAGTGATTCTTGCAATTGTATGGGCATGATATAAAGGAAAATGTTTGATGTAGCACGACATTTGACATATCTATATTCTCGAGTCGTTGCTATCAATTATATTCTAATGAATATTGTTTATGATAACTATGTTGACAATTATAATGGGATAACCCTTTGATGATTCCCATGATATGCATTGGTTCCAATGATAGTCGTTCATTAGTTTAGATAGGACTAAAATGAATAAGATGAACCTGTAAATTACAATATATGAGTCGACACCTAAGCTCGTTTTGTTTGAAGGAATTGAATTAAGTTTATCTGATTTCGAGTTTCGTAGTAAGCTGTAAATGGATTCTATGGACGGCTCTGTTATAAGATTTATGTTAGGAAGGTTAATCACCGCCCGGTATGAAAGTAAAAGTTTTGAAAATGAAGTTAAATTTTGTCGTGTGAGTATAAATTCGGAATGAGATTTCACCAATGTCCGGTGGTATGGTTCCATGATATTTGCTAGTCTGGAGGAATGAAACTAGAACGGAGTCACAAGTAGTGGGTTAATTTAGTCATGTTGTTCGTTCATGTAGCGAATTGGTGGGTTGTGGTTAGTTACGAATGTCAAAACGGGAAATGTAATGTGGTGATTTAAGTGAGTTATGTGTTAACACGGTATGTTGATATTAGCATGATATGTAAGGGATATTTGTAAAATTGGTGTAGTTAAATACATTTAATCTTTTATGTCATGGTGTTGGTGCAGTTTAAATATATTTAATACCAAGAACGAAATTTTATGTATGATAGTCTTGTATGTTAACTTTCCAATATCGCTGTTTACTCGCTTGTTTGACTCGACCAATAAGTTGTAAAATTGCCAATCAATGTGCATTCGTCATTCGTGAATAAATCCCAAACCCTTTGTTATGAAGATTAAAAATATTAATGTTTAATTTGCACTTTTGTTGTAATAATGAAGGTTACGAGGACGTAACCATGTTTTTAGTTGGGTAGGATTGTAAAATCTTAATGTTTAATTTGCACTTGTTTGTAGATTGTAGTTTTGATCAAGTTGATGTTTCGTTGTTAGGTACCTATGCAAATGAGTTCTATATGTTTTGTTCCTACTTCTTTAGTTGGTTGATGTATAAAAGGAGAGTGAGTGTAGTTAAACTACTGGTATTGAGTTATTTGAGTTTGAGATCGGAATTTAGATGGAAGATGACGGTGTTCTCAGATGAATATTTAGTTGTTATACATTTGTGTTCTCAGGTAGTTATTAGTTGTAGTTAGTTGGGTTAAGTAAACACGAGTTAAACTTCAGGACGAAGTTTATTTTTAGGAGGGCAGAATGTAACATTTCGTGTCTGTTATATTTAATTGATGTGTCAAAAGTGTGTGTTAACTGTGTTAGAAATGCGTGACGTCCGTATGTACGATATACAATACCCTTGTGATGTTTGAGTACGGGAGAGAACTTCGGGACGAAGTTCATTTTAAGGGGGGAAGACTGTAATACCCCGTATTTTATATAATCAATTAAACAGATATCATTATACATTAATTATTATACATTTTATATTACTAATTATATCGGGTTAATGGTTGAGTCGATAATTACGTTAAGCTATCGCAAGTTAATTGAGACGGGTTTATAAGAATTCGAAATGTGAGCTAACCCATTTGCCCTCGACCCATTTAAGTTGGCCCAATAACATGTTCAGCCCAATTAACCCTAAACCCTAACCCTAATTATAACCTAAATATACCAAACCCTCCCTCAACCCGCCTCCCTCTTTCAGCAGCCCAAAACATCAACCCTCACGCTTAGAGAGAGAGAGAGATAGAGTGGTCATGGGTGTTGGCGGTGCAGCAGGGATGAGCTAGGGACTATTGTTGACGACCGTGGGTGGCCCTGGTGGCTGTTGTGGTGGCGGAAAAAGAGGGCGAATTGTTGTGGAATATTACTGGACACCCGACCATTTGACTGCAGTACTGAGGTAGGGAAATACACTTGACTTATTATCGTTGTTGTTGAATTGTGTTGACTTGATTCATGGTTGTTGATTTACGTTATGATTCATATACGGGAAGGTGATTGTCTGAATTGATCGTATTGAGTATGATATCACAACATCGGGTAACCGGCATGATTTTATGATTTCTCAGTTCAATGATATATATATATATATATATATATATATATATATATATATATATATATATATATATATATATATATATATATATATATATATATTGTGTTGCATTAATTTCTTTTGAGCATTCATATGCATTGGAGATGGAGGATGTTGTGGTGATGTGGTGTGGTGATGATGATGTTGTGATAAGGCCCAGGCGGGTTGCAGACTTGCCCTGGTGTCCTCAACGGGTGGCGGATCGGCTACGGTCGATATATATAGTCTACCGGGGATCGGTATGGCTGGGCGTTCCGGGTTATGAGTTATGAGACTGGTTATGAGATATGAGTTGAGATGGAGATGGAGGTGACGGAGGAGCATGCATATCATATTTCTTTGTTGTTTCATTGTTTTCCCTACTCAACCTCGTGGTTGACCCTGTGTATTCGTGAACACCTGTGATGACCCAAATATTGGCGAGCAGACTTGACAGGTTTAAGAGATAGAACGGGAGCTTGGTGGGCGTGAGACACTGGATCAGAAGACTTAGTAGCTAGATCATCATCTAGAAGACTTTCACTTTTAGTTATGTTAGTTCTTTGTAATTTGACGTAAAAGAGGTTTTGTAATAATTAAGTTAAAGTAATTATATAATTTTGCCTTGGAGTTTAATTTGTTATTCACTACCTCGGGAAACCGAGATGGTAACAGTCCGGTTTATTAGGGAATATCTTGCTAAAGGCTCCTTCATAAACCGGGGTGTTACAAATTATACATATGAGATATGATTAACTAGTCCCTTATGTGTGATAACTTTTATAAGTCAAGTATTATATTTTGATGACGAGTTGAGAACTCGGGCCAAAGGAATTTATTATTCAATTATTTGATAATCGAATAATAAATGTTGATTATTCGATTATCAAATAATTGAATAACGAATTCTATACATTTTAGAGGGCTATATATACCCCACTTATACACACCATTAGAAGGTGATTTTGAGTGAAAAAAAAACTTCCTTTCTCTGCTCATTGGACCGGTTTTGGTGAAGAAAAGTAGGATTTCCATTGTCCATTTTTTTCATCAAAATTGATTTAAAGGATGATTATAATCAAACAAAATAAATTCACAAATACAAAATATAAATCAATTATTATTAATAGTAATAATACCTAAATATTATAAGGTATTTCTTCTGGCATTCTCTAGTCAAGTAATATTAGTAGTTTTTGGGTAAATCTTGGGTGCTAACATTAGGAGGCCTTCTACTTTGAGGGCTAAGGTTCAAGGAGGATCATCCATACCAAATTAGCACAAGAACTACAAAGATAGGTGATCTTTGTGGTGCCCTTATTGCCATACTTACCATTGTAAGGATTTTTCCATTCTTATTATTTGCATGCATGTAGCTTAGACCACGTAATAAAATTAATATGTAATTTTATTATCATTAGAATTGTCTAATATGGTCTAAATAACAAACATCTTCACCATCATCAAGAAAAACCAAGACAACTACCATGATTGGCGAGCAAACTCCCATTCACACTCTGGAGATACCGAACCTCTATCAGAACACCCACAAGAACAACACCCTTCTACCTAGCATACGACATGGAAGTAGTGCAACTAGTAGACCTAGAGAGCCCGTCTCTAAGCGTACTGTAAGAAAGTCAGGACCCGGAGATGGAATGGATCCGTGAACGATACGAGCAACTCATCCTCCTGGTTGAACATTGGTTCAATGCCTTGCACAATGTTTAGCCTATACCAACGACGTATACAACATGCATTCAACGAGAAAGTCAAACTGAGAAACATCAAAGAAGGCGACTTGGTCCTTAAGTCCGTTCGAGCACCGTTACCTGTCGATCCGAGGGGAAATTCAAACCGAATTGGGCCGCCTATACCTTGTCAAAAAAATCGTTTCGGGGGCGCAGTGAGATTTAGTGATCTAGACGGGGAGGATTTCACAAATCCAACCAACCTTGACCAACTAAAGAAATACTACCCTTGAAACCCAACACCACCAACGTTTCCGTTGCCTTTACGGCTAGTGACCGCAACCCTTCCTAAAGTCAATTCCTCAAAAGTTCTGATTTGAAATTGCATGTTTACCAAGTCTAAGTTACGGCACCTTTCCATGTTTCAACAACTTTTGATCTGTCAAAAGCAGCACCCATTTGCACAAACAAAACACCTGAACTACGAGCATGGTTTTGATTTTTTCTTTCTAGACAAATATGTAGGCAGTCCTCTCTTACACAAGAAGGATAGAACCATCCCAACAAAAAATACAAATAACGACCCATACAAATTTCAAAAAAGAAAACAAAAACATTTAACCCATACCCTTTTTCTCACAAAAAAACAAAAACAAAAAAACAAAAAAGAAAGCCTTTCTCCCTTTCTAACATAAATTCCCTTTTTACATGTGCAAAGTTTAGGATAATTCAAACCGAATTACCTTTACGAGGCGGTTGGAGAAACAATGATAAATGTTCACAACATTTTCGACGCAAGTAATTCCCTTATTTAATTAATAATAGGTGGGATTCCAAACTTAGCAACAATAATAGCTAAGCAAGTTCAAAACTTGCGAAGCTGAGAGCGTCGGATAGGACACTCTCACACATTAAAACATAGTTGTGAGATCCCTGAAAAATCTCAATTTTGAAATAAATATATAGGTAGGAGTCGCCAGTAAGTTTTATACAAAAACATACAAAAATAAGTTTAACGGAAAAGGCCCCTTTTGATCCCTGGAATGGGGACTGATCCGTCACTCCGGTCTAAATCAAAGATTACGGATTCGGGGGTAAAGGTACGGTCAGGGAAGGTGTTAGGCCCCCGGACCGCACATCAAACTGACGACCTCTACTATTTATTTATAACATTATATAATTGACGAAATTTAACAGTAAAAAGAGTGATAAAATAAAAACGATACAAATTATTTACATACACAAGGTAGCTAAGTTAGATTATATACAAATATACAAATAATATGATAAATAAAGGAAAAAAATAAAAAAAATAAAAGAGTAATGTAAAGAAAACTTATTAGATATTGGTACCCTCAGGCCTATTGGATGTTGACTATAAATGAATTTCGACTTTGTCGTAAATTAATGGCTCTTATGAGCTTGTATAGAAATTGGGACAATTTATGTATGTGGTTTGATTTGAAACTGGGATAGTAATACTTGATACGATGTTAGGAGTATAGAAATTGGATTTTTTTTTTTTTTTTGACAGCTGTAAAGAAAGTTTTTACATAAAGCACATAGGACTCGATAGGTCCGGTGCTAAAACTACATTATTGATACAAAAACTTAAACTTAAATTAGGGGTGGGGTTACTTAACATACGAGGTTTCTTCAAATAGTTGTTGAAGTAGCACATTGAGGATGTCGGTCCTTTCCTTTTCTTCAGTAATTGAGCTTTAGGAGAATACCTGCAACAAGACACACTTACGTAACGAGAAATTGGATTTGATCTTATGATTTTGGGTCCCTCGGTATTATTTATGATTAACGTCCGTTTTATTGTCTGTCCCCATTAACTTCTGTCGTAAGCAAATGTATATATAGTAATCTGATGAGGAGAGTTTGGCTTTAATTCAAGGTTTACGATAGATAGAATTTGACAATTAGACGAGGATAAAAATTTGGACTTCATGATACACCCACTTTATTTGTGATCTCATAGTTGCATGAAAACCAAGTCTCCCTTATGTTTCTTATCTCTTTGTTCCTCTCAACCGCCTAACATGGGTTTATGAGTTGATTTTTAGGTTTCTTTATTCTCAAGACACTCAACCTTATTCATTCTTGGGCTTGAGTGTACAACTGAACTGGTTGTAATACTATTAGTTGATAAAACTTTAGCCCACAAAAATCTATGTTGCACCCGAACACATTATTAACCCGGTCATCATTTTTGGATTCTTGTTTACAATAGGAATAATAAGTTGTTTGACTGGAAGGATATTGGGGGGATTAAGCGTAAAGAGCCAATCATTATAACATTGTCAATTTTCATTAGTCGCTCACTAAATTTTAGCCTCATCATCAGATACCCGTAAGTCTAGTAGATAACTTTAAGGTGTCTACAATAGTTCATATACTAACACCGCCATACAACAATTCGTAACAAATACAACATAATAAAAATAAGAACACAAATACACCCTAATACAACATAATAATAACAGAAGATGGGGCCCTTCACTCTCCTATCCTACCCTTTTCTTTGCCATCGGGAAACATCTTCCCCTTTCTTTTCTTGCTAGCACGCCAAAGCTCGAATATCCTCCTCAGAACGGATCCTCAACAGACCCGCAATGGCCACCGTACCCGGGCTCCTACACGGCCCACCACTCTGTCCAAGCCTAGCCCACATATGGCCCAAAGCCTCTTTAGGACCCAAGCTCCTCTTCTTTGGCGGGCACATCACACTCGGGCTCACATCATCACCAAAGTCATCAAAGTAGGCATGATTTGCCTGAGCCGCTTCCCGATACTTCAGGTCGTTAACTTCATCCGTGTGGAATCTTGACATTTCTTCCAAGGTGGAAGCTCTTGACCACTTAATGTAAGAGGTAGTTACCCATATAGTAGGAGTGGGATCCGGCACCTCCCAAATAGGCCGAGCGGCCCACCACCTCTAGAAACTCTCCACCAACTCGGAGGTCCGAAATAAGCTCTCTTGAACCAATGTATCTTGAGAAGGCACCTTTTGTTGGCGACCCATTTGCCTCATAACCCGATCCGGATAAATGAAGGAAACAACCTTCAAACCAAAAACCATTAGAGAGCGAGAAGAAATGGCTGAAATGGGCAAACACGTGAACGACCTCAGGCGCCACCACGGCACAACCCAACGGATATGAGGGCCGCCGTCCTCCGTCAACTGCGAGGCTCAATACGCCTCGGCGCATGCAAAATTATCCGCATACAACTTCTTTCGAATGGTAAGAAGGCGGAAAGAATAAGAGATATCATCAACCAGAGGCTCAAGCAACCTAAGTCTCTCCATAAGCCAAATTTCTTCTTATACAAAGCTTCCACAATTTCGCCAAGAACCAACCAAGAAGGATCCCACCCATGTTCCATTTGCTCAACAAAATGAATAAGGGTCATGCAACCCTACCAACTCGGCCCCTCCTTCGTCGTTACCTCAACAAAGAGATAAGCACGAATCAAACAAAAGGTAAGAGCCCTTCTTCTAGCAACTCTCGAAATACTAGCATCCAACCGATTTGAAAAAATGTTGACAAAGGCCATCATATCCACACCATGAGGAGCAAGGAGATAATTCATTTGGCTCGTTGACAAGCCAAGCATGGAGCAAAACTTCTTTTTATTGCACAAGCGAGTCGGAGGAAAAACCGGAGTAAGACCCGACCAACCTCCAATTCCACCCACGTCTTCGGCAATAGGGCAACGGGAAGGCGAAAACATGATGTTTTGGGTCCAAAAACTGAGCACAAGTATCAAGGAAGGAAGCTTGCACTTTTAGACGATGAAGCACCAACAATTGACTAACTTGCATGGTGACGAGTGGTACTTCTCGTTCAGGACTAAAACCCGACACCAATGGCGCAACCTAACTTCGAAAGTGTCCATAATTTTTGTGGAAGGAGAATGGAAGTTTTCGTAAAGTATTTTGTTTCGGATGACCAAACAACGAAAACATAAATCACTATATATGTAGAAAACAGTCGTGCTGTCTTTCAGAAAAAAGAAGGGCTGGTTTCCCTCTTAGAATGGCTCGCGCCCCTTAAGGCTGCCACTAAAAATCCGAACCTTGACTTGTCCTTTTCTAGTTGTGTTTTCTCCTAACACACTATCTACCCTCACAAAAATACTTGCACCTCTTACGGCTTACCCAATTTTTTTTTTTTTTCACACCCTCACATATCTTGGGTTCACGTTCCACGAGATCCAACACGGCGTTCAAGACCCATCTTTAAGCACACGAGTTTTCTTTTCTTTTTTTAAGGCGGGGAAGGGCTAGTATCCCTGATACGCGACGGATCGTCTCTAAACGTAATGTCAAAAATATATAATATCAAGGTCGAAAATGTTTCTGTAGATACCCAGTATCTGTTGAGACTCCAACAAACATCCGATGATTATCGGACTACAACATGTTTTGGGATCGCAGCGTTTGATCGACAATTTGTGTACAACTTTACGTCAGAGAACTTAAAACGATTTTGAAAACAAAACATTTCTAAACATTTCAAAAATAACTGGAGTGTTTAATGCACAACGACGGGGTCGCGATGACACTAACTAGAGTCAAAACCGACACCGAGCCAAAAATCGACTCGAAAATTCAAAATTCTGACTCCAACAACGAGTCAAACCGAGTCAACCACAAAAACAAAATATCTTCAAGCCTTCTATACTAAGTTTTCCCGGATTCATGAATGGTCAAGTACCAAACATGTGACTACAAAACCTAGGATAGAACAAATCATGATTGCGTTTGTTGTGATAGTGACAGCACAACTCGAAGTGCCGCGACGTGGCTCGCGCCTCTTTGAGCAGCTCAGGTGGCCACGTCACTCAAAACTCACACAACCACTCATTCATCTATAAATACCCCTCAAATGTCGCCCATTTGAGACTTACGCGAGTGTCCGCCCCCTCTTTTCTCCCTTAAAATTCTCGACTCGACTTCTAAAGTCACAATCCGACGCGTGTTTACGACCTACCGATCGTAAACACGAGCCTTACACATTGTTTGGTACCGTCATCGTGCATTAAACTACTTGTCCGACCACTTTGACCACTACACCATCACGAAACATTTGAAACACTCTTTTACTTACCAAAACGGTTTTAAACCGAGTTTTTTCCGATCAAACAAGTTGTTACACTTACGTCGGTCACTCGCCACAACCAAACATGTAAGTATGAGGGTGTAAAAATCCTCTTTTATTATGTTTTCTTTCGTTTCATGACTTTAACATGCTAAAACATGCATAACATGAACCAAAACATGGAATAAACGAGCCAAAACTGATTTTTGGTCTGAGGCAGAAGCCCCTTAGGTCGCCAACAGGCTCGCGCCTAAATGGGGTGCTCAGACCAGAGATCAACCGTGTTTGTTCTCGTCATTTCCCTTAATCCATTTTCATATTTGTGATCGGTTTTTATCATTTCAAGTATTTTCGAAACCTTTTTGTTTCATTTCACATGTTTTAACCATAAAGCATTTTTCACCCTTGGTTCTTCATACCATGACGGTTAAATCCGTGTTTCGGTGATAATATTTGGTTAATGACATTTAAGAGGTATTTTAAAGCCTTTTATTTCATTTCTTTACATTTTCAAAACAAGCATATTAGTCACCAACACGAAATCATCCTTGGTTCTATATACCATGCCGGATTTTAACCCGGGTACGATGATGAGTACCGACTAATTACATTCAAAATGGACTTAAAACAATTAGTCCATAATCATTTTCAAAACTATTCATGTCAACCTTGTCAAATCGAACCCGACATCAAATATTATCAAACAATGATGATTATCCGAGTCTATATCTTCAAATCAACAAATACGGTCTAAACGACCCTTTCAAAATCAAACCGGGTCCAAATACCCATTTTCAACACGTGCCATAACGTTTTCTAAACAACCAGAACACGGCATACAGTCGTTGGCTAACCCGCACCCCAAGCAGGCCTCTTCTTTCTCATTTTCAAAACCCGAGGGAGTCCCCTTACACCGCCGGCTAGCTCGCGCCTCTTATAGCCGTCTGGTATAGGGCCTGTTCCCTTCCAGCATTAGTCCAGGACGATCCCGACTCCGGTTAACCCGGATATAGGACGGATCAGATGACTATTCGAATTACATTTGCAAAATGCCTTACTAAGACAAATGGATCATGTTATGCACCCTAAACCTAATACGGTAAATGGATGTTTAATTTCCGTCTTGCATGCAAATCAATCATTAATCCAACTCGACATCTTATACTTGATACTTGGATTAAATCAACCGACTAAGAAAGCTCACATGTTAGGTTTAAATCATTGGATGCGCATTCATGCATTTAAACCGTTTTATCAACTTTTTCATTCAACCAACCAAGATCGATCAGTAGAGGCCGCTAAACGCGGGCGGGATTGGATGTCTGATTAAAGGGCTTCCCAATACGTACCCTTCACCTCTTACTCAGAAACTTTGGATAGTGGACGACCTTATCCAGGGCGTACGAGAGTCATTCTAGAGATAGGATGCTAAAGAGGGACGATTTCCTTATCTTTAGTACCTATGTCAAAACGCTGCTTTGTGCTTCGATTTGACCGAGGTATAAAGTGGAATTCGAACGGGTTCCAAGCATCCCACAAATGCTTGGTGGCGACTCCGAACATCTCTAATCGTTTCGAGACTCTTACCGAGACGAAACCGATCGATCCAAAGCGTTCCGGTCGAAAGCACCTTTACACCGCCGAGCGTGGCTTTCAAAAAGACCGCTGCCGTTGTCCAAAGATCGGCTGGGCATACGCAGGTGGGCCCATGTCCACAGATTGGCGACTCCGCTGGGGAAAACTAGGACACTTACGTCTTTGTGATCCCTAGATGGTGAGACTCGAACGAGGTCTTGGATGGAATGCATTAATTGATAGTACGGTCACGGTCGGGTTCCTTGTCCGGGCCCACAACCTAACCCTTTTCGACCAATTGGCTCGTCTCGTCGGCGTGAGTTTTCTCATCCCCGCGGTTCGAATCCCGATTGAGTCAAGCATGTCATTGACATTACACATTTCTGTTTTGTCAAAGAGCTTTCATCACTTTCGAGCACGAGGCTAGGGCACCCTCCTTACACATTTTGTTTGGATTGGTATCCCTCTCGCAAATCGGGGTTTGATTGCTTGGTGTGTAACCCACCCTTTTAAGCCAAAACCCGTGTCAGCATGATGCATAATATAATGAAACTGTGAGTGCTTATATGCTACTTGATCATAAGTCCTTCCACGTCATTTTGCAAACTTTCAAAACACCTTTTTTGCGCCGTTATAATGGCCATTTCAAACCTCGGTCTTTCGCCGACCGTTGCACGCCTTTCTAGGCCGTCGTAATGACGATTTTCAAACTCGGTTTTGTATAACCATTTCAACACGCCTTTCTAGGCCGCCGTAATGACGATTTTCAAACCCGGTTTTGTATAACCATTTCAACACGCCTTTCTAGGCCATCGTAATGACGATTTTCAAACCCGGTTTTGTATAACCATTTCAAATCACACTTTTTACGCCGTTATAATCGCCGCGTCTAGACACGGATTTTTAACCCGTTTCGCGCCGACAAAGGCTCTTTCAAAACCCGAGAAAAGCACACCCCCTTATCTTGAGACACTTTCGGGATCCCGAGGACCATGCACCATCCCCGAGACCTCTTCAAACATTTCAAACTCGATTTTCAAAACATACAATTTTGAATTTCAAAACCGACTTGGGAAGAAACACACCGTTTTCCTAGCCGGCTCAAACTCAAACCATCTTTTGCAAATAAACTTAAGAAAACCCTTTTCAACTGATCGACTTGCAGAGATTTCTATCTTCAGAAGCCGCCCTTTAAAGCGACAAATGAATCTTTTTGAAAATTCCTATTTTCGAAAACTTCGGTCCACCATTCCAATTCCGCCTCGTGTCTATCGAGTCAAAGCAAACGTACTTATGGGTCTTTACTTATGAGTCATCTCGCCACGAGACCCGTCCAATGGCGTCACGCCGTCATGTTAGACCCGTGTCAAAGGTTCGGTCAAACACCGTCATGTCATAAATCGAGTCAGCACCGAGGGACCACACACGGTCACCCCGTCTTGTTGAGTCGATCTTGGTCTCGTCCTCTATGTTGTATGTGTTCAGTCTTGGAACCGTGTCGGATTGAGTGGTAATGTGAGCCGTTTTTCTGCCTCAGAGCCATGGCCCCGTCTTCAGCTTCGTCCAACAACAACAATGATAACAACAGAGATGTCACAACTGATCAGCTAGCCAGCCTACTTACCGCTCTTAAGGTCACCCTGGATCGCGTCGAGACCCGTATCGACGCCCCGAAAAACAAGGAAATTGGGGAACATAATACCCCACCTCTGACTGAGACTGAGAAGAGGCTGGAACTCTTGGAAGAACAACTCCTAGTCCGGGGTAACAACATCCACCTTGAAAATAACCGAAGGTTCGAACCTGTTGGGGACCAGTTACCTGACAACTTAACCCTGACTGATGTTCCTAAATTCAAGGGAGTGGAGGATCCACTCAACCAAATCCGTGCTTTCAAAGACTACATGGCCATTAAGGGGGTCAAACAGGAACTTTTTACCAGGATCTTCCCATCCTCTTTGGAGCCAATTCCTCGCCAATAGTACTACTCCTTCGACCCGAAAAACCTTACCACCAGGGACGAAATCGCAGTTGAGTTTGCCAAAGAGTATGCCGACAATGTCGAGATCCAGGCCAACACCCGTACTCTCGAGGTGTTAACCCAGAACGACAAGGAGGGATTCACTAAGTTCCTAACCCGTTGGAGGAGGGTGAGTACTCAGTTGGTTAGTAAGCCGAGTGAATCAACTCTGGTGGAAAAATTTGTCAACAACCTTCGCCTGGTTTATGCCAACCTGCTGAGGTATCAGAATATCAAAACTTTTCAAGATCTGCAAATTCTGGGGACACGCATCGAGGACGACCTCCGAATGGGTGTCTTAGCGAAGACCACAGGCAGGGGTTATCAAGGATCCACCTCAACCGGATCTCGCCCTTACGGTCAGACAAACAAGATTGATGAGGTTAACCTCGTCGAACCATCTGCCAAGAAAATTGAACGCCCCCAGAGAGTGTTCACCAACATAGGGTCAACTTATGCGAGCGCCTTGAAAAGACTCATGGACCAAGGGAAGCTACAACCGATAGGCCCCACCCCGGACCCGGCCGACGCCAAGAAATCCCGATTTTGGAACCCCAACGCCTACTGCCAGTATCAACGAGGGAAAGGGCATGATACCGAAAATTGCTTCAAACTCAAGCACCTCATTCAAGACATGATTGAGAAGGGAGATTTGCCTATACCCCCACCAACTAAGCCAAAAAACAAGACGAATCCTCTGGGAATTCACGCCATCTCTGACGATGAGCCGACCCTAGACTGCTCTCATCTCATCTTGCCAATTGACGACGAGGTAAATGCTCTGGAAAAAGACCCTTCAGACGGAGTGTTCGTGTTCAGTGCTGCCACTATGCTCACTATGTTTCAGCAAGTTGAGGAGGCCATTGCCAGCCTTTCTGAGAGAATCACCCGACTCGACGACGCCTACCGTCGACTCATCTTCAATCCCCCGGCACCACGTCCGCGAGAGAATTCCCCAAGCATTCAAAACTACCCACCTCATGATGGATTGCTCCCGCGACCGTTCTGGCATAGGCCCCACGAAAATCACCTTCAAAACAACCACCTTCACGAGAATTACCCTCAAAATAACTTCCCTCAAAATAACTACCCCCACAAAAATCGCCCTCATAAAAATATTCCCCACAAGAACTACCCACCGAGGAATACCCCTCCGAGGTATCCTCGAGACCTTGATATTAACGGCATATGGCGGGATGATGTTGAGGATATCTATGTCGTCCCAGGAAAGGAGAAGCGGACAAAGGAAATCGTACATCTCACCCGGTCCGGACATCCCTATCAGAATCCGAGCAACCCAGCGGTCGTTCCAACAACGAATGACCAAGTCGTCCCAGAGGTGGACACTCAACCAAAGGCTCCCGAGAACTCAATCCTGAAACAGCTCCAGAAAGCAAAAGCCGAGATCTCTATCTGGCAACTGATCGCAACGTCTTTTGAGCATCGACAGGCCTTTCTGCAGGCCTTGGGAAAAGTAACCGTGCCCTCCACCTCTTCCCCAGAAGAAATAATGACACACATGACAAGAGACGCCCCTGATCTGAGCAACCCGGTCGTCTTCTCCGACGAGGATATCCCCCTGTTCGGAGCCAACCATAACCTGACCCTATACATCACTGTGCAATGCCTCCAAAAGAACATACCAATGGTCCTCGTGGATGACGGTTCTGCCGTGAATGTCATTCCTCTCAAAACTGCCCACAGGCTGGGTATTAAGGAATCTGATTTAATCCCAACGAATCAAGGAGTACGCGCCTACGACGGCACTCGTCGCAAGGTCGTTGGGCTTATCACTTTAGCTGTTGCAACTGGGCCACTAGAAAGACAAACCAGTTTCCAAGTGGTCGACATCGACGCATCCTTCAACATGCTCATGGGACGTCCCTGGATTCACGCCGTCAAGGCAGTCACATCAACGCTTCACCAAAAGATCAGGGTCCCCTTTAACGGGAAAACGATCACGATCCCCGCTTCCCCAATCAAAGCAGTCTTGAGAAGAGGGGTAGCCTCCCAAGCCATTGAGGAGGACGACAATGAAATGTGGGGTTTCCAAGCCGTAAACGCCATAACTGATGAGCTAACAACCTCTGGATGTGACCCATTCGCCAGCCTCACGATCAACCGTATCATGATGCGCCAGGGTTATTTCCCGGGTTTGCCGCTCAATCCGCTGAAGGACCCATTGCCTCCCTTAAAACGGGCTAAGGTCCCCAAAATTCCCTTTGGGCTGGGATACGAACCTACCAATGGAGACGTCCAGGAGATGAACCTCCTAATCCGAAAACGCAAAAAGCACGGAGTCATCCTCCGTCCCAACCACCTAACTCTCAACGGATACTTTATCCCCGAGGGAGAGTCTGAACCCTACCACGGCTTTCCGGAGCTTATCTATGACTCTGTGGCAAAGGCTAGATACCCGGGAGTACAAGTCTTCCAGGACTGCTACTTTATTCCCGACAACATCGAAGCTGCATCAAATGAGTCCAAACCGTCACCATGCCTCGACGGACAAGCTGTCACACTACTCTTTGGGGAAGATAACATCAAACGCCTCGACTATGAGGACATCATCAACATCGCCCTGAAAGACAATCAGTTTGATCCAACCGCCTTGATCTTCGATCGACCGGAGAAAGCCACCCAAGGCCGGAGGAAAACCATCAAGTGGACCGATCGCCAAGGCCGCATTCTCAAGATCACAACTGGAGAAGGCCCTATGTTCAAGAAGGAAAGTGAAGAAGGATGCGAGTCTCGAGTCCGAGTCGGAGTCGAGTCCGTTATAGCTCCTAACACTCCGGATGTCCCACCAAGGTCCCCTTCCCATTTTGTTTTATCACAAAGTCGTGGCTGATTCAGAGGCTGAGTCTGCTAAGGTCACCCCCACTCCCATGAAAGGTGACAACCTAGAGCCTGTTCCAGGGGCCACTTCCTCTGTTGTGTCGCCTCTGACTGACCATGAGATGTCTGTCCTTTTCGAGCTTTTCGCTCGTGTCAACTTAATGAGTTTGCTTATGACTCGTCTCATTTTAACTGCAATGCAATTCTGAATGATCATGAGGAATTTGACTTGAGTAACTACCCACCTCACTTAGCCAAAGAACTTGACAAACGGGAAACCAGAACCCCCATCATTGAGGAAACCGAGCCTATTAACGTAGGAACCGACAATACACCTCAAGAACTTAGGATATGGACAACCTTTGACCCCTCGGAAAGACAAAAATTCATTGACCTCCTCCACGAATACATGGACGTGTTCGCCTGGTCTTACAGAGACATGCCTGGGATTGACAGAGAAATTGCAGAGCATCAGATACCCATCAAACCCGGGGCTAAACCTGTGAAACAGAAGCTATGCCGGATGCGTCCTGAGTGGGCCTTAAAAATCAAAGAAGAGGTGGACAAACAGTTCAAGGCTGGGTTCATCAAAGTGTCTGAATACTCGGATTGGGTGGCCAACATTGTGCGGTACCAAGGAAAGACGGACGGGTCGGGTTTGCGTCGACTTCAGGGATCTGAACAAGGCAAGTCCAAAGGACGACTTCCCTTTGCCGCATGTTGACATTCTGGTAGACAACACCGCCGAACATGCTCTCCTATCATTCATGGACGGGTATGCCGGGTACAACCAGATTAAAATGGCTGAGGAGGACATGCACAAAACTGCGTTCACCACACAGTAGGGGACATATTGCTACACGGCCATGCCTTTCGGCCTCATCAACGCCGGAGCGACCTATCAAAGAACCGCTACTACCCTCCTACACGACATGATGCACAAGCAGGTAGAGGTATATGTCGATGACATGATCGTCAAATCAAAAGAACGGCACGGCCACATCAATGCCCTCCGGAAATTCTTCGCTCGTCTGCGGAAGTATAACATGAGACTAAATCCTCAGAAGTGTGCATTCGGGGTCACCTCCGGAAAACTCTTGGGACATGTCGTCAGTAAAAGAGGCATTGAGATTGATCCAACCAAAATCAAAGCCCTTCAACAAATGCCTCGGCCTAAGAACGAGGAGGAGATTCGGGGATTTCTCGGTCAGGTCCAGTACATCAGCCGGTTCATCGCCAAGCTCACTATGATTTGTGAACCAATATTCA
The DNA here is from genome assembly GCF_048544455.1 of Silene latifolia. Classification (NCBI taxonomy): domain Eukaryota; kingdom Viridiplantae; phylum Streptophyta; class Magnoliopsida; order Caryophyllales; family Caryophyllaceae; genus Silene; species Silene latifolia. Next base: position 291,151,844 of record NC_133538.1, read on the forward strand.
AGAAGCTTCGCGCCTCCGATCACACCGATTGGGGACGACGATCGTCGAAGGCATTCGACGGGATAAAGGAAATCCTATCCAAACATCCTGTTCTCATGCCACCTCAACCGGGGATTCCTCTATCCTGTGCACACATTAACACAGCCATGGGAGCAATGCTAGCAACAAACAGTTGGCAACGAGGAGCGAGCGATCTACTACGTCGAAAAAAAGTTCATTGAGTACGAGACGAGGTATACCCAATGGAAAAGACATGCCTTGCCCTAGTATGGTCAACAAAGAAGCTGCGGCATTACATGCTCAGCTACTCGGTCCACATCTACTCCAAGACGGACCCTGTCAAATACATCTTCGAAAAGCCCGTACTAAACGGAAGGCTGTCTAGGTGGACACTCATGCTGTCCGAATTTGATCTCAAGTTTGTACCCCTCAAGGTTATCAAAGGAAGAGCGGTCGCCGATTTCCTAGCATAAAATCCCGTCAACGAGGATCCAACGACCGACACTTGGTCACTTCCTGACGAAGACATCCTTTGCGCCGACTCCGACGCATGGGACCTATACTTTGATGGTGCATCTAATCTGAGAGTTTTCGGGGTAGGAATCCTTTTAATATCACCAGAGGGAGAACACGTTCCGATCTCGGTCAAGCTAGACATCTCCGTCACCAACAACGCCGCTGAATATGAAGCATGTCTCATCGGCTTACAAGCAGCCATCACACTTAGCATCAAGAGACTGAGGTCCATGGCGATTCCTCACTCATCATCAATGAGGTATCCGGATCATGGAAAATCCGATCTGACATCTTAGCTCCCTACCGAGCAAAGATCAATCTAGAGGCCGAGTTCTTCGACCAAGTCGACTACTTCCACTTGCCACGAGAGGAAAATCAATTTACTGATGCCCTGGCAAAACTTGCCGCGCTCGTCAAAATACCTGACGACATGACATCAATGCCCCTATGTGTCGAAAGACGGAGCGAGCCAGCTCACATTTGTGCTATTATCGACGACGAGGAAAGCCATGATGAACCTTGGTACCAAGCCATCCTCAATTACAAAACCAAAAACGAATTTCCTCCCAACTTTGATCAAAGAGGACAAAGAGCCATCCGTTTACTTGCATCACAATTCGTGGTAAACCAAAATCAACTATACAAAAGAACACCCCAAGGAATTCTCCTCCTTTACATTGACCACCAAAAAGCCAAGAAGGTCATGGGAGAGGTTCACGACGGAGTATGTGGCCCTCACATGAGCGCAATGATGCTTACACGGAAAATCACGCGGCTAGGTTACTATTGGACCACCATGGAAGCCGATTGCCGTAACTACGTCAAACATTGCCACAATTGCCAAATCTTCGCCAACATACAACACATACCACCATCCCTTTTATACACCATGACATCACCCTGGCCATTCTCAACCTGGGGCATCGACATCATCGGGAAAGTCAACCCGATAGGCACCAAGGGGCATTGCTTCGTCCTCGTCGCCATCGACTACTTTACCAAATGGGTGGAAGCACAGTCATATGCAGTCTTGACCGCCAAATAAGTGGCCAAGTTCATTCAAAACAACATCATCTGCCGATATGGGGTACCCCATGAAATCATCAGCGATCAAGGCTCTCACTTCCGGGCGGAAACTCAAGCTTTGCTGGACAAATACAAGATACCATCATCAAGAAAATGCAAGACAACTACCGCGATTGGCCGAGCAAACTCCCATTCGCACTCTGGGGGTACCGAACCTCCATTCGAACACCGACGGGCGCCACACCCATCTACCTAGCATACGGTATGGAGGCGGTTCAACCGGTAGAGTTAGAGGCCCCATCTCTACGCATTCTACTGGAGAGTCAAGTCCCTGAGGCGGAATAGACCCGTCGAAGTTACGAATAGCTCACTCTTCTAGATGAACGGCGACTCAACGCCTTGCACAAACGTCCAGCTATACCAACGACGTATACAACGGGCATTCAACAAGAAGGTCAAACCCAGAAATATCCGGGAGGGCGACTTTGTCCTCAAGTCAGTCCGAGCACCATTACCCGTCGATCCGAGGGGAAAATTCAAACCCAACTGGGCCGGGCCATACCTGGTCAAGAAAATACTTTCGGGGGGGCGCAGTGAGATTGAGTGACCTAGACGGGGAGGACTTTACAAACCCAACCAACCTAGACCAACTCAAGAAATACTACCCTTGAACCCTATCAACAAACAACCTAGCCTAGTTTCGCAACTAGCACCAACCTCAACCCTTTTCAAGTCAAGTTCCTCTATATGTTCTGATTTGAAATTGCATGTTTTATCGAGTCTAAGCTGAGGCACCATGCCTGTTTCAAATGTCCTTTGATCCGTCAAAGGCAACGTCCATTTGCACTACAAAAAAAAAACCAAAACCCCTGAACTACGAGCATGGTTTGATTTCACCTCTTCAGGTGAATACGTAGGCGGTCTCTCTTATGCTTGAGGGATACAACCACAAAACCCAATTCAAATTCACAAAGCATTTCGAACTACGATCATGGTTTGATTTCACCTCTCCCGGTGAATACGTAGGCAGTCCTTTCTTACAAAAGAAGGATACAACCATCCCCACATACAAAAAATCCCATCAAAAAAAAGGAAAGGGAAAACCATTCCCTTTCCCCACGAAAATACAAAAAATGAGCCTTTCTCCCTTCCCACAAAATTGAAGGAAAAGTAGATCTATATACTTACATATTCATATATGTTATAATTTAATTTGTCATAAAATTAATGATTGATCTTATGCATGCAAACATTAAAACAAAATAAGGAAGAAACATTGTTCTTACATTGTGATTTTCGGTTTAATGGGCACAAGAGAGATCACCTTTCTCTCTTGTTCTTGAGCTTTCCCTTTTGGATGAACTAAGACCCAAGTGTAGGATCTCTCCCAAGGATTTATACCCAAAGCTTTCTCTTAATTAAAATTAATATTATAGATACTAGTACAATATTAATCTTGTAGAAAAATGACCCAAAACAATTTGGTTTTTAATCTCCCAAAAACCGGTTGGGAGAGAATAGGAGAGGAAGTATTTTCTCTTTCTAAAATCTTAATTTTTGATAAGTTAGAATGAATGAATAATGCACACTCATGCATGTAGTGTATATCAAAAAATATAAGATAAAAACCCTTTGCCTTTTCTTTTGTATAACCGGGTAGGAGGGAAGAGGAGGGAAGAAAGGAGACCCAATGCATGCTCTTGTTTGCCTTCACAATGCAAACTAGGGTTGCATGGCTAGGCTATTAGTGAATGATTATGTTTTCCACTAATTTAAACAACACAATTTTAGCCAAAACCTCCCCTTAATTTCGGTACATACATAAAATGGAATCCATTTTATTTTTGTCAATTTTGTCTTATGTCACATGTCATATGTTACATAAATTAGTTATGTATTTTTAACATATTAAAAATCAACGTATTAATAAAAATACGTCATATACAAAAATCGACTTAGTAATTCATAATTACTTGTACCAAAATATTTTACCAATTTACAAATCACAATAAATTGTATTTATAATAATTCATTCAATTTTAATTGTTTCTTTAAACAATAATTTCATCTGAGTAATGATACAATTCAAATACTCAGACCGTATCTCATTTTAATCAATTTCAATGTGATACGTAAATTTTACGTCCAAAATCGTCCGTCAATTTTCAAGTAATTTAATTAACTCGTAACGTTATACGATTAATTAAATGATCAATTAAGAGTGTTGCCCTATAAGCATGACCTAGGGGATCAACTGATCACCACCGTCGCACGACAGTAATGTCAAACTCTAGTCAGCCAATCATTACCGATATATGTTGATCAGTTGACAGTAAAATATTACTTCCCAATTGTATTCTTTATAATGAGACTTAAACATGTGATCATCATGATCAACAGTCGTGATCGCATTATTGTCAGAGGACACATATTCCAACAATCTCCCACTTGTCCTCGACAAGTGTGCGTTATCAATTCTCTTGTCCTTTTACTATCTCCCACTCAATGCAAGGTGTCTTTCAGGTCGTTTGCAAGTGATCATATCGAGAGTGGTTTCATCGATCTGGAGAATAACTGATTGACCGGATTTATCTATCATAGATACCTTCCGAGCGTGGCCACGCATTTCCAGTTCATTACTCCTCGAGTGGCCCTGAGATATTATTATAACCCTGACTAGGGATGGACAATTCCTATCGCACTCATTCCCTTCGACTTTGACCATCATAACCCAAAATATGCCCATTTGACCCCATTTACGAAGGTCGTAGTAACACAAATCAAAGTTAATCTGAAACTGTGCCATCTTAGGCGAATAGTCTTTAGTCAAAAGAATGGACTCATTCGAATACTATAGTAGCTCTCGCCACGACCATGCTATATAAATTTGCCAGAACTCTATAAGCGGTCATTAGGCCCGACAAAATGTTCCTAACAGTCTGCCTATGTGATCGACCAGTCATCTTACATGACTCTATGGCACTTGAACTTGCCGTCACTCGCATCACACTCTATTCACTTCGAGACGTCACCTCATGTAAGTAACTATGGACAAATACAATGTTAATCCATGTTTAGTTTAACGGGGTTAAATTGTCTCCACAACCCGTTTGGATATAACAATGTACAAGGTGAGTTAATAATAACTCAAACGACAAATGTCCACATCACACTCGGGTAGTCAATACCATATTACAACCTTGTGATGCAAATCGTAAGTGTAAACACTTATTGATTGCAATAGAAGTTTAACATGCCATGTGTCCATGTGTTCAAACTTCTTATAATCGCATTTTCCTTTACATTCATGTTCTCTCTCATAGCATGAATCTTACCAAGTACACATCAAGGTTCCCGACCTCGGTTTTGGTTCTTTATCTTGAAAGAACTTCCTTATCGATTATCACATAACGAACGAATTTGTGGTGAATGATATAACTTGTACTGATCAAGTACTCCATCCACACACAATGCACTAGGTATATGTTTTGCAGAATCTTGCAACAATTTGACAAGATGATTAGCCTAGCACTTCTCACAAGTCCTAGCATAGTTAGGAAAGATTAGTTTTGAGTAACTTCTTATTCAACTAAGTATCTTTCCAAAACTTCTTATTTCTCTTTCTAGGCTTGAAAGATTTAGGATTATCATAAATCCTTACATGTGCTCGGATTTTCATTAATATGCGCAACCTCTTGACACATATAAGAGCACTCTGACAAACACCGAAATCGCTCATCGGATTCTACTTGAGAATTCATGACGTTTCTATTGTGGCTTACCAATGAATCATCATGCTCTTATGCATATGATTCACCATTGGACATGTGCATGATCATTCTAATGGCGGAAACATTAGTAACTTATACTCATGTCATCAACTATATTTAGGTTCAAGGAACGACCATGATTGCTAATGGCAATTCCATTTCATTTAGATGAATAACCTATGTTTCTGTTGATCCGATGTGTATCTCCCAATACTTATCCAACATCCCTTGATGTAATTGGATTCATCATAGTCCATTTTCATCCAGAATTGAAAACTCAAAACTTCCTCTATGAAGGAAGGTGTTAGCTCGTCATTCTTTAATGAGTGGTGAGTTGTTAACATTCAAAGGATGATAGCTCCCACTAAATTCCATGTCTTCAAATGATAATTTCCTAACTCCCACTCAATTCCACATATTTCGAAATTGACTTCTCAATCGAAAATTTTCAAGAATTGAAATATAAATTGCATTGCCAAGTTATTAAGATAAAACCATATATGTTCCCATCATATCCCTTCAAAATACCTATTTCAAAGAGGTCTCATTTTAACCTTACGGAAAAAGATTTTAAATCTCTAACACACTCATGTCATAATGATGTGTGGCAATGTCATTTATTAAATATAAGTAATATCTAATACACATCCTTCAAAATATCCCTTTTAGAAGGATGTTTAACCAATCCATTTTCATAATGAGATTAAGTAATGACATCTGCGTGGTTTAAACCTTTGGCTATTGGAGATATTGGTGTATCAATCCTTGCAACTTCTAGTGATAAATATCGCTTATTACTAGGATGTTACATTGATTCATTTAGGCTCTTAAGTAAATCTCAAGGTTGAAACTGTTGGTCAAAATTTATCATAAACTTAGTCAAAAACTTGTTAAGACTTTACATTAGTCATTTTGTTCCAAAACTTTCTTTTGGTCTCCTCGTGTAGTTATCATAAGAATATGTTCTTTCGATTACTTCACTTGGTCTCTTTTGTCATATAGAACTTACTTGAGACCATAGATCTCATCTATTTGGTATACTATGTAAATAGATATACCTTCATTCAAATCATTCTTTCTTGCGTAGATCTTCATTTACACAATAGATCTACTTTTTATCTTGTCTCGTGTGTTGTGTCCTCATTTTTCTCCCACTCTATCTTTAGAATAAATACACTATAGATTCAAAGATATCATATGAGACACAAATAATGATTTGAAGTATAAGGAGAACTATCTCATAGATTGACTAATAGTTATAGATTTCGTAAGTGTACTTGGTGATTGACATTCCTTTAAGAGAGTTCATAGACTCAAAATCGCTTTATAAATGATCATACACAAGCCTTAAGCATGTGGAAATATAATGAAACCCGTCATTATATTTGTCTATTAGATCACTTTAAGTTCTATGTTTCTAAGAACAAGCATTTAAACATGAATTTTAGAACAAAAGGATAAAATGATAAAACGGGTGACTTGGGTTGCAAACCAAGTCACCATTATCCAAATACAACCCATTATCCAAAATACCTTTCCATGTCGAACACGGAAACTTAAGGTTCTAAAATCTAAAACATAATTTAAAGTAAGACAATGAAAAGCAAAGTTCCATGAAAGCTATCCCTAGCTTCTTGATGGTTTCTCATGCTTGCTTTTCCTTTCCCTTGTCTTTGCTTGGTGGAGGCCCTATTTACAAATAAAAAGGGAGATACATTATCACAACTTTGCATCATAATACCATAGTTGAATTAGAAACATAAAAGAAGGATAGTCATTTACCTACTGGAGTAATCTTTCCAGCCTTAATATCACCAAGGTATTTGGAACAATTTCTTTTCCAATGTCCCATACCATTACAATAATGGCATTTATCAAGAGGACCCTTCTTGATTTTTGAAGTGCTAGCTTCACAAGTCTTAGCTTTGGTGAATGTGGGAGTTTGCTTCTTACCCTTCCTCCCATTCTTCTTGAACTTTCCCTTACTCTTAGTGCTTATGTTAAGCACATCTTTTGGTGGGTTCACATTTAACCCCATGTCCATCTCGGCTTGCACAAGTAACTTGTGCAATTCTTCAAGAGACACATCCTTGTCTTGCATGTTAAAATTCACCCGGAATTGAACATATGCTTTTACTTTGGACAAGGAGTGTAGAATCCTATCTACAATGAGTTCTTTGGGGATTTCAACCTTTTGAATTTTCAAGGTCTCGACAAGCTCCATAAGTTTGAGCACATGAGGGCTAACCTTTTGGCCCTCTTTGAAGTCGAGATCAAAGAATGCCGCGGCCGCCTCATATTGGACGATCCGCGGAGTTTGTGAAAACATTATCAGAAGCTTGGAGTAAATCTCATTGCATTGCCCATTTTAAAGGCTCTCCTTTGGAGGTCCGCCTCCATCGCAAATATCAAGACATTTTTCATTGCGGCAGACTCCTTTTGATAAGCCTCATATGCTTCCCTAGTGGCGGCTGTCGACCTAGTAGTAGGTTCGGGTGGAGATGCCTCGGTAAGGTAACGAAGCTTGTCGTCACCTTGGGCGGCTAGTTTGAGTTGGGCATCCCAATAGGAGAAATTTGACCCATTCTTTTCAAGTTTACATCGATCCATGAAGGATCGGAGCCATGATGAACTAGCGAGAGGCGTTGCAATAGGGGTTGGTGTTGCCATTTGTTATGAGAAAAAAGTGGTCTACAAAACAAAGGAGTAAAACAAATGTCGTTTTAATAATAATACTCGTAAAAATTTTAATTTAAACAAGTTTTGTGCATTTTTTTCTAGTGACCTCTACCCAACTAGATAAATGATTTCAAGACCCAAATTCATATCGACTTAGGCACGGTAGGGCCGATTCATCCTTTATCAATATAACTCGGTGGATTAACGTTTAATCGATTCTACTTTTAGAACTCTTGGTCGATAAAATTACTCTAATAATTATCTATAGCCCAAAACACATCCGACAAGGGCACGGTATGGCCGATGAAACCCTAATCGAAAAACTTTTGTTGAGTTCAATCCAAATTTCGAATAAATGTGTCCATGATCCAAATGCACATCAACTCGGGCACGGTAGGGCCGATTCATCCCTTATCAACATGAATTCAGTGGATAGACATTTATCACCCACTTCCCCTACGTAACAAGTTTTGTAACCCGGTAGGGCCGAGTGCACTCCCTTGCGAAATAGGTTTTCATGGTTTCTACTATTTGGTAATGCTATGTCTCAATTAATTGTTTTAGCGAGAGGTCATGTCAATTTATTATCTATCACGTTTTAAGTGAACTAAAGCGGTGAACTACGATAATTCTAATTGACACGGTCGATTAAACTCGATGAAAGAAGATGCATGTTTTAGTTATGGCGATTTAGCGATGCATGTGGCATATAAATAAAATGCAAGCATAAAATAAATAAATCCTAGTATGGCCTTTCCTAAAATAGAAAAACTATTTAACTATTACATATTCGGAAACCAACTCCATTGGTCCCTTGAACTTCGGTTGTGGCACGCATCTCGAGGTAACATCGTCTTTATGTATCGCCATCTTGAAGAAATCCGTCTTTGGGAACTCCGAGATAAATTAAATTACATAACAAATTACATAATTTCCTATTATACATTTGTAACTAAAATAAATAAAATAAATCTATTAAATAAAAAACGGTGATACGAGATCACAATAAAATTACAACCGAATCGACATTCCCATACATTTCGGGAAATACCAATTAAAACTAAGGCCATACTAAGTAAAATTATATAATTCAAAATTACATAAATATAAATTATGACAATCATAAAGAAAAAATGCAGCATTATAATATGTATGAACATGCCCAATTTTATGCTAAATCGCCTTTAATTAGCCAATATCGTATATTACTCGGTTTTTACGGATTTGCGTGATTTCAACATTTTATAATCACAAAAATTACATAAATTCATATTTATGTATAAGTTAATTACCCTAACCACTTAGGACTCAAAATTTAGTCTTCACTAATAATTTGACCATAATTAACTCATATTTCTAAATTTGTTCATTAATGGACTAAAAATTTCAAAAATAAGCTATAAACTTCAAATAAATCACAAAATTTCAAATAAATTCAAAATTTGAAATTTAAACTCATGAACATTCTGGAAAAATACCATGATACTCATAATGTTCAAAAAACTTAGGTTAAAAATTTCGAAATTTATCCGGAAAAACAATGTTGCGGTTTATCGGTTTTAACCAAAATAATCATAAAAACATGTGAAAAATTATGTACATTAACTTTTCAATTTTAGATCTGAAAAAGATAATAAAATGCAACATATGATGTTTTACTTTAGTCATAGAGTATGTTTTATTATTTTTTTTTTTCATTAATTAAGTCACTATTCATGCCATTTTTCTTCAAAAATCCATAAATCATGCAAAAAGACTTCACTATAGCCCATTATTTTACACACATCTTGTAAAATTGCATGTGACAACATACTAAATTTCTATGACCAGATTCGAAATTTATCTCATATTAACCTATTTTTCACCTAAATCCGAATTTAATAATAAAAAATCCATTTTTCGAGCATAACAAGTCCAAAAATTATGAAAACTTACAGGTTATCTCAAAATAATATATGTGACAACATATCCAAAAATCACTGGAAAATTCGAAGTATAGCTAATTTTAGACCGAAAATGACATTTTTACTCATAAAATCATATTTAAATGCCATTATTGCATAATATGAACAATAAAAATCCGTAAATTAACCAAAATATCCTAAAACATTTTAGGACCAGAAATTTTAACATGCATGAATTAATTTCGTGATATATCATAATAACACAAATTTTACAAGTTTTATATGTTAATCTTTATAACTCGGAAAAACTTTTAACCGATTTGCATGCAAACAACCTTGGCTCATGGTACCGATTGAAGGAAAAGTAGATCTATGTACTTACATATTCATATATGTTATAATTTAATTTGTCATAAAATTAATGATTGATCTTATGCATGCAAACATTAAAACAAAATAAGGAAGAAACATTGTTCTTACATTGTGATTTTCGGTTTAATGGGCACAAGAGAGATCACATTTCTCTCTTGTTCTTGAGCTTTCCCTTTTGGATGAACTAAGACCCAAGTGTAGGATCTCTCCCAAGGATTTATACCCAAAGCTTTCTCTTAATTAAAATTAATATTATAGATACTAGTACAATATTAATCTTGTAGAAAAATGACCCAAAACAATTTGGTATTTAATCTCCCAAAAACCGGTTGGGAGAGAATAGGAGAGGAAGTATTTTCTCTTTCTAAAATCTTAATTTTTGATAAGTTAGAATGAATGAATAATGCACACTCATGCATGTAGTGTATATCAAAAAATATAAGACAAAAACCCTTTGCCTTTTCTTTGGTAACACCGGGTAGGAGGGAAGAGGAGGGAAGAAAGGAGACCCAATGCATGCTCTTGTTTGCCTTCACAATGCAAACTAGGGTTGCATGGCTAGGCTATTAGTGAATGATTATGTTTTCCACTAATTTAAACAACACAATTTTAGCCAAAACCTCCCCTTAATTTCGGTACATACATAAAATGGAATCCATTTTATTTTTGTCAATTTTGTCTTATGTCACATGTCATATGTTACATAAATTAGTTATGTATTTTTAATATATTAAAAATCAACGTATTAATAAAAATACGTCATATACAAAAATCGACTTAGTAATTCAGAATTACTTGTACCAAAATATTTTACCAATTTACAAATCACAATAAATTGTATTTATAATAATTCATTCAATTTTAATTGTTTCGTTAAACAATAATTTCATCTGAGTAATGATACAATTCAAATACTCAGACCGTATCTCATTTTAATCAATTTCAATGTGATACGTAAATTTTACTTCCAAAATCGTCCGTCAATTTTCAAGTAATTTAATTAACTCGTAACGTTATACGATTAATTAAATGATCAATTAAGAGTGTTGCCCTATAGGTATGACCTAGGGGATCAACTAATCACCACCGCCGCACGACAAGATAATGTCAAACTCTAGTCACCAATCATTACCGATATATGTTGATCAGTTGACAGTAAAATATTACTTCCCAATTGTATTCTTTATAATGAGACTTAAACATGTGATCATCATGATCAACAGTCGTGATCGCATTATTGTCGGAGGACACATATTCCAACAAAAATACCACTTTCCCAAGTGCAATTGTTTAGGACGATTCAAATCGAGTTGCCTTTACCAAATGGATGGAAGAAACAAGCGTTCACAATTTTCGACACAAGCAATCCTCTTATTTAAATAATAATAGGAGGGATTACAATTTCAACAACCAATAAAGCTCGACGAGTCTACAACTTGTCAAAGCTAAGGTGTAAACTAACACACCTCACATAATAAAACTAGCACAAAACACACAACAACTAGCTAGTACAACATAATAAAAACTCACAACAATAATACAACATAATAATAAAGTGGGTAATGGGGGTCTTCACTCTTCCATTCTACCATTGCCTTTTCCCTCGGGGTACGTCTTCCCCTTGTTCTTCTTGTCGGCCCGCCTAGCATGGACTTCCTCCTCGGAACGGATCCTCAACGGATCTAAGATGGCGACAGCCACCGGTCTAGCACAAGACCCCATATTCGACCCAAGACGAGCCAATGCACGGCCCACCATATTCTTGAGGCCGGAACTCCTCCTCTTCGGTGGTCTCATCACGTCGGGGGTAGCTCCATCAACATACCCCTCAAAGAAGGTACGGTTGGCCTTGCCAACCTCTCGATACTTCAAGTCAACAACCTCGTCCTTACGGAATTTAGATCTCTCTTCCAAGGACGGAGCGTGTGACCACTTGACATAAGCGGGAGTCACCCATGTCGTGGCAACGGGGTTTGGTACCTCCCAAAGCGGCCGAGTGGCACACCACCTTTCAAAGAACTCCACAAGCTCGGAGTTCCGGAAAATATTCTCTTGGACAAGAGTATCTTGAGTAGCCACCTTTTGTTGACGCCCCATTTGCCTTATGAGCCTTTCGGGATATATGAAGGAAACAACCTTCAAACCCACCACCATCGAAGAACGAGGACTAGCACCCGAAGCGGGCAACCCCGTGAAGGACCTCAAGTGCCACCACGGCACCACCCAACAAAATGAGGACCACCCTCCTCCGCCAATCTTGCGGCCCAATAGGCCTCAGTGGACGCAAAACTATCCGGATACAACTTCTTCCTCATAGTAAGGTGACGGAAGGAGTAAGAAGAAGGATTAACCGGAGGCTCTACATACCTTAGCCTCTCCAATAGCCACACTTGGAGGATCCTTGGGGATCCGAAAGAGGGAGCTTCTCCACAAGAGCCTTCCTTGTCCAAAGCTTGGATAATCTCTCCAAGCACCAACCATGATGGATCTCTACCATGCTCCATTTGCTCAATCACATGGATAAGGGTCATGCTACCATGACATGTTGGCCCCTCCTTCTTCAAGACATCAACAAAGAGGTACTTATGGACGAGGCAAAATGCAAGAGCCCTTCTCCTAGCCACCTCCGAGACATTAGCATCTAATCGGTTTGAAAAGATGTTGATAAGAGCCAACATATCCACACCATTTGGAGTAAGAAGAAAGTTGATTTGGCTTGTTGATAAGTCCAACATGGAACAGAATTTCTCCTTGTAGCACAACCTAGTCGGAGGAAGCACCGGAGCACAACCCGGCCACCCACCAATGGCTCCAACTTCTTCGGCAAGAGGACAAAGCTCACCATTCGGGAAAACGAAAACATGATGTTTCGAATCCCAAAACCGAGAACATGATTCAAGAAACGAAGGTTGCACCTTGACTTGACGAAGCACCAACAATTGACCAACTCCCATGCAAGCGAGTTGATGCTTTTCGGGAGGCGACAAATCGCGGCACCATTGTCGCAAATGCGTTCTCAAAAGCATCCATGAAATATTTTTGTAGAAGAAGAAGAGGTTTTGTAGAGATGATTTTGTGTTTCGGATGATGAAACAATGAAGCGCAAACGTCCCTATTTATACAAAAATGATCAGCGCATTTTTCAGAAAAGGGGGAGAGCCGGTTTCCATCGCCAGGCTGCTCGCGCCTCTTTGGACCTTCCCCATGATTCTCGATGTTGACTTGTCTCTTTTAACATGTGTTTTCTCCTGACACCTCAAACCTCCCGCCAGGAACCTCGCACCTCTTCGGGATGATCCGGAACATTTTGTGTTTCCTCACACTCACATTTCATTGTTTTCGCGTTTTACGAAATCCGACAGGGTTTCCATGACGCAGCTTTAAACATACGGATTTTTTCTTTCTTTTTAAAAGGGGGAAGGGCTAGTCGCCCCGATCCGCGATGGATCATTTCCATGTCAGTCGAAATCCCGAAAATTTTTCGCTTTTTCGCAATTTTCCGGCAAAAATCAAAATCGGAGATTGATAACACGACATCAATTTTCCTCAAAAATTCAAGCACTCACAAATTCGAGTCTTGACCTCAAAAATCAAATATACTCGCAAAAATCCTTTTCTAAAATTCTTTCCTGACGGTTTGAGTTTGAATTTTTCGAGTCAACTTCGATAATTTCGACGCAATTTAATTCACGACACGAGTTAATTGCTCAAATTTTCAAATCATTTCATTTTGAATTCCGAACGTGACGACTTGTCAAGGAATTTTCAAAAGTCACTTCAAAATTTCAAATTTTAACTTCAAGTCATATTGGTTAATTTTTGTTTTTTCAAATGCTTCTACGTGGCTGCATTTTTGCGTTTATGTATATATGCTATCTGTTGCCTGTTTTCTACACTAACGATGCATAGACTGGTGCAAAGCAAAAGGAGAATCAACAGCCGACAAGCGCTCCTCCAAAACACAACTCAAAAAGCCAAAAATCACAAAATATGCCACAATCCAAAAACACATATATACAAACCGCCTTACGCAGAATACATTGACAAACGTCTATCATACAGAGACTGGCCTAAAACAAACGTCTATGATACAGACACTGGCCTAAAACAAACGTCTATCATACAGACACTGGCCTAAAACAAACGTCTATCGTACATACACTGGCCTAAAACAACCGTCTATCGTACAAGACACTAGCCTAAAACAAACGTCTATCATACAGACACTGGCCTAAGACAACGAACTGGGGGCTATCCGCCACCTACCGAACTAAGCACTCTTTATCCTCTCAAACAGAAAACAAAGGGAGCAACACAGGAGACAGAGGAGCAGCAACGGAAGCAGGGGTGGTTACCATGACGGTAATACCTCATTCCTGCTCCACGACAAAAAGAAAAATGGTGCCCGACAGATTTAGGACGACGCGATAACTGAGGCTTGTAGCTCAGCGCGCTACCCCGACGTTGGCCTCCAATCATCAGAATTCGAGGATGAAAAGGAATCAGGACAACGGATGCTATCCCGATGTTGAACCCCACTCAGCTGAATTCGACAACGACCGAAAGCGGCAACGTGGGATAACACACTCGTACTAAACCCCACTCATCGGACGTCCGGACCTCCGCAGGCAACGATCAACGATCGATGCCCGATCATTGGCTGGGCAAAGGCCGCCAGGCAGAAACACAACCAACCCTGTAACAAAAAGCAGTCATCACTCCCCCTTCAGGATCGACTTCCTCCTCCAAAGCCTCAACGACGGACCCCATAGGTCCCAAACGATACCCTGCGATCGAAAAAGAGCAACAAAAAAAAAAGTCAGCCGGAATTTCGGCATTACGACGGCATGAAATGGACGAATCCAAAAACAACAAAAACACAACCTGCAAACAAAAAAAACAAGGGGCAATCCCGCCCCGAACCATTCACAAAAAAAAAAACAACACAAAAACGAGTCAAAACCGCAAAAACGGCATTTCAAGACCCATACAAGGTCTGCCAACAACCCAAAATACATTCCCGACACAATGAGGATTTTTCTACGGTTCAAAAAGGCAATTCATACGCTAATTTGAGCCCGAGCCGGTCAAAAATTCAAAAACGACCGCAAAAAGGAAAACGTGATTTTATCACGCCTCAAGGTGACCTAAAATACCAATAAGGTCCATTTCAAGGCAGACTGACTCAATTCAAGCCCAAACAAGCGCTTATTTTATCAGACGTAAGACCGTCGCAAAAGGCAAAAATTCAATTTTGCCCACAAGCACCCAATGAAGGTCCTTAAATGGCAAACACGGGTTTTCCCAACTACAATGCAACCTAGTGGGACCCACTACCCAAGCAAATAAACTTGGCATTGTGAAATGAGACGGTTTCTCGCCTCAATCACGTTTTTCGAGCATAGGGAGCGGGAACGGGGACCAAAATGCAAACTAAAAACACCCCTATACTCCTAATCAGGGTTCTAACCTAATGCAAACATCAATTTCACTCGAAATTGGCTCAAGCAAAAACGCCCAATTCGATTTTTAGGGCAAAATCCGCCCTAATTCAGGTTAGCTAACAACCAACAAATTTGAAAGGATTCAAGAGGAAATACTTACCTTGAGATGACATTTGTTGACAATGGCACGGATGAAAGCAAGCTTAAAGGTCCGTCAATGGCAATTTTGGGCAAATTTTCGAGGTTGAAGATGAATGTTCATCCGCAACTCAACCTCGCGTCTTTTTAACAAAAAATAGGGAAGCCGGCTTGTATCGCCAGGTGGCTCGCGCCTAAACCAGGCCTCCCCTTTCTTTTTCAGCGAAATTTGGGCTTTGGCCCAATTTCCCACAACAGACTTCGAAATTTTCATTGACAATATCAAATATTGTCATTTCCTCGAAAAAAGACAAAAACAAATGGCGAAAAATCAAAATCGTTATTTTCAAGCAAATGGCGATCGGAACCGCCAACTTCAAAAACAAATGGCGAAAATTCAAAATCGCTATTTTCAAGCAAACGGCGGCAAATAAACCGTCACTTCAATCGATAGTGAAGATTCCAAATTCACTATTTCTTTCAACATGTCAACGGCGGAACATAAACCGTCACTTCAATCGATAGTGAAGATTCTAAATTCACTATTTCTTTCAACATGTCAACGGCGGCACATAAACCGTCACTTCAATCGATAGCGAAGATTCCAAATTCACTATTTCTTTCAACATGTCAACGGCGGCATATAAACCGTCACTTCAATCGATAGTGAAGATTCTAAATTCACTATTTCCATCAAATGTCAACGACGGCACATAAACCGTCACTTCAAACGCTATAGCAAACTCAAATTTGCTATTTTCCTTCAAAATTGAAACAAACGGCGATCAAAACCGCCACTGCAAATTCAAGCCGACGAATGGTGAAAATTCAAAATTCACTGTTCCTTCAAATACCAGCAGGGGGCTTCCTCACGAAACCCACTCATTCCAAATACAGTGATAGTGAGAACCCATACTCACTATTACCCCAGCGACATCATGAGTTCGCTAGTCTCAGAACAAGCCCAATCGGCGCGGCTACTCCCATGGTCCATTAATCGACCACCCCATTGGCTGGCGAGCCTTTGTTCGCAACCTTTTCAAGGATACATCCCGAAGATGCCTCGGGTACATTTCCTTACCACATCAAGGATACATCCCGAAGATGCCTCGGGTACATTTCCTTGTCTCGGCTGGCGAGCCTTACAACGCACCGCGGCTGGCGAGCCTTACAACGCACCGCGGCTGGCGAGCCTCACAACGCACCGCGGCTGGCGAGCCTCACAACGCACCGCGGCTGGCGAGCCTCACAACGCACCGCGGCTGGCTAGCCCTCCTCATATATACGCACCACGGCTGGCGAACATTTATCCGCAACCATGCAAGGACATATCCGAAGATGCCTCAGGTATGACTCCTTCTCATGGCTGGCGAGCCTTTGCACGTTGTCTAACGGACTTTAAAAGATCCGCACGGACACTCGACAGACTCTAAAATGTTCCCGACGACAGGTCCTTGACTCGTACCCTCGAGTCGCCTTGGCGTCGTCCTTTCCGACGGTAGGTCTTTGGCCCGAATCCTTTCGAGCCGCCTCGACGTCGCTTGGGTCTTCAGGTTGTAATCTTCGATTGACTTGGGGACTCTACTTTGAGTTTCGCCCTATCCAAGCCTCAGTCAATGTGGGGGCTCTGTAGATACCCAGTATCTGCTGAGGCCCCAACAAACACCCGATGATTATCAGACTACAACATGTTTTGGGATCGCAGCGTTTGATCGACAGTTTGTGTACAACTTTACGTCGGAGAACTTAAAACGATTTCGAAAACAAAACATTTCAAAACATTTCAAAAATACCTGGAGTGTTTAATGCACAATGACGGGGTCGCGATGACACTAACTAGAGTCAAAACCGACACCGAGCCAAAAACCGACTCGAAAATTCAAAATTCCGACTCCAACAACGAGTTAAACCGAGTCAACCACAAAAACAAAATATCTTCAAGCCTTCTATACTAAGTTTTCCCGGATTCATGAATGGTCAAGTACCAAACATGTGACTACAAAACCTAGGATAGAACAAATCATGATTGCGTTTGTTGTGATAGTGACAACACAACTCGAAGTGCCGCGACGTGGCTCGCGCCTCTTTGAGCAGCCAAGGTGGCCACGTCGCTCAAAACTCACACAACCACTCATTCATCTATAAATACCCCTCAAATGTCGCCCATTTGAGACTTACGCGAGTGTCCGCCCCCTCTTTTCTCCCTTAAAATTCTCGACTCGACTTCTAAAGTCACAATCCGACGCGCGTTTACGACCTACCGATCGTAAACAAGAGCCTTACACATTGTTTGGTACCGTCATCGTGCATTAAACTACTTGTCCGACCACTTTGACCACTACACCATCACTAAACATTTAAAACACTCTTTTACTTACCAAAACGGTTTTAAACCGAGTTTTTTCCGATCAAACAAGTTGTTACACTTACGTCGGTCACTCGCCACAACCAAACATGTAAGTATGAGGGTGTAAAAATCCTCTTTTATTATGTTTTCTCTCGTTTCATGACTTTAACATGCTAAAACATGCATAACATGAACCAAAACATGGAATAAACGAGCCAAAACTGATTTTTGGTCTGAGGCAGAAGCCCCTTAGGTCGCCAACAGGCTCGCGCCTAAATGGGGTGCTCAGACCAGAGATCAACCGTGTTTGTCTCGTCATTTCCCTTAATCCATTTTCATATTTGTAATAGGTTTTTACCATTTCAAGTATTTTCGAAACCTTTTTGTTTCATTTCACATGTTTTAACCATAAAGCATTTTTCACCCTTGGTTCTTCATACCATGACGGTTAAATCCGTGTTTCGGTGATAATATTTGGTTAATGACATTTAAGAGGTATTTTAAAGCCTTTTATTTCATTTCTTTACATTTTCAAAACAAGCATATTAGTCACCAACACGAAATCATCCTTGGTTCTATATACCATGCCGGATTTTAACCCGGGTACGATGATGAGTACCGACTAATTACATTCAAAATGGACTTAAAACAATTAGTCCATAATCATTTTCAAAACTATTCATGTCAAGCTTGTCAAATCGAACCCGACATCGAATATTATCAAACAATGATGATTATCCGAGTCTAGTTCTTCAAATCAACAAATACGGTCTAAACGACCCTTTCAAAATCAAACCGGGTCCAAATACCCATTTTTAACACGTTTCATAACGTTTTCTAAACAACAGAACACGCATACAGTACCGTTGGCTAACCAGCGCCCCAAGCGGGCCTCTTCTTTCTCATTTTCAAAACCCGAGGAGGCCCCTTACACCGCCTAGGTGGATCGCGCCTCTTATAGCCGCCGTCGGTATAGGGCCTGTTCCCTTCAAAGATTAGTCCGGGACGATCCCGACTCCGGTTAACCCGGATATAGGACGGATCAGATGACTATTCGAATTACATTTGCAAAATGCCTTACTAAGACAAATGGATCATGTTATGCACCCTAAACCTAATACGGTAAATGGATGTTTAATTTCCGTCTTGCATGCAAATCAATCATTAATCCAACTCGACATCTTATACTTGATACTTGGATTAAATCAACCGACTAAGAAAGCTCACATGTTAGGTTTAAATCATTGGATGCGCATTCATGCATTTAAACCGCTTTATCAACTTTTGCATTCAACCAACCAAGATCGATCAGTAGAGGCCGCTAAACGCGGGCTGGATTGGGTGTCTGATTAAAGGGCTTCCCAATACGTACCCTTCACCTCTTACTCAGAAACTTTGGATAGTGGACGACCTTATCCAGGGCGTACGAGAGTCATTCTAGAGATAGGATGCTAAAGAGGGACAATTTCCTTATCTTTAGTACCTATGTCAAAACGCTGCTTTGTGCTTCGATTTGACCGATGTATAAAGTGGAATTCGAACGGGTTCTAGGCATCCCACAAATGCTTGGTGGCGACTCCGAACATCTCTAATCGTTTCGAGACTCTTATCGAGACGAAACCGACCGATCTAAAGCGATCCGGTCGAAAGCACCTTTACGCCGCCGAGCGTGGCTTTCAAAAAGACCGCTGCTGTTGTCCACAAATCGGCTGGGCATACGCAGGTGGGCCCATGTCCACAGTTTCGCAAAATCTGTTTTCTTTTATACAAATCCGATTTTCAAAGCAATTTCATTTCACGAATCGTCCTCACAAGAGCCATTTTTGTAAACTTCAAAAACATTCAATTCTCCTAAACACTCACGCGAAGTCCAACTCCTTGTAATTCTTTTCGCTCAAAAGACGGTTTGAGATAATAACAATGTCAAATTATTTTCTGCAAATTCAATTTGATTTTCGCAAAATCCCTGCAAAATTGAAATAATTGCTATTAATTGGAATTAACTTCTCAAAATTTTAAAACAATTTTCACAAATTTCAAAACCTTTTTGAAAAATCCAAGCATGACATCATGTTACGGAAATTTCAAAAATCATTTTCTAAAAAAACAATCTCCAAATAACTTCGAGTCATCGCGGTTATTTCGGCGACATTTCGTCTGTTTTTCTTTGCATGTTTATATGCATGGTTTCGTGTGCTGCCTATTACTTGTTTTCTATGCTAACATTGCAGGTATGAATGACCAAGCAAGCGAGAAGTCATCCGTCGACCGCATCTCCCCGAAAAATAACACAAAAAAGCCAAATACAAAAAGCTATATAAACACCATATATAAAAACCGCCTCACGCAAAATACACCCACAAACAGAGTCTGATACAACCAACTGACCTAAAACAATAAACTGTGGGCTACCCGCCACCTACTGAGCAAAAACTCCGCCTATCCCTATGAGATGGAAGGTAGAAAAGACCATGGAAAGGACAAGAAAGAAAAAGTGTCCGGCGGACTTCGGACATCATGAAGATGAAAGGCCACAACACACTGCATCGCCCAATGTTGATCCCCAATCATCAGACGAAGTGATGATTAAAGGCCACAGTATGGTGCATCACCCCAATGTTAAACCCCAATCATCAGACGCCCCTCAATCTGCAGCCATAGGTCACTGATCAGAGCTCAGTTACCTACACTCGAACCTCACTCGTAGCCAAGCCAACCGGATCTCCAAGATCCTCCTCCTCCCTCCTCCTCTTCCTCCTCCTGAGTCCCCGACTCAGCCACACTAGGACACTCACCTGAAAATAAAAAGAAGGTCAAACGTCAGCCGAAATTTCGGCATTATGACGGCACAAAGCAGACGAAACCTAAACACGAAAACAAACAAAAATAACCTGCAAAAACAACAATAACAACAACAACAACAACAACAAGAACAGCAGCAACAACAACAACAACAACAAAGTAAACCAACAAGGGAAACCCGTCCAATTGCAGCTACCAATAAACACAAAAAACAACAACCCTGATTCGGCATATTTAAGCAAAAGACGGATCAAAAGCCACAAAAAAAAAGAGCCAACAAAAATATCTCCCCAAGTCATACACAACCCACAAATTTTTTGTTCCAAGCAGACATTCAACAGAAGTCAAAACAAGGCGAAAACTGATGCAAATTTGGACGTATAAGACCAAAATTTCAAACGTCGGCCACAACAAAGCAACGTAACCCATTCACGTCCCAACATGACCTAAACTACCCTATGGAGTCATTTCAAGGTTAGACGACACGATTCGAGTCAAAGCAAGTGCTTATTTCGTTAGTATGAGACCGTCTGACGAATGAAAAGTGCAAAATTTGAGCCACTCGCAAGCAACAAGGGCCCCACATAGCAAAAGCGATATTCGCAGACTGCAGTGCAACCTAGCGGGACCCATGACAAAGTAACTAACTTAGTTTTAGCGAGATGAGACGGTCTGACGACCTATTCGCGTTTTTCGCGCAAAGGAAGCTGAAACGGGGACCAAAATTTAAATTAAAAGCGCCCATATACTCCTAGATGGGTTTCTAATATAACCTAATTCTAGTAACAATTAAACCAAGAATCAGGCCAGACAAAAACGCCCAAATCAACTTGAGGCAAATTAGGGTTTCTATCCTAATTCAATTGACGAAAATACAAACAAAACCAAGTGGAATCGAGAGGGATCACATACCTTGAGATGACATCATGATGATAACACAAATTCAGGCAACAAACAAAATCAAAAAAGGCAAATTTGAGAGCTTTTTTTGTTATTTTGAAGGTAGAAGGCGGAATGAGGAGGCAAGCAATGTCGCGTCTGTTTTGAAGAAAAAAGGAGGGCCTTCTTACCTTGCCAAGCCGCTCACGCCCCATCTGGCTTCCCCTTTCTTTTTCACGGGTTTTGGGCCTTGGTCCGAATCCATAACAACTACCCATTTCGCAAAATTACGAGTTATTTCCTCATAAAATTCAAATCCCAAATAGCGAAACTAAAAATCGCTATTCCCTCACAAATTTCAAATGCAATTGATGGAAATAAAAACCGTTATTTTCTCAAAATTTAAATTGACGGAATTTAAAAACCGTTATTCTTCAAATTACGACTAACAGAATTAAAAATCGTTATTTCTTTTCCACAAATTCAAATTGCGAATAGCGAAATTAAAACTCGCTATTTTCACAAATACAAATTGCAAATGACGGAAATAGAAACCGTTAATTTCTCAAAATTCAAAAATGCATATAACGGAATTAAAAACCGTTATTTTTCAAATTTCAAATAGCGAAATTAAAAATCGCTTTGTTCTCAAAACTCAAATAACGGCAATAAAAACCATTACTTTTCATTACGGATTTTTGAAGGGCTACATTAAAAACCATTATTTTCCATCCCCACGGAATCACTTGAGCCTACAACCACATTCAACAGACAAGTCAATATCACTCCCGAGCTGGTCATTTGACCTAACAACCTCTTGAAATGGGCTCGATAAATCGACCATTCCCGCAGTCATTCAACCTGGCAGGCGAGTCTCTATGCATAGACAACCTCATGAAATGGGCTCGACCAAGTCGACCATTTCCCGTAGTCAATCATTTGACTATCAATGGCTGGCGAGTCTCTACGCACAAACAACCTCTTGAAACGGACCCGAAAAATCAGGCCCTTTCTTGTAGTCAATTCTTTTGATCCGCGATGGCTGGCGAGTCTCTACGCATAAGCAGCATAACCGACGCAACTCAAGGACATACGCCTATGACACCGCAAGTATGCCTCTTTCCTATGGCTGTCGAGCCTGTATACGTAGTCTAACGGACTTTAAACGACCCACACCGGCAGTCGACAGACTCTAAACTATTCCCGACGGAAAGTCCTTTACTCGAAACCTCGAGTCGCCTCAACATCGCCCTTCCTGACGGCAGGTCCTTATCTAAAACCCTTTTGAGTTGCCTCGACATCGCTTCGGTGTTCAGGTTGTAATCGTCGATTTACCTGGGGGCTATACTTTGACTTTCGACTTGTCTAAGCCTCAGACAAAGTGGGGGCTTTGTAGATACCTAGTTTCTGCGGAATCCCCAACAAACAGCCGATGATATCGGACTACAATATGTGTTGGAAATCGCTGCGTTTACTCGATAATTTGTCTAAACAACGCATTGGAAAGCTCAAAAACCAATTTCAAAAATGGAAAACATTTTAAAACATTTTAAAAATACCTGGAATGTCTTATACACGACGTCGGGGTCGCAATGATACTAACTAGAGTCAAAACTGTCAACGGACCCAAAACGGACTAAAAATTCAAATCCCGACTCAACACAGGTAAAACGCGAGTTAAGCACACAAAAATACCACCTCACATAACTGTAGATACCCGTATCCGTCGATATTGGAATTTATAGAGAACCCGAAAAACACCCGATGATGATAGGACACATGTATTTATTAGTTGTCACTGTCATTATTTGGGTTCGTTTTACGAGGGAGAATGAGCGTTGTCGACGGAGTATTTTATTAATTTAAATGATATTTAAATTAAAGCTTTTTTAAGGTAAATTCATTTTATTTTGAATTTATTTTCTCAAGTTTATTTTATTGAAAATAAAATAAATATTTGATTTGAAAAATCATTTTATGAGTGTATTTTATTTGAAAAATCATTTATTTTAATGTGTTATTCGATTTGAAAAATCAAATTAAAAATCGAAAAAAAACTCGTTTTAAACACGCGTTTTGGAGCTCGATTATAGCTCGGATTTTGAGCCCGTTTTCTTTACGAGTTGGCACGAATCTCGAGTACACTAACCAACCTAAGCCATTACCCATCCACCCCAGTTCGAACCCCATAACCACGGCCCAAATCCCATCCCAAACACTCCCCAGCAGCCCACATAAAACACGAGCAGCCCCCCTGTTTTGCGTGCCAAATTCCGAGCCCAAAACCCGCTCCAAATACCACCAAAACCCGTGCCCATTAACCCTAACCCATACCCTAGTATCCTACCCATATTACCTTAGCTTAAACACCAAGAAAACCCCTCACAAAGCCTCTCAAACCCTCACAAAAGCTGCTGGACAGCAGCTATGTGCAAACCGAGTCCGTCTGCCTCTCCCCTCTAAAACCCTACCTTAACTCCTTATAAATACCCCCCCTTCACCATAAATTCATTCCTCTAAGTTCTCCATACATACTACCTTCACTTACAAGCTTTAAACTCCAGAAACAAACCCTAATTGCCTCTAAAAAACCCTCGACAAAACCGACTTACAAACTGAGAATTAGTTTGTGTGTCCTCTTTGAAACCTTTCGTTCTCCCTTCAAACCTCCATCAAAATTTGAGTTTCTTGTTCCAAATTAACCATACAACATCCATCTACACATTAGACAAAGATTTACGAGCCACATTACCCTTGAGAGTACACGAATTCCCTCGAAAAACAGAGTGTTATACACTCTGTTTTCGCGGCTTTTCCTGTCTGTACAGTTCTGTTTGTGCTCGTTTTTCGTACCTAATAACTCAAAAAGAGCAGGGATTGTTTTAAGATCTCTGTTCTCCTCTCTTTCTAGTTTTCAAAACATCTTTTAAATCGAATTTTCACCGTGAAACGAGAGAGAAATCGCAGTTTGAAAGTTGCTGTCCAGATTTGCAAAAAACGTGTTGTTTGCTTTGTTTCTTCGTCGACGACGGCCTCTCGAGATAAAATCTACCATCGATTACGACCCAAGACGGTGTCAACGATACATGTAGGTTGAGGGTGCCTCAAATCCTCCTCTTTCTCCCTTTTATTTCGTTTTTTTGTGTTTGTTTTCTTATAGTTCGTTTTTGTTTGTTCATCGTTTTTGTTTATCGATTGTTATCATTAACTACGAAACTAGTTTAGTCCGAGTATGAGTTAAAGTACCACCATGAACACCCGCGTTGACTTGAGATGGGAAAGAAACCGCTACTTCAGTCGGTCTTACACCCTCGTCTCATTTACATATCCTCGTGTTCAAGGTAGGGCGTTAATAAAACGAATTCTGACTTCGCTCTTCGCTTTTGACCCCTTTCTTATTTCGTGTAATTCGACCCACCCTAGGACCCTTCGCATGTTAGTATGACCTCTGATTGTTAACATATAACTCGTTTAGATGACATTAGATCAATTTAATAACCTAATTAGACACGTTAGGGTACATCGACATAGCTTTAAAAATCAACTAACAATTCTATAACCTAATTGGACGCATCTCTCTTTTCACTCGATTTATCGCTAGCATAGGAGTGCGTGATTAGCACCTTCCTATTAACACTCGATGAGTAGCTTTAATATCGTAACTTCTTGACCTAATTTGACCCCTTTAGGCGGTGTAAAATACACATTTGCGAGGCATTTTTTCAATCGATCAACGTCGTTTCTAACTTATTTTCTAGCCCGCTTTCGAACTTGTTTCGCAATCAATTGATCTAACTAATGAACCTGACCTAGGACCTAGGGTTGGACGTGGCTTTAGGCCGTGTCCTTTGGTCTTTCTTGTTTCGTTTGTTTTACATCGTTTGTTCTTTATTGTTTTGTCGCTTGTAATTTATCTTTTGTTTGTTGAGTTGTAATTTTCAAGTTAGCTTTCTTTTATCGAGTCAAATGATTTCTAAAAACCTTAGTCTTGTTTGGTTAGATGGTTGTGCCCCAATGCATGTAAGAGCGTAGTAAATTGCATGTTGTTTAAAGCAACATGGCCCGATTTATGCTAATGCATGCTTTCGTGCGTAGCCCTATGTCTAATTCAATGAGATTAAGTGAAAGCACACATTACGAGGAGTGACCCAAGGCCGTGAGTCCTGTAAGCCGTGGGCCACCCCCCCTTGTGCACGTTTTCCTAGGCCGAATGGCCGTGTAATGCGTCGTGTGCGGTTTTGTGTATAGCGTTGTATTTTAGATCGAGTTGTATCTTTAATTTATCGTTGTGTCGGCATGAAATGCCTGGGTTGTAAAAGGGTAGATCCCAACGGCTCCCCCATTCCCCTTAAGCCTTGTTTGCTTTGTATGTTATTAGATCAATCAACCCACATGCTAAATTACAACTTTGACAATGTTAGTTTAGTTGCATCTAAATCGACATAGAAACTTCACATGTTAGGGTTTTGAAAACGATGTTCACATATCATATATCGTAGTAGCTATGACCTTGTTTGAAATCCGACACTTGACTTAGTAGAGGCCGTTATTGACGGGCGGGGTTAGGTGTCCTTATGGGCTTCCTAACACGTACTCTCACCCCTTACTCAAGATCTATGGTTTGTGGATCCGTCTAAATACCATTGGATTACGAGAGTCATTCAAATCGAGTGATATAGGGTACAAGTCTTTATCTTTAATCACTCGTAGTCGATTGGCTTTATGCTTTTCGATAAAAGGTGTAAAGTTGACTTGAACGGTTCCAAGTTCCCATAAAACTTGGTGGCAACTCTAATTTGTCTTAATTCGATTCGAAAGAACCTCGAGTCGATTATGCCTAGTGTGGATCCCGCGGACGCAGTTCCCGAGGGCCTTGTCCCTGATTTGGCGACTCTTTGGGAAAAGAGGACTAGTTACACTTTGTTTCTAGGGTCTTTTCCTCCGAGGTGAAACTTGAAAAGAAAGTATTGGAAAGTAAAACATTACTCATAGTGTTACGATTCATGCATAAACCCTTAAGGACTTTCCCGGGCCGTCCCAGCATTTCTTTGTGATGCGTGGGAGGCGACGTCCCACTATGCCAGGAACTTGCACATTGCTTGCTTCCGCTCCTCCTCGTCGTGGTTCTTGATGGTGGGGATGCTCTTCTAGGTACTCTACCTAAAGGCCCTTGCTCTATAAGACCCAAAAAGGATGGAGGGCATAGACCTTCTTGTAGAAGACTTGCCGAGACTTAGAGATGTCTAGGA
The DNA here is from genome assembly GCF_048544455.1 of Silene latifolia. Taxonomy (NCBI): domain Eukaryota; kingdom Viridiplantae; phylum Streptophyta; class Magnoliopsida; order Caryophyllales; family Caryophyllaceae; genus Silene; species Silene latifolia. The sequence continues at coordinate 291,178,970 of NC_133538.1, forward strand.
GCATACATCCTTATAACATGAGAATGACAATGTGCGAAATGAGTTTCCCGAGTCTTTTCAGATTTTCCATGTCCATTTCAAAACCGAACTTTTGAACAACTTACTGTCAAAATTAGCATGGTTTTAAAAAAACACGGAATGCTGCCCAAATAGGACTAGAATTTTCGGCCAAAAATAAGCTTTTATAGCCGGCATGCTGCCCATTTCAAGTCTCATTTTCAAATCAATTATTCGTTTTTTTCAAATTCAATCCAAAATGTTTCTCGAACCTCAACCAAGCATGAAATGCGTCGAGTAGTGCCCGGGTCCTGGCCGTGTTAGGCCAGGCGTGTTTCGTTCCAGGTATCTAGAACACAACCCTATTGGGTCACCCAAGCTCACCTCTTGGGACTCGAGTCATGTTGGTCGACCAATTGGTCTAGGATAGTCCACAGAAACGCCCAAGCTAGGCCATTTAGGGCGTTTCACTTGAACCTAAGGACTATGTTGGTCCAATCACGGGTTTAGTCACACCGAGTCCAGTTTAGAATCGTGCTATGACAGTTTGAGTCTTGTCGTTTTGTCTAGTCTAAAATGAATTGAGGTCTAAATCCAACCGTGAGTCGAACCTTTGGTTAGTCAGTCTCAAGTCGAGTCTTTGTTTGAGTCAAGTTGGTGTCGTGTCCTTAAGTGTGCAGGGGCTCTTACTTTAAATATTGACTCGGTTCGGGGTTTTCTTATAGAAAGGCCGCCAAAAACCCGACGTCAAGCAATGGAAGATGCTGTTAACAAGCTCACTGAGGCCGTGAACCTCATGATGACTAGAATGGATGCGATCGAATCTAAGCTGGGTGAAGATTCCTCTTCATCTACCCCACCTCTGACTGATCTAGAGAAACGGTTCAAGTTCATCGAAGACCGTTTGAAACTCTCCCAGGGGAAGAACATCCACTATGAAAATTCTAGGGCCTATGCCCCAGTTCAGGATAAGTTTCCCACGAACATGATACTCACTGACATCCCAAAGTTCAAGGGCACCAAAGATCCAGTCCACCATGTTAAGACCTATAAAGGGTACTTAGCACTGAAGGGAGTACCTGCTGACATGCTCTCTGAAATTTTTGCTCAATCTCTCGGATGAACACCAAGGCGTGGTTCTAAACTGGACCTTAAGAACTTCCCTACTTTCGAAGATATCACGGTGGAGTTCTCGCAAGCACTATCTTTGATAATGTCGAGATTCAAACCAACATAAGAACATTGGAGGTGATGACACAGAAAGACAAAGAAGGCTTTACTGAATTCCTTGCAAGATGGCGCACTGAAAGCGTGAAATTAGCCAAGAAGCCTGACGAAGTTGAAATGGTAGATAAGTTCGTAAAGAATCTACGACCTATTTACCGCAATGCTCTGAAATACCAGAATTTTGGCTCTTTCAAAGAATTGATAAGAATTGGGATAAAGGAAGAAGATGATGTCATAAGTGCAGAGGCTGAAAAGCCGAAAGGGTACCAAGGGGCCTCATCGTCTAAGGCCAAGGCCCCAGCAACGACCCATATTGATGAAGGCATCAATCTATTAGAAGGGCAATCGAAGAAGCCGCAGCGCCAAACACCTAGGGCATTCACCGATATCGGATGCACTTATACATACGCTCTCCAAAGGCTCATAGCCCAAGGAAAGCTGAAGCCTATTGGTCCAACCGGACCCTCCCCCGATCAACAAGGTAAATGGTATAAACCAAATGCCTCATGCGTGCCTTTCATTAAGGGAAAGGCCATGATACTGAAAGGTGCTATCGACTGAAGCACGAAATCCAAGACATGATTGAGAATGGAACACTCCCAATCCCAACTGTTAAACCCAATAACATCACCAATCCATTTGGCGATCACGCCAACTTTGTTTCTGTCGAAGACAATGTCGATTATTCCCATCTTATCCGCCCATGTCACTTAAAAGGGGTGTTTATCGGGAAAATATTTGTGGATTGCTTTGAATTCTTGCCAAACCCGAAGAATGAAATTCAAGTCGGGAGTCTTGCTCTAGAATGTACTCCTCTCATTAACGAAGTTAACAAAAGACAATTCGATTCACCAACCTCCATCACTAGCGTAGATCCTCAGAGGACTACCTCGGGATGGAGGCAAACCATCACAGGGATCAAGGACAAGAGCCGAGCATCTAAGTTGACAACAGAACAAGGGAAAGCTCAAAACTAGATTTGAAAATTATGAGTCGGGATCTGTTATCTTATCTTAGTCGAGTCGAGTCTAGGACTTTCTTTTCTTGAAGTTGAGTCGTTTGTTCCGCGATTACCTAGGGTGTGTCCTAGGAATCGTTCTTTCGAGTCTGTTAAGCATTCGTCTTTCCAATAAAAGTCGTAGTTTCGTTTCCAAATATGTCTTGTTTCCAATCCTCAATCAATCCGAAAACATGATAAAATGCACAACACACTCAAAGGCATCCCTAGGGTGGAAGTATGTCCCGTTTCAAAATGTAAGGATACTTTAGGATCCCATGTCTGTTTCTTTTACCTATTCCATGTCTGGTGGTAGAAAACCTCCATCTGAACCAATGTTTGTGACAAGCTTTTAGATGATTCTATGACAAACCCGGACTAGCTCCTTGCTCCCCTATCGATGATGGAAGGCAAGCCCATCCCCAATAAAATCATCCCATCTCGAAGAGAGAAGAGACCAACCCATTCTAACAAGGAATTGTTAGTTCTGACCCAAATTAGTTGGCGAAGCCAGTTTTCAAGGTGTACCCATTTGTGACTAAGAGAATGAGTAGAAGACCATTTTCAAGAAGAGAAGAAAAAAAAAAGATGAAAAAGAATGAAAAAAAATGAGAAAAAGAGAAAAATTGGAAAAATGAAAAAAATGAAAAAAGAAAAGTGATGAAAGAAAAAGAAAAAAGGAAAAAAGATGTTAGTTACTGCAGAACGCTTTTGGTTGAATGTTGAAGTTACGGAAGCCAGAAGTCAAGTCAAGTACCCATAGTTGAGGTTCAATGGGCGAAGCCCAAAAGCATAAGTAGTGACCTCTTTACCCTCTAAGTCCTTCCTGAGACGGTTACAAGGGGATAGTCAGGAATTTTGAGAATCATTCCGCTTGTGTTGTTACACCCAGCCTTTAGGGTCCAGACATGGAAATTTGAACCCACATCATTTTTTAACCCATTTGCACTCGTGGTTCATCAAACCCGAGACACCCATTCCAACCACATCAACAGCCATAGCCCTTGGCCTTAGCACCACAAAACAAACCTTCAGAATGATGGTTAACCATTCCAACTTGTTATTACCAAGCTCCACATCCCAAAAGATCCAAGCTTTTTACACCTAACCCCAGACACGGGATTTAACGGTACCTTACAGGCTAGAATGGGATACGACATGATACCTTAGGTGAAACCTTCGAGTGTGTAAACACAATCAATATGCCAAGTTTATGCACCTCGATCGAACTACGTCGGATTTGATTTCACTTCACGCGAATACGTAGGCAGTCCTTCAGATTAAAGGATTCAATCCACTCATCAACCAAGTTGTCATCTTGTCGGTTTATTATGGGTCTTAACCAAGTCCAAATGAAGCCACCTTTGTTTGAGTTGGTCTTAGTACTCGATGTAGGCTAGGATAAGGATATAGGTTCAGATAAGTAGTGTCAAGTCTCGGAATAAGCTTTATCTAACGGTGTAGGCAAAGATGCCGAGTCACATAGATGTGGGTTTGTGTTGGGAACAGAAAATATGAAAAAACCCGCTGAAAAGAAAGAAGGCGTGGAAGAAAAATAGTAAAAGCCCGCTGAAAAGAAAGAAGGCGGTGGCAAGAAATGATGAAAACTCGCTGAAAAGAAAGGAGGCGAGGAGAAGAGGGACAAAATGTTCCCAACAAGAGTGATGTGTGATGTCTAAGTGTTCTCATAAAATGAGTCCGTGTTTATTGTCTGGGCGAAGCCAACGTTGTTGCTCCGTGAGTTTAATCCACCTTGTCAATGTCAAGTGATCTTGATTCCCATGTGCCCTTGGGAGCACGCCCATGCCATACGATATCTCTGTTTCAAGTCCGGCGACCTAGTGATTCCAATTTGCCATCTTTTGGTGCCAGAATGGCCAATTTACATTTTTACCCCCAACAAGTCCATAATTGAATTAAAACCCGTGCACACTTAGGGTTTTATTTTCCTTTTTTGTTTTACGGTAGCGGGCTACGCCCACGTTGTTTACGGGTCATACAGAGTGTCTGAGTCATATTTCATGCTCACCCATCAAGGTTCGATTTCAAAAAATTTCAAAATTTCAAAATTCCAAAAACTTTTTGCGAATTATGGATACATGATCCAAGTAGTGGAATCTTTTCGGGTCGATGACCCCAATCTTTCGAAATTCAAAATTTCAAATTCAATTTTTGAAGGGTCGATGGCCCAACATACCAAGTGATGTCAAATTTAAACTTCGGGTCGATGGCCCAATTATTCAAAATTTCCAAATTCAATTTTCGGGTCGATAACCCAATCTTTCAAATAATCCAATTTTAAGATCGATGATCCAAATGTGCTTATGTGATGATTATTGCTAGTGCGTTTTTGTGTTTCAAATATAGCAGGATATGCTTCAACTTGGGGCTCTAAAGTCTTTGACTTTAGAGCCATTTTAAACTGGGGGCTCTGAAGTCGTTGGCTTCAGAGACCATTATCAAGATGTAAAGGATGATATCCACCAAGAATTCAATTCAATACAATAGTATGAAATGGAAGAATTCCGTAGCTGAAAGCAAATGATGAAAGCGGCGGTAACCTCCTCGGAAAGTCCCGTCCCATTTGGACACCTGCCAGCAGATGATAAGCTTTGGGCAAATGTCAGCAGATGATGAATTTTGGGCAAATGCCAGCAGATGATAAACTTTGGGCAAGTGTCAGCAGTTGCCGAACTACGACGCGGGTTTGATTCCTTCAGAAACGGATATGTAGGCGCCTAAGGATAAGGCTCAATCCACCATTTATGCAATTTATGGGTCGATGACCAATGATTATAATTTGACGCAAAAGAAGCAAGAGTTAATCCCCGACGAAGTTTCAGGTATGATCTCTTCTTATGGCTGGCGAGCTTATATACGCAAGTCTAATGGACTATAAACGACCCGCAGAATCCTCAGGTCGAGAGGGACCTGGGGTATACTTTGACTTTCGCCTTGTCCAAGCCTCAGTCAAAGTGGGGGCTCTGTAAATACTCGTATCCGTCGATATTGGAATTTATAGAGAACCCGACAAACACCCGATGATGATAGGACACATGTATTTATTAGTTGTCACTTTCACTATTTGGGTTCGTTTTACGATGGAGAATGAGCGTTGTCAACGGAGTATTTTATTAATTTAAATGATATTTAAATTAAAGCTTTTTTAAGGTAAATTCATTTTATTTTGAATTTATTTTCTCAAGTTTATTTTATTGAAAATAAAATAAATATTTGATTTGAAAAATAATTTTATGAGTGTATTTGATTTGAAAAATCATTTATTTTAATGTGTTATTCGATTTGAAAAATCAAATTAAAAATCGAAAAAAAACCCGTTTTAAACACGCGTTTTGGAGCTCGATTATTGCTCGGATTTTTAGCCCGTTTTCTTTACGAGTTGGCACGAATCTCGAGTACACTAACCAACCTAATCCTCTACCCATCCACCCCAGTTCGAACCCCATAACCACGGCCCAAATCCCGTCCCAAACACTCCCCAACAGCCCGCATAATACACGAGCAGCCCCCTGTTTTGCGTGCCAAATCCCGAGCCCAAAACCCGCTCCAAATACCACCAAAACCCGTGCCCATTAACCCTAACCCATACCCTAGTATCCTACCCATATTACCTTAGCTTAACCACCAAGAAAACCCCTCACAAAGCCTCTCAAACCCTCACAAAAGCTGCTGGACAGCAGCTATGTGCAAACCGAGCCCGTCTGCCTCTCCCCTCTAAAACCCTACCTTAACTCCTTATAAATACCCCCCCTTCACCATACATTCATTCCTCTAAGTTCTCCATACATACTATCTTCACTTAAAAGCTTTAAACTCCAGAAAAAAACCCTAATTGCCTCTCAAAAACCCTCGACAAAACCGACTTACAAACTGAGAATCAGTTTGTGTGTCCTCTTTGAAACCTTTCGTTCTCCCTTCAAACCTCCATCAAAATTCGAGTTTCTTATTCCAAATTAACCATACAACATCCATCTACACATTAGACAAATATTTACGAGCCAAATTGCCCTTGAGAGTACACGAATTCCCTCGAAAAACAGAGTGTTATACACTCTGTTTTCGCGGCTTTTCCTGTCTGTCCAGTTCTGTTTGTGCTCGTTTTTCGTGCCCAATAACTCAAAACGAGCAGGGATTGTTTTAAGATCTCTGTTCTACTCTCCTTCTAGTTTTCAAAACATCTTTTGAATCGAATTTTCACCGTGAAACGAGAGAGAAATCGCAGTTTGAAAGTTGCTGTCCAGATTTGCAAAAAACGTGTTGTTTGCTTTGTTTCTTCGTCGACGACGGCCTCTCGAGATAAAATCTACCATCGATTACGACCCAAGACGGTGTCAACGATACATGTAGGTTGAGGGTGCCTCAAATCCTCCTCTTTCTCCCTTTTATTTCGTTTTTGTGTGTTTGTTTTCTTATAGTTCGTTTTTGTTTGTTCATCGTTTTTGTTTATCGATTGTTATCATTAACTACGAAACTAGTTTAGTCCGAGTATGAGTTAAAGTACCACCATGAACACCCGCGTTGACTTGAGATGGGAAAGAAACCGCTACATCAGTCGGTCGTACACCCCGTCTCATTTACATATCCTCGTGTTCAAGGTAGGGCGTTAATAAAACGAGTCGACTTCGCTCTTCGCTTTTGACCCCTTTCTTATTTCGTGTAATTCGACCCACCCTAGGACCCTTCGCATGTTAGTATGACCTCTGATTGTTAACATATAACTCGTTTAGATGACATTAGATCAATTTAATAACCTAATTAGACACGTTAGGGTACATCGACATAGCTTTAAAAATCAACGAACAATTCTATAACCTAATTGAACGCATCTCTCTTTTCACTCGATTTCTCGCTAGCATAGGAGTGCGTGATTAGAACCTTCCTATTAAAACTCGATGAGTAGCTTTAATATCGTAACTTCTTGACCTAATTTGACCCCTTTAGGCCGTGTAGAATACACATTTGCGAGGCATCTTTTCAATCGATCAACGTCGTTTCTAACTTGTTTTCTAGCCCGCTTTCGAACTTGTTTCGCAATCAATTGATCTAACTAATGAACCTGACCTAGGACCTAGGGTTGGACGTGGCTTTAGGCCGTGAGGCTTGGCCGTGTCCTTTGGTCTTTCTTGTTTCGTTTGTTTTACATCGTTTGTTCTTTATTGTTTTGTCGCTTGTAATTTATCGTTTGTTTGTTGAGTTGTAATTTTCAAGTTAGCTTTCTTTTATTGAGTCAAATGATTTCTAAAAACCTTAGTCTTGTTTGGCTAGATGGTTGTGCCCCAATCCATGTAAGAGCGTAGTAAATCGCATGTTGTTTAAAGCAACATGACCCGATTTATACTAATGCATGCTTTGGTGCGTAGCCCTATGTCTAATTCGATGAGATTAAGTGAAAGCACACATTACGAGGAGTGACCCAAGGCCGTGAGTCCTGTAAGCCGTGGGTACCCCCCCTTGTGCACGTTTTCCTAGGCCAAATGGCCGTGTAATGCGTCGTGTGCAGTTTTGTGTATAGCGTTGTATTTTAGATTGAGTTGTATCTTTAATTTATCGTTGTGTCGGCATGAAATGCCCGGGTTGTAATAGGGTAGATCCCAACGGCTCCCCCATTCCCCTTAAGCCTTGTTTGCTTTGTATGTTATTAGATCAATCAACCCACATGCTAAATTACAACTTTGATAAAGTTAGTTTAGTTGCATCTAAATCGACATAGAAACTTCACATGTTAGGGTTTTGAAAACGATGTTCGCATATCATATATCGTAGTAGCTATGACCTTGTTTGAAATCCGACACTTGACTTAGTAGAGGCCGTTATTGACGGGCGGGGTTAGGTGTCCTTATGGGCTTCCTAACACGTACCCTCACCCCTTACTCAAGATCTATGGTTTTTGGATCCGTCTTAATACCATTGGATTACGAGAGTCATTCAAATCGAGAGATATAGGGTACAAGTCTTTATCTTTAATCACTCGTAGTCGATTGGCTTTATGCTTTTCGATGAAAGGTGTAAAGTTGACTCGAACGGTTCCAAGTTCCCATAAAACTTGGTGGCGACTCTAATTTGTCTTAATTCTATTCGAAAGAACCTCGAGTCGATTATGCCTAGTGTGGATCCCGCGGACGCAGTTCCCGAGGGCCTTGTCCACAATAACACCCACATGTTATTATACACGTACAATCACATAAACCAAAAAACACATTCAACAAAACCTAGAATATAACAAAAAAGAATCCAAGTTTGCGAAAAGAAGTAGACGCCCCATTGTGTCACCAATATACTCGCGCCTCAATAGGTGGCTTCTACAGCCACGTCGCCGAAAACGAACCAAAACCATACATTCCTCTATAAATACCGTTCTAGCACCCCATTTGCAAGGCACGCGAGAGTTCCACCTTTCTTTCTCCCTTAAAATTCCAGACCTCGACTTCTTAAGTCAAATAATCGACACATGTTTTCGACCTACCGATTGAAAACCCAAGCCTTACACACTTTATTTGGTACCGTGGCCGAGCATTCGACCAACCCATTCGACCTAATCAACACTTAATCATCACTTAAATCAAAGCAACATTCTTTTCATAACGGTTTTTAAAATGAGTTTTCCGACTCACGAGTTAGACACTTTGTCGATTCTCGTCAAGCAATCAAACATTTAAGTATGAGGGTGCAACAAATTCATCGATGATATTGCTGGTTAATAACAAATTTTTGGAGATTTGAACATTTTTATCTCTTATTTCTCTCATTTTTCCCATTCATTCACATATGCAAGCATTTAGTCATATTCATAATCATCATTGGCTCACATATACCATTTCGGTTTAACCCCGAGTACGATGATAAATAACGACTAATTACAAAGCAATGACCTTAATATAATTAGTTCGTATCAAACACCCTTCATTTTATTTCATTTTAATTCTCTCTTTATCTTGACCATATTGCATGTCATCCTTGGCTAACATATACATATATGCCATGTCGGTTTAATTCGAGAACGGTGACGAAACGGTTAAGCATACAAATTTTACACTTTTCATGTTAAGCTTGCAAATCTAAACCCAACATGGAATACTATCGACATAATGGTAAATATCCTGCGTTGCGCAAACATTAAAATAACCACTCAAAAACGGTCTTAACGACTTTTTTAACAAAAGCAGTTTTAACTACCTTTAAAACAAATTTAACAACCTTTTGCAAGCCCAGAAAGCTCACTTGGGCTGTCGAATGACACGCGCCCCAATGTTCTTCTGTTCTTCACCTTTTGTAAAACCGGGGGAAGCTCCTTGCATCGCCTATAAGCTCGTGCCCCAAGGGAGCTGCCTGGGACTATCCTGTTTCATTTCCAGCACTTGTCTAAGAAGATCTTTATTTCGGTTGACCAGCGTACGTGACGGATGACAGGGCAGTCGTATACCTATCAAAAATAACCAACTGGCTCTAACTAATATAGCTAGGGAGGTCGGGTCGATCTCCACAGGGAGATGGGAAGATGTCAGCTTAATCTAAGTTTGTCTCGGTAACCAAATTGGGGGGTTTTAATTGATTGATTCTAAACTAATGATAAGGATAGGGAAGAGAAAATAAGAGAATAAGGATTAACCAAGTAGAGAAAACAGCTAAGACAGACGGTTCACCATAATCATTCAGTCAAGTAATCTAGGTCTCAAGTCAATGCAAATACGGTCTGAGGGGCAGTGAATATCTTCTTTCGGTCTCAATTCGCGCTAAAGTACAAATAGCTTAGCTTTCGCCCTAACTATAATGCTCTATTGTTCGCTACTAGTCTCGGTTATTCCAACCTTTCGGTCCAGGTCAAGGGTCACTATGATATAAATGCCTAAATGCGTCGACTCAATTGAACAGATACAATTAATTACAGCAGTTAACAACAAAGATTATACCAGCATTAACCCAATAAATCGATTACTTTCCCTTCATAATTATGGATCCCCTATAGTCTTACCAGAGGGGAATTAGCTACACATCATCATTGAACTAACAATAATAACAAATAGGTAATTAACACTAAACATTATAACAACTAAATAAGATCGAATTAAAGCAATTATGATAACAATAAAGAAGAGAAGGAATTAAAGCAATAATTAAGATTAAGAGATTAAAGAAGAATAAGAGTACCAATACAAATCCGAATTCGCGTAGCAAACGTGTAGAAAGAAAGAATCAAATCTAAGAATAGTAGCAAGTATAGAGTAAAAGTCAGTGTGAGAGAATAGAGAGAGGAGTTACGTTGTTCCTCCTTCAGTCTTATACGAAAAATCCACTCTAAACCTCATCTATGGACTAATTACAAAAGCCTATACGAAAATTAGGCGGAAAATAAACTAAAGCAGGATAAACCACTCGATCGAGTGGAAATAAACCACTCGATCGAGCAAACTAACACCAACCCACTCGATCAAAATTCGAGTTTCTTATTCCAAATTAACCATACAACATCCATCTACACATTAGACAAATATTTACGAGCCAAATTGCCCTTGAGAGTACACGAATTCCCTCGAAAAACAGAGTGTTATACACTCTGTTTTCGCGGCTTTTCCTGTCTGTCCAGTTCTGTTTGTGCTCGTTTTTCGTGCCCAATAACTCAAAACGAGCAGGGATTGTTTTAAGATCTCTGTTCTACTCTCCTTCTAGTTTTCAAAACATCTTTTAAATCGAATTTTCACCGTGAAACGAGAGAGAAATCGCAGTTTGAAAGTTGCTGTCCAGATTTGCAAAAAACGTGTTGTTTGCTTTGTTTCTTCGTCGACGACGGCCTCTCGAGATAAAATCTACCATCGATTACGACCCAAGACGGTGTCAACGATACATGTAGGTTGAGGGTGCCTCAAATCCTCCTCTTTCTCCCTTTTATTTCGTTTTTGTGTGTTTGTTTTCTTATAGTTCGTTTTTGTTTGTTCATCGTTTTTGTTTATCGATTGTTATCATTAACTACGAAACTAGTTTAGTCCGAGTATGAGTTAAAGTACCACCATGAACACCCGCGTTGACTTGAGATGGGAAAGAAACCGCTACATCAGTCGGTCGTACACCCCCGTCTCATTTACATATCCTCGTGTTCAAGGTAGGGCGTTAATAAAACGAATTCTGACTTCGCTCTTCGCTTTTGACCCCTTTCTTATTTCGTGTAATTCGACCCACCCTAGGACCCTTCGCATGTTAGTATGACCTCTGATTGTTAACATATAACTCGTTTAGATGACATTAGATCAATTTAATAACCTAATTAGACACGTTAGGGTACATCGACATAGCTTTAAAAATCAACGAACAATTCTATAACCTAATTGAACGCATCTCTCTTTTCACTCGATTTCTCGCTAGCATAGAAGTGCGTGATTAGAACCTTCCTATTAAAACTCGATGAGTAGCTTTAATATCGTAACTTCTTGACCTAATTTGACCCCTTTAGGCCGTGTAGAATACACATTTGCGAGGCATCTTTTCAATCGATCAACGTCGTTTCTAACTTGTTTTCTAGCCCGCTTTCGAACTTGTTTCGCAATCAATTGATCTAACTAATGAACCTGACCTAGGACCTAGGGTTGGACGTGGCTTTAGGCCGTGAGGCTTGGCCGTGTCCTTTGGTCTTTCTTGTTTCGTTTGTTTTACATCGTTTGTTCTTTATTGTTTTGTCGCTTGTAATTTATCGTTTGTTTGTTGAGTTGTAATTTTCAAGTTAGCTTTCTTTTATTGAGTCAAATGATTTCTAAAAACCTTAGTCTTGTTTGGCTAGATGGTTGTGCCCCAATCCATGTAAGAGCGTAGTAAATCGCATGTTGTTTAAAGCAACATGACCCGATTTATACTAATGCATGCTTTGGTGCGTAGCCCTATGTCTAATTCGATGAGATTAAGTGAAAGCACACATTACGAGGAGTGACCCAAGGCCGTGAGTCCTGTAAGCCGTGGGTACCCCCCCTTGTGCACGTTTTCCTAGGCCAAATGGCCGTGTAATGCGTCGTGTGCAGTTTTGTGTATAGCGTTGTATTTTAGATCGAGTTGTATCTTTAATTTATCGTTGTGTCGGCATGAAATGCCCGGGTTGTAATAGGGTAGATCCCAACGGCTCCCCCATTCCCCTTAAGCCTTGTTTGCTTTGTATGTTATTAGATCAATCAACCCACATGCTAAATTACAACTTTGATAAAGTTAGTTTAGTTGCATCTAAATCGACATAGAAACTTCACATGTTAGGGTTTTGAAAACGATGTTCGCATATCATATATCGTAGTAGCTATGACCTTGTTTGAAATCCGACACTTGACTTAGTAGAGGCCGTTATTGACGGGCGGGGTTAGGTGTCCTTATGGGCTTCCTAACACGTACCCTCACCCCTTACTCAAGATCTATGGTTTTTGGATCCGTCTTAATACCATTGGATTACGAGAGTCATTCAAATCGAGAGATATAGGGTACAAGTCTTTATCTTTAATCACTCGTAGTCGATTGGCTTTATGCTTTTCGATGAAAGGTGTAAAGTTGACTCGAACGGTTCCAAGTTCCCATAAAACTTGGTGGCGACTCTAATTTGTCTTAATTCTATTCGAAAGAACCTCGAGTCGATTATGCCTAGTGTGGATCCCGCGGACGCAGTTCCCGAGGGCCTTGTCACAATAACACCCACATGTTATTATACACGTACAATCACATAAACCAAAAAACACATTCAACAAAACCTAGAATATAACAAAAAAGAATCCAAGTTTGCGAAAAGAAGTAGACGCCCCATTGTGTCACCAATATACTCGCGCCTCAATAGGTGGCATCTACGACCACGTCACTAAAAACGAACCAAAACCATACATTCCTCTATAAATACCGTTCTAGCACCCCATTTGCAAGGCACGTGAGAGTTCCACCTTTCTTTCTCCCTTAAAATTCCAGACCTCAACTTCTTAAGTCAAATAATCGACACATGTTTTCGACCTACCGATTGAAAACCCAAGCCTTACACACTTTATTTGGTACCGTGGCCGAGCATTCGACCAACCCATTCGACCTAATCAACACTTAATCATCACTTAAATCAAAGCAACATTCTTTTCATAACGGTTTTTAAAATGAGTTTTCCGACTCACGAGTTAGACACTTTGTCGATTCTCGTCAAGCAATCAAACATTTAAGTATGAGGGTGCAACAAATTCATCGATGATATTGCTGGTTAATAACAAATTTTTGGAGATTTGAACATTTTTATCTCTTATTTCTCTCATTTTTCCCATTCATTCACATATGCAAGCATTTAGTGATATTCATAATCATCATTGGCTCACATATACCATTTCGGTTTAACCCCGAGTACGATGATAAATAACGACTAATTACAAAGCAATGACCTTAATATAATTAGTTCGTATCAAACACCCTTCATTTTATTTCATTTTAATTCTCTCTTTATCTTGACCATATTGCATGTCATCCTTGGCTAACATATACATATATGCCATGTCGGTTTAATTCGAGAACGGTGACGAAACGGTTAAGCATACAAATTTTACACTTTTCATGTTAAGCTTGCAAATCTAAACCCAACATGGAATACTATCGACATAATGGTAAATATCCTGCGTTGCGCAAACATTAAAATAACCACTCAAAAACGGTCTTAACGACTTTTTTAACAAAAGCAGTTTTAACTACCTTTAAAACAAATTTAACAACCTTTTGCAAGCCCAGAAAGCTCACTTGGGCTGTCGAATGACACGCGCCCCAATGTTCTTCTGTTCTTCACCTTTTGTAAAACCAGGGGAAGCTCCTTGCATCGCTTTATAAGCTCGTGCCCCAAGGGAGTGCCTGGGACTATCTGTTTCATTTCAAAGACTTGTCTAAGAAGATCTTTATTTCGGTTGACCAGCGACGTGACGGATGATGGGCAGTCGTATACCTATCAAAAATAACCAACGGCTCTAACTAATATAGCTAGGGAGGTCGGGTCGATCTCCACAGGGAGATGGGAAGATGTCAGCTTAATCTAAGTTTGTCTCGGTAACCAAATTGGGGGGTTTTAATTGATTGATTCTAAACTAATGATAAGGATAGGGAAGAGAAAATAAGAGAATAAGGATTAACCAAGTAGAGAAAACAGCTAAGACAGACGGTTCACCATAATCATTCAGTCAAGTAATCTAGGTCTCAAGTCAATGCAAATACGGTCTGAGGGGCAGTGAATATCTTCTTTCGGTCTCAATTCGCGCTAAAGTACAAATAGCTTAGCTTTCGCCCTAACTATAATGCTCTATTGTTCGCTACTAGTCTCGGTTATTCCAACCTTTCGGTCCAGGTCAAGGGTCACTATGATATAAATGCCTAAATGCGTCGACTCAATTGAACAGATACAATTAATTACAGCAGTTAACAACAAAGATTATACCAGCATTAACCCAATAAATCGATTACTTTCCCTTCATAATTATGGATCCCCTATAGTCTTAGCAGAGGGGAATTAGCTACACATCATCATTGAACTAACAATAATAACAAATAGGTAATCAACACTAAACATTATAACAACTAAATAAGATCGAATTAAAGCAATTATGATAACAATAAAGAAGAGAAGGAATTAAAGCAATAATTAAGATTAAGAGATTAAAGAAGAATAAGAGTACCAATACAAATCCGAATTCGTGTAGCAAACGTGTAGAAAGAAAGAATCAAATCTAAGAATAGTAGCAAGTATAGAGTAAAAGTCAGTGTGAGAGAATAGAGAGAGGAGTTACGTTGTTCCTCCTTCAGTCTTATACGAAAAATCCACTCTAAACCTCATCTATGGACTAATTACAAAAGCCTATACGAAAATTAGGCGGAAAATAAACTAAAGCAGGATAAACCACTCGATCGAGTGGAAATAAACCACTCGATCGAGCAAACTAACACCAACCCACTCGATCGAGTGGAAATAAACCACTCGATCGAGCATCCTTGCAAAGTCTTCTCTTGTGTATACTTGAACTGCTCGATCGAGCAACTTGGAGTATAAAAAGCATTCAATCGAGTAATAAATCACTCGATCGAGCTATCTTGGCACGTAAGACCTTAAAGCACCTTCCGAAACCAGCTCACGCGTCTCCAAAATGTTAGATTCCAAGTTCCGTCTCCTTATTCTCCATAAATGCATGCAATTGGGACAAAATAGGCCCGATTTAACTCCACTTTGGTTTATTCCTTCAAATTACATAAAACGAACCAAAGTAGAATATTCGGGGGTATTTGTAGCTAGATGCTACATAAATAGAACAGAAATGCGTGTAAATATGAGGTAAAAACCTTATATAAAATACACGCATCAAATCTCCCCAAACCAAACCTTTGCTTGTCCCCAAGCAAAATATGAATGCAACTAAGAATGAACTGTGGAACGGGACCAACGCATCAGCTACAAATCACCCACCAAAACCAGTTTAATACAACAATTGACAAAGTGGCAACAGAGAAGTGCAAACGAGTTAAACCAATGTTTCAAACTTACTGAACCGTGGACCTTGCAAGATGATACGTGCATTTTATATACACTTTATTTGTAGTTTTGGCACGTATTTCCTTGCATAATTGTTGGCTTAAGGCCACTATTCCTCCTGAAACGGTTTACTTTGCATTTTCTATGATTTATTGTAGGAATGAATGGAAGTGAGCTAATTCAAGCCTAAACCGTCCTCCGGAGGCAACTTCAGGGAAGCTTTGAAGAAGGGAGTTCGGATTCATCCACCTTGGGATGCGTGCATTGGAGTGAAGAGCTGATTTGAAGAGAGAAAGAAGCCTTTGCACTGCTCAGTCCAGTCGATCGACCATGCTGACTAGTCGATCAACCATTGAAGTACAGCAGACGCTACTGTTCTGAGGAGACCAGTCGATCGACCATGCTGACCGGTCGATCGACCAGTCTGTGTGCTGATATTGATTTTTCGTTTAAGACTTTTAAAAGCCCAATTTGTAATTAACTTTTGGCATCTTTTATCAGTAGAACGCATCAATTATTAGGTTATGCTTTTCATTATTGAAGAACTCAGTTTTTAGATCTAGTTTTTGGGGAAACGGAAAACCTCGAATTCGATTACGTTGATCATCTTTTCAATTAGTAAGTTTTATGCAAATTTCCTCTTCTTGTAATTATTGTTATTTCAATTCTTGTTTTACCAATTTAATTCCAGCAATTCATCTTTTGTCTTTTGTCTTTTATTTAAATTCAATCATGTCAATCTTGTTCTTTGTTATCAATTTAGCAATTGTTTTAGTTTTAGTCATGCGTAGCTAATTATTTTTGATTGGGAACGAGGTGAGCCATGGCATAAATTAGGATTGTTTGTTAGCATAAATTCTTCCGTATCGATCTTGTTGTCTTTTGATAATCCTTTTTACTAGATTGAAAGATTAGTAATTAGAATTATCATTGGATTGGAATTTCCTTTGAGCGAAAGCTTTGAGAAATTTCGGGGAATTAGAAGACCGCAAGGTTAATTTGAGCATAGATCGAAAGGCTTGCTTATACCCCCTGAGACCGTATTATAGGATTTCTGCTACCTTATTGCCCTGACCATTGCCATGGTGAACCGAATTTCCCGATCTTCCTTTTATCTTGAAATTCTTATTTAAGCAATTAGTCGTTAGAATCAACCAAATTCAAACCCCCATTAATTGTTACTTTTGTAGACTGAAATAAGCAAATAGAATTGATCTTGTCTCTCTGTGGTTCGACCCTTGCTATCACTAGCTATAGCTTTAGTTTGGAATTATAAATTAAATTTTGATACAAAACGACGGTACGGCGCCGTTGCCGGGGAGACGGTGTAATTCTGTTTGCTTTATTTTTAGTTTATTTTTCTTGTCTCAAGGAGCTTTGGTTCCTTGAGGCCGTTGCTTACCTTTGCTTCTAGTTTTGCTTTTGCACAGTTAGAAGACAGGTTTTTGAGAGGAAGGCTTGAGTACACTCAGTTCTGCGAATATGGCTACAATATATGATAATCTCCAGCCAAAGGAACACCATCTTCCAAAGGGGCACCAGTTACCTACCCCTACTACGGGTAACTTCGAATTTCGTTCCTCTTATATCGATTTAGTAGAGCGAAATCAGTTTGCTGGTCTACCAGATGAGGACCCCTTGAAGCATATGGAAATTTTCACGGACTCTCTTTGTTCCATACCTATACCACTGGGGTGACTCGGGATGAAGTAAAGGGGTTGATGTTCTTATACTCCATGAAGGATTCGGCGCGAGATTGGTACCGCTACCTTGATAGGGTAGCAGCTGGAGTCACGGATTGGACATCTCTAGCATTAGCCTTCTACAAGAAGTACTTCCCACTTTCAAAGACTGACGCCTTGAGAAACAAAATCACAAGTTTCCAGCAAGGAGTTGATGAGGATTTTTGTGAAGCATGGGGACGTTTCAAAAGTTTGGTCCGAGCTGTCCCTCACCATGGCTTCCAGCAGTGGTATCTTTGCAACTTATTCTACAATGATTTATATGATGATTACAAGGTTATCCTGGACGCTTGTTGCGAATGGTAGGTTTCAAAACAATACCGGTCAGAATAGAGGTTGGAACACTATTGAGGAGATGGCGGTCCATAGAGCTGAGTTTAGGAGTTCACGTGGGAATTCACGGAAGAAAAGTGATGAAATGAGTACCGTCGTGACACTTATTACTTCTATTACTGCCCGTCTTGAGAGGCTCGAGGCCTCTGAAGCTTCCAAGGAAAGAGTTGAAATTCCTATCCATAATTCAGATGAGACCGCAAAGTTGAGAGAAATGGTCCAAACTCTTTTGATTCAAGTGGTGAATATGGAAGCAGCCGGGATTGAGTCCTCAAAGAATTTTGTGAAGCAGTTGGAGAATATAGAGGCTAAGCAAGTCGAAAATTCTTCAAACAAATGTGAAGGACCAATTGAAACGATTAACGCCATTAATCTCAGAAGTGGCCTCTCTTATGAAGGTCCCGACAAGCCAAGAGGAGACTCGGAAAATGATGAAGAGGCTAGTCTAATTTCTGGTGCAAAAACGAGCTCAACTGCTAGTACTTCTGGTCGATCGACCAACATTGTCGATCGATCGATCGCATGCTGTCGAGATAAAATAGTTTCGATCGAAACTATTCACACCAAAGACAGAAGTCGATCGACCAACATTGTCGATCGATCGTCGAGTCACCTGACGAAATCATTTGCGAACAGAGCATTCACGCCCAGCCAAGTTGGTCGATCGACCACTCATATCAGTCGATCAACTGAGATCCCAGGACAGGATGCAAATCAGTCAACTAGTTTGCATGATTCTTCACTCATTGATGATCTGACGGGGTTTTAAACCTCTGAGCGAAGGTTCTTGATCCCTACGGCTGTGTTGCGATCCCGTATCCGGAGCATTTGAAGGCTACTATTTGGAGCGTAAGTTTGGTAAGTTTCGGAGATGGTTGAGAATCTCGAGGTAACGGTTCCTTTCATCGATTTAATTACCAGTACCCTCTTACGCTAAATTTATGAAAGAAATTTTAAATCGTAAGGGAAACTTTCGTGATGATGGTAATGTTGCTTTTGTGGAAGAATGTAATGCTCTTTCGCAAATTAATGTACCACCTAAATTAAAGGACCCGGGTAGTTTTTCAATTCCTTGCACTATAGGTAACCACGAAATTGGAAAGGCCCTTTGTGACTTAGGGGCCAGTGTCAGTGTCATGCCGTATTCTGTTTGCGAAAGGTTAACTATTGGTCGACTTAAGGTGACTGATATTACCGTTCAAATGGCAAATAGATCGACTCAGAGACCTATAGGAGTTCTAGAGGATGTACCCGTTCGAGTGGGTAAGTTTTTTATTCCTGTCGATTTCGTTGTTTTGGACATTGCAGAGGACAGTTAGATACCTATTATTTTAGGTAGACCGTTTTTACATACAGCTGGGGCTGTAATAGATGTCAAACGCGGAACCATCACCTTAGAGGTAGGGGAGGACACCATTGAGTTCAGTCTTGCTCACAAGGTAACTGCTGACGATGATACGTGTTATTCCATTGATATTGTTGACAGGGCTGTTAGTTACAATTGGATGGAATCCTTAGCCAAGGATCCCTTAGCTGATCTAACCGGTTCAGATGAGTGTGCAGGTACTACAGTGGAGAATGCTGTGGAGCCAGATGCTTTGGTAGCCTCAATGGAAAGCTATGAGCTCACAGAGGAAGAAGATGAGATGCTCTTGAGCCTATCCAACGAGAACTTGGTAAACACTTGCTACACCATTGAAGCTGATTCTGTCTATGCTGTAGAGGTAAAAGTGCCAGACCGTAAGCCACTTCCTCCTAATCTTAAGTATGTTTTTCTAGATGATACGGAGCAGTACCCAACTATTATTAGCTCTAAGCTTAATGATGACCAGCTGTCTGCTTTGATGTGTGTGCTTAAGAAAAACAGGAAGGCTTTGGGTTACTCTTTGGATGAAATTAAGGGCATCAGCCCTGATGTTTGTATGCACAGGATAGAGGAGGACGGCCACAAGCCTTACAGACAGGGTCGACGCAAGTTGAACCCGATGATGCAGTAAGTTGTTATGGCTGAGGTGATGAAACTACTCGACGCAGGTATTATTTATATAGTTGGCAACTCCAAGTGGGTTAGCCCAGTTCAGGTAGTCCCGAAGAAAGGAGGGACTACCGTGGATAAAAATGAGAAAAATGAATTAATACCAACTCGAGTAGTGACGGGGTGGCGGATGTGCATTGATTATAGAAAGTTAAATGCCGCCACCAAGAAAGACCATTTCCCCTTCCCTTTTGTTGACCAAGTGACTGAAAGACTGGCCTCTAACAAATTTTTCTGTTTTCTAGACGGATATTCAGGGTTCTTTCAGATCCCTATTCATCCGGACGATCAGAGTAAGACCACTTTTACCGTCCACGGGTGTTTTTGCATATCGTAGAATGCCTTTCGGATTGTGTAACGCCCCTGCTACCTTTCAGAGGTGCATGATGGGGATTTTTTCTGATTATATAGAGAATATTATGGAGGTATTCATGGATGATTTCTCAGTTTATGGTAATGACTTTGATCGTTGTTTAGCTAATCTTGATAAAGTCATGCAGCGTTGTATAGATGTTAATCTTGTTTTAAACTGCGAAAAGTGTCAGTTTATGGTCACTGAGGGAGTTGTGTTAGGGCATTTGATTTCTGATAAAGGTATACATGTTGATAAGGCAAAGGTGCAGGTGATTGAGCAATTACCTCCTCCCGTGAATGTTAAAGGAGTGAGGAGTTTCCTTGGTCACGCTGGGTTTTACCGGCGTTTCATTAAGGATTTTTCAAAAATTGCTAAACCACTTACACATTTGATCCTTAAGGATGCTGTCTTTGAATTTACTGATGAGTGCCTTACCGCTTTTAACAGGTTAAAGGAGGCTCTAGTTTCTGCGCCAATCATTCAGCCGCCTGATTGGGACCTCCCATTTGAGATCATGTGTGATGCCAGTGATTATGCGGTCGGTGCAGTTTTGGTACAGCGGAAGAATAAAGCTTTGAATGCCATATATTTTTTGAGCCGAACTCTGGATGGGGCTCAAGTTAATTATTTTACCACTGAGAAGGAGTTTCTAGCTGTAGTTTTTGCCTTAGACAAATTTCGGTCTTATTTGTTAGGTTTTAAGGTTATTGTTTATACTGACCATGCAGCGTTGAAGACTCTCTTTGTTAAGAAAGACGCGAAGCCGAGGCTTTTGAGGTGGATACTCCTTTTGCAGGAGTTTGATTTGGAGATAAAAGACAAGAAAGGAGCTGAGAATGTGGTGGCTGACCACTTATCTCGTCTGCAGCTGACAGAAAGGGAGGATTCGTTACCTATTAATGATTATTTTCCTGATGAGAGTCTGTAGCTATTACTACTTCAGGGTCTTATCCACCTCTGTGGTTTGCTGATTTTGCTAACTTTTCTTTGTGATGGTAGGATACCACCCGAGCTTTCATGGCAGCAGAAGAAGCGGTTTGCTTATGATGCTAGACAATATTTTTGGGACGATCCTTATGTTATCAAGGAATACGCAGACGGTCTCATCCGGAGATGCGTGCCTCAATGGGAGGTGAAGGATATCCTAGAAGCTTGCCACTCTTCTGCTTATGGTGGTCACCATGGTCCATCCCGGACTATGGCTAAGGTACTCCAATCTGGTTTCTATTGGCCAACTTTGCATGCGTTATTGTCGCAATTTTGTTCTTGAGTGCGATGCTTGTCAAAGATCGGGGAATATTTCCAAGAGACATGAGATGCCACAGGTAGGCATTCTTGAGGTTGAGATTTTCGATGTCTGGGGCATTGATTATCAAGGACCTTTTCAGAGCAGTCAAGGTAATAAATATATCCTCGTAGCTGTAGATTTTGTATCCAAATGGGTGGAAGCTATTGCTACTTTCCATTGCGATGTAAAAGCTGTGATTAAACTGTTTAAAAAGATTATTTTCCCTTGTTTTGGTGTCCCTCGGGTTGTCATTAGCGATGGGGGAATGCATTTTAAAGAGAAACAACTTAGTGCTTTATTGACTAAATTCGGTGTCCAACATCGTAGAGGTTTGGGGTATCATCCCCAAACTAGTGTTCAGGTTGAGGTTTCTAACAGAGAATTGAAAGAAGTCTTAGCTAAAGTTGTTTCTAAATCACAGAAAAATTGGAGTCTTAAGTTATATGATGTCTTATGGGCTTATAGAACTGCGTTTAAGACGCCAATCGGAATGTCACCATACCGATTGATTTATGGTAAGACATGTCATTTGCCTGTTGAGTTAGAGCGTAAGTCTTGGTGGGCTATATGTGATTTAAATTTGGATCCTAACCTCTCTCATGAGAAACGCATGACACAGCTGAATGAGCTAGAGGAATTTAGGCTGCTGGCCTATGACAATGCAAGGATCTACAAAGAGAAAACAAAGCGCTGACAAGACAAGAGAATCATCAAGCGCGAATTCAATATTGGCGATAAGGTACTTCTTTTTAACGCTCGTATCCGTCTATTTCCTGGTAAGCTGAAATCCGGGTGGACTGGCCCTTACACGGTCACAGCGGTCACAAAGTTCGGGTCAGTTGAATTGGAGACCTCTGCTGGATAAAGGTTCAAGGTTAATGGCCAATATGTGAAGCATTATCACGGATCAGATGCATATGTTGAGAAAGTCGAGGTATTGTACTTCGACCCGTTATCGGATAATGCAAAGTGAGGTAAAAGGGTCGTGCGGGACCTCTTAAACCAGCGCTAACCGGGAGGTAACCCGGGTTGTAATTAATTGTAATTAGGAATTTTATTTTGTTATTTCTTTCAATTTGCATTTTGAGTTTTCTGTTTTTTTTTTAATTTCTTTTAATTTGCAATTTCTTGGTTTGGAAAATATGTGCGCCTTTGATAATTTTTGCAGGAATTTATTTTATGCAAAGTGCGTAGGTGGTTTACTGGATGTTTGTGAGAGAAAGACGGGATTTTTTTATGGCAAAATGAATTTTTGACGAGTTAAAAGTTTAATTGCCAGCGTTGGCAGTCGATCGACTAAGAGATTCAGTCGATCGACTGAGGTGGAGAAAGCACAAGCTACTGTGTATAGGGGAGTGGTTAATCGATTGGGTCATATAGTCGATCGACCACCACAGGAAGTCCAGAAGCTGTGTAGATGGAAGACTGGTCGATCGACCGGGTCAGATGGTCGATCGACCATAGCGCGGGTTCAGAATGCAACCTATTAAGGGAGTTTTCTTTCTTTTTTCATTCATTCACTCTTACACTCCCTCTAAATAAGAAACTCAAGAACAAACCCTAATTCCATCCCCCTTTTAGCGATTTTCACCTGCCATCCCATCTTATTTTCGATTTTTCTTGCTTTCATCTTCAAGTTTCTTCAAGGTATGTCTCTAATCCTTTTTCCATGCTCTATTTTCGATTTTTACTGCGGTTTCATGCGAAATTTTCGAGTATTGTGCCTTTGAGACGGAAAAATCAATTTGGGAAATCGATTTTAGGGATTGTTTTCTTGCCATTTTTGTGCTTTAATTGCTTGTTCTACCCTTTCCCCCCTGATTTTCGAACCTAATTAGCAACTAGGATGTGTTTAAAGCCGTTTTCCTCAAATTTCGAACCCTAATTTGGATTTTCAAATTCTGATTTTGTTCGGATTTTCGTAATTCGACAATGATAAGGGATTTTTGTTGCTAATGGAGATTCTTTTGCAGGTAACAACATTGTCAAAAGGCAAGGAACACATGTTTGAAGGGCACTCGAGTCAAGGAGCTGCCAAGCGGCCACGAGGACCGCCACTGATGATTGAGGCTACCACGGATAGTCTACCTGACTATCCGCAGGTTATCTTTGCTAATTCTACTCAGCCTGCTAAGTTTTCTCTTTTTGTTTCGAGAATGAAAGTTACAGCTACCCGATTTCTTCACAAACCTACTTTGGAGAAATTAGGCTGTTATGAGTCGGTTGTGTCCCTGCTAAACGGGACAGGTATGATGGGTCTAGTGGACATGGCTGAGTTCACGTATTACATTTTGACCCTCGAGTTCTTTTCGTCTTATGCATTTAACTCAGCTTCTTTTGCGGAAAATAAGACTAGTGCTTGCATCTCTTTTCGGCTATTCAATGTCAATTACTCCTTGACATTAGCCGATTTTGCTGGATTTTTGGGTCTTTATTTCGAGGGCAGAACCTCGGAAGCTTCTGATATTCACCGAGTCATGTGGTCTTGCATCAGTGACTTTTACGGGCCTAAGAGGACGGGCACTTCCGTCCATTTGCCCCCTCTTCGTTATTTTCTACGACTAATGGATAATACCATTTTCGGCCGTAAAGACTTAAATAATGTGAATTCTATTGAACTGTCTATTTTGGCGGGCTATCTGAACATTAGCAGTTGGGTAGCCCGTATATATAACATTGCTTATTTGACTGCCGCTCACTTTCAGACTGTTAGTGAGGGCACCTTGGCCACCATTGCTTGTGGCGGGTTGGTGACGCGTCTCGCCAACCGTCTTGTTTTACTTTTCCCTTGACAGGAGGACTCTATAGACCCTGACCTACACTTCATGGACCTTGCCTACGCGCGGTCAGTGAAGTGGATCGATAGTAGGAGACGGTGGAACATTGATTCTTTCATCTGCGACCCCATCCCAGTCACAGGGTACCCTCCTGTCCTGCCCCTCACTACTGTCTCGGGGGCAGCTCGGCCGCCCTTGCCTAGTTACAGGCTTCCTATTGTGGCGGCCACTGCTACTGCTACCACCTCGAGGAGAGCTCGTGCCTCCTCTTCGCAGGCACCCTCTCCCTCCACTCCTGCTCCCACTGGCTACCCGCCCATTTTTCGACCACCCACACCTTTGGTCGTCCGTCCGGTCATGTACCAAAGGGCAATGTCACGTGTACTGGGTGATTTGTGCAGGAGCTTTGACCAGCACAGGTTAGACACGGCTCTAGCCCTGTACCCAGTCTACGAGGAGTTAGCCCGGGGGGGATGCTCCCACAGGGCGCTTGGACTCACCCTTCCTACTTTGTTCCCCCTGTGGGCGGCTACCCTCACCGCCAGAGACCCCCTCCTACTACTATCGTTGGTGCCTCCACTTCCGGAGAGCCACGCCGCCGCCGCCGAGGCGGAAGAGGAGAGCGACTCGGGGTCCGGAGAGTCTAGTGGTGAGGAGTACGATGGTGGAGATTAGATGCTGGTGACCTCCCCGTTTTTGGCTGGTTTGGGGAGGTCGATTTTTGTGAATTCCGAACCTTCTTTATTACCTTCGTTTTTATTTTATTATACTTTTATTCTTCCCTATTTCTGCTGGTGATTTGCTGCTGAGCACAATGAGGGCATTGTGCGTTTTGGTTTGGGGAGGGTATTTGCATATGCCTTTTGTTTTGCATCTGCATTTGTATTTTTTTATTGCATTTCCGTCACATGTTTCGTACATTTCTGTTTGCATTTGTTCTTCTTAAAAAAAAAAAAGAAACCAAGAAAAAAATTGAAAAATTCATAAAAATCAAAAATATCACGTTTATTTTTGCATACAGTTGAGTCGGATTGGAGTTATTAATGATGAATTTGCACTATTAGTCAAATATGCCATTCCTTGCCTTTTCACAGCTGCTTAGCAAGAATTATAAGTGATTTCTCAAATTTTGTTATGGAATTCATTTCGGGTAATTAGACTTGACTCATTACTTTTGGCAAACTACTTATACTTTCTGAGATATAGAGCCTATAACTGGTGACATTCATGACCGGTTAATTTAGGATTGAGAGTAGTAATCCCTTCATTTCATGTTTTGCACGTGTATGAGTTTTGATTTCTTATTGCCTATACGCATCGGTTTGTGGTCGGTATTACATGTTTTGAGAACTATTGCATCTTCCCCTTTCTCATTTTACCCCATTAACTCCACTATAAGCCATAACTGCCAGTTGCCCTCAACTACATCCCATACTTAGCCTACCATTGTGCCAAGCTAGGAAGTAGTAGAGGAATTTGTCGAATTATAAGCTGTTTTGGTTCGCTTTTGTAATGATGGAGAAAGTACTTATGAGAAGTTGAGGGGTTGCTAATGTTCAGCCTCAAGGAAGAAAGAAAAATTCAGAAAAAAAAAAGACAAGAAAGGGACGTTTACCTGGGCAGAGGGCTCTGGTTGTGACAGGGTGGTCGATCGACTGCCATCACTGGTCGATCGACCACCAGTTCAGAGGTTGAAAAAAAAAGAAGGGGAATGAAAAGAAGAAAAAGAAAAAAAAAAGAGTAATAAGAAATTTGAAAAAAATAATAATTCGGTTGAATTGAGAATACACCTCATGTGCTTATTTCACGATATGGAGGTGTTTGTTTTGGGATATTGTGTCGCCTAGTCTTTTAAAGGCATGGTTTATTTTTTTTAAGTTGGAGGAATGGGATGCGGTTTTTGTTGGTTTGTTAGGTACTAGCTTGGCTTCTTACCTTCACGTTTCCATATTTGTTTTGCCCTTCTTTCCCACATAGCCTCACATATCCAAATCTTGCAATAGTTCGGCATGTAGTAGTCCTTGACGGTGGTTATGCGTATGTACGGTAGCTAGAATCATTATTCATGCTAGTCAAGCATACATGTTTTGTCGGTCGCAGTCTAGGTGAGAGTCTGTATTTTCTTCCCTCTCTTTTACATATATTCTCACCATTTGCTTTGTTGAGGGAAGAGTGACCTGGGAGAGTCCGAATGTATGAGTCTTGCAAGGTCGAACGCCCGATTTAATTCCATGATATGCATAAGTCTGTTCACTTGATTTGAGCTTTGCGGTAGTTGACTATGTGCATTAAACGGTTTGGCATTGACTTGTAGTTAGCTCTGAGATATACTCCTTTCCATTTAGTTTTTATACGGGTCATAGTGCTTGCTTGGGGAGATTTGATACGTGCATTTTCTATACACTTTATTTCTTGTTTTGGCACGTATTTCCATGCATAATTGTTGGCTTAAGGCCACTATTTCTCCCGAAACGGTTTACTTTGCATTTTCTATGATTTATTGTAGGAATGAATGGAAGTGAGCTAATTCAAGCCTAAACTGTCCTCCGGAGGCAACTTCAGGGAAGCTTTGAAGAAGGGAGTTCGGGTTCATCCACCTTGGGACGCGTGCATTGGAGTGAAGAGTTGATTTGATGAGAGAAAGAAGCCCTTGCACTGCTCAGTCCAGTCGATCGACCATGCTGACTAGTCGATCAACCATTAAAGTACAGCAGACGCTACTGTTCTGAGGAGACCAGTCGATCGACCATGCTGACCGGTCGATCGACCAGTCTGCGTGATGATATTGATTTTTCGTTTAAGACTTTTAAAAGCCCAATTTGTAATTAACTTTTGGCATCTTTTATCAGTAGAACACATCAATTATTAGGTTATGCTTTTCATTATTGAAGAACTCAGTTTTTAGATCTAGTTTTTGGGGAAACGGAAAACCTCGAATTCGATTACGTTGATCATCTTTTCAATTAGTAAGTTTTATGCAAATTTCCTCTTCTTTTAATTCTTGTTATTTCAATTCTTGTTTTACCAATTTAATTCCAGCAATTCATCTTTTGTCTTTTGTCTTTTATTTAAATTCAATCATGTCAATCTTGTTCTTTGTTATCAATTTAGCAATTGTTTTAGTTTTAGTCATGCGTAGCTAATTATTTTTGATTGGGAACGAGGTGAGCCATGGCATAAATTAGGATTGTTTGTTAGGATGAATTCTTCCGTATCGATCTTGTTGTCTTTTGATAATCCTTTTTACTAGATTGAAAGATTAGTAATTAGAATTATCATTGGATTGGAATTTCCTTTGAGCGAAAGCTTTGAGAAATTTCGGGGAATTAGAAGACCGCAAGGTTAATTTGAGCATAGATCGAAAGGCTTGCTTATACCCCCTAAGACCGTATATAGGATTTCTGCTACCTTATTGCCCTGACCATTGCCATGGTGAACCGAATTTCCCGATCTTCCTTTTATCTTGAAATTCTTATTTAAGCAATTAGTCGTTAGAAACAACCAAATTCAAACCCCCATTAATTGTTACTTTTGTAGACTGAAATAAGCAAATAGAATTGATCTTGTCTCTCTGTGGTTCGACCCTTGCTATCACTAGCTATAGTTTTAGTTTGGAATTATAAAATAAATTTTGATACAAAACGACGGTATCACAAGACTCAAAAGATATCGGACTCTCACGGGTCGCTCATCACTCAGAATTAGGCACAAGGTAAGTATATATATATGTGAAAGATAGAAAGAAGTAAATACACTCACCTAACTCGACCTATAAGAACATGCATGCAGTTAACATAAATAAAGTCTCTACAACCATACATATACATTCCAACCATACTAATGACAAAGACACATGCCGAGGACTTACATTTGGGTAAGTGAGGTAATGGGTAAGGAGGGGCTAAGATGAATTTGGATATGTGGGGTTAATAGCCAGGCTAGCAACAACGAAATCCAAATTTGAACTGCATCCCAACTTCGTACTCAATATAACAAGATGAAACGGTGCAAAATCCATGCACTCTACTCACGAAACACCAAAACAAACTCGTCAACTCCCCATAAGATATAAATAAAACATGGGAGTGAAAATCATTATACAATTTCTCTTTTTTTTTTTCACACATGATTTTTCTTTCTTTTTCTTCTTTTTCTTTTTTTTCGTTCTCTTTTTTTTTTCTTTTTCATTTTTTTTCATTTTTCATCCGTCGTTTTTTTTCTTTCATTCCCTTCAATTCTTCCACCAACTTCTGAAATCAGATAAAATAACCATATTGCAATAAAACATTCCAACAACTACTCGTCAGTAGCTCGGATAGGGTACGAAGTATTACAGAATGTAGGTAATAGGACAAAAAGGCAATTTGGCTATGTGGGGCTCATGGGTAGAATGAAATAAAGGGAACTGCCTCTCCTAACATGTGTCACCATCCACAGATCGAATGCATACAGGTATTAAGAAGACTAGACTCATGCTTATGCAAATTGATGTTACATGCCTTAAAGAGAGTACTACTCACATCCTAAATGAAACCGGTCATGAATGTCACCAGTTTATAAAGCTCTAACCTCAGAATGTAATGTAGCTTGCCGATATAAGAGTCAAGTCTATTCGTTCAGATAAGAGAGAAACAAAAACTCGTAGATCATACACATAATCATGCCAACTAAATGTCAAGAATATGCAAGGCTCAAGTAAGGATTCAATGTAGCGTCAATGTTCAAACGTTCCGACTCAAATTAAACATGAAATTTTTTTGAATTAATTAAAACAACAATGCATGAGAAAATAATTAAACGTGCAAACGGAAATGCAAGAAAAATATGCAGACACAGATATGGATGCATACCTCCCTAAACCAAACTGTACAATGCCCTCATTGTACCAAAAATAGGGAAAGAAATGCAAACTGAAGAGAAAAGGAGAAGTGGAGTCGGAAAACTTACAAAACGTCATAAAGAGGGACCTCCCCAAACCGACCATGAACATGGGAGGTCAAAGAAAGTCAA
Organism: Silene latifolia; assembly: GCF_048544455.1. Taxonomy (NCBI): domain Eukaryota; kingdom Viridiplantae; phylum Streptophyta; class Magnoliopsida; order Caryophyllales; family Caryophyllaceae; genus Silene; species Silene latifolia. The sequence goes on from NC_133538.1 coordinate 291,208,241, forward strand.
GCAGTAGCTCCATAGACGTCAAATAGCAGCTGGAAGACGAAACAACTCGATCAAGTAGGTTAGAAATGCTCGATCGAGTAAACTGGCAGCTGGAAGGACTCGATCGAGTAGAAAACTACTCGATCGAGTAAACGTGATTTTGGCTTTGGTCGATCGAGTAGATATATCACTCGATCGAGTGAATACTACCCAAAAAGTGCTCGATCGAGTAGAAAAACTACTCGATCGAGTGACTGGACCTGCAAAATACGCGTTAAAAGACAAGGAGAGCTTAAAAAGTTCGTAAAACAGGGTCTAAAGTTCAACAAAAAGCTAAAGAAAAATAAAATGTTCAACAAAAGTACAATAAAACAGTCCGGGCTGCCTCCCGGAGAGCGCTGGTTTAAGAGGTCCCGCACGACCTTTCTGGCATCAATTAATTGGTGCGTCTAGCTCGTCGAAGTACAGGACTTCAACACGATTGTCTGCTTCATTCGCCTCGTGGTAATACTTCACATATTGCCCATTCACCTTGAACCTACTACCTTCGGAATCTTCGAGCTCCACGGATCCAAATTTGGTAAAAACTGTCACCGTATAGGGACCACTCCACCTGGACATCAGCTTGCCAGGAAACAATCTCAATCGGGCATTAAACAGCAGCACCTTTTGCCCAACATGAAACTCTCGAGGTAGAATTCTCTTGTCATGCCATCTCTTCGTCTTTTCTTTGTATATGCGCGAGCTATCATAGGCATTTAGCCTAAACTCCTCCAACTCATCTAGCTGCAAAAGACGATTCTGACCACACAACTTAGGATCAAAGTTAAGCTCACGAATTGCCCACCAAGCCTTACATTCTAATTCAACAGGTAGGTGACATGATTTCCCATAAACTAACCTATAAGGTGATGCACCAATTGGTGTCTTAAAGGCAGTTCTGTAGGCCCATAATGTGTCCTCTAACTTAAGACTCCAGTCCTTCCGTGATTTAGAAACTACCTTAGACAAGATCTCTTTCAACTCGCGGTTAGAGACCTCAACCTGACCACTAGTTTGGGGATGATACCCCAAACCACGCCGGTGTTGGACACCAACTTTAGACAGAATAGAAGTTAGTTTCTTTTATTTAAAGTGCATTCCCCCATCACTAATGACGACCCTAGGGACACCAAATAGGGGAAATATGACCTTTTTGACCATTTTTATCACGGTCTTGGCATCACAATGAGGTGAGGCAATGGCCTCAACCCATTTCGACAAATAATCTACAGGCACTAAGATATACCTGTTACCTTTACTGGACGGGAATGGTCTTTGGAAATCAATGCCCCAAACATCGAAAACGTCGACCTCTAAGATAACATTTTGTGGCATCTCATGTCTCTTTGAAATGTTCCCTAATCATTGGCAAGCATCACAAGCTGAAACAAAAGACTTAGCATCAGCAAACAAAGAAGGCCAGTAAAAACCAGACTGAAGTACCTTAGCCACGGTGCGTGATAGACCATGGTGACCACCATAGGAAGAGGAGTGACAGCCTTTCAGGACTACTTTGGCCTCCCACTGCGGAATATACCGTCTGTAGAGACCATCTGCACATTCCTTAAACAAATAAGGATTATCCCAGAAATACTGCTTAGCGCTATACAGAAAATGCTCCTTCTGCTGATGAGAAAGGTCAAGCGGCAGCTTGCCACTGACAACGAAGTTAGCTATATCTGCATACCAAGGTTCTTGGTTAACAATAGATGATATAACAACAATTAAAGTATCGTCAGGGAAAGAGTCATCAATAGGTAGAGAATCTTACCCTTCTTGTCGCATCAGTCGCGATAAGTGATCAGCTACAACGTTCTCAGCTCCTTTCTTATCCTTAATCTGCAAATGAAACTCCTGAAGAAGGAGTATTTATCTTAATAGCCGTGGTTTAGCCTCCTTCTTAGCAAGGAGATGCCTCAAAGCTGCATGGTCAGTAAAAACAGTAACTTCTGACCCAACTAAATAAGAACGAAACTTCCCTAAGGCATAAACTATAGCTAGCAGCTCTTTTTCAGTGGTAGTGTACTTCACTTGAGCCTCATCCAGAGTTTAGCTCGCATAGTAGATAGCATTCAGAACTTTGTCTTTCTTTTGGCCTAGCACCGCTCCTAGTGCATAGTCACTGGCATCACACAAGATCTCAAATAGCAAGTCCCAATCAGGAGGCTGTATGATCGGCGCAGAGACTAAGGCCTGCTTTAACCTGTGAAAAGCAGAAAGACACTCATCAGTAAACACAAAAGGGGCATCCTTAAGTAGCAACTGTGTAAGTGGTTTAGAAATTTTCGAGAAGTCCTTGATAAACCGGCGATAAAAACCGGCGTGGCCAAGGAAAATCCTCACCCCCTTAACATTAACAGGAGGTGGTAATTGCAAAATCACTTCCACCTTTGCTTTGTCAACCTCTATTCCCCTATCAGAAACTAAGTGCCCTAAGACAACTCCCTCGTTGACCATAAAGTGGCACTTCTCCCGATTCAAAGACAAGATTAACCTCAATCTGACTCTCCGCAACACTTTCTCAAGGTTAGACAGACAGTTAGAAAAATCACTTCCATATACACTGAAATCGTCCATGAAAATTTCCATAATAGACTCAATATACTCTGAAAATATCCCCATCATACACCTTTTAAAGGTGGCAGAGGCATTACACAAACCAAAAGGCATCCTACGATAAGCAAAAATGCCCTGAGGACAAGTAAATGTAGTTCTAGCTTGATCGTCTGGGTAAATAGGGATCTGAAAGAACCCTGAATACCCGTCTAAATAGCAGAAAAACTTATGAGAAGCTAACCTTTCTACCATTTGATCAATAAAAGGAAGGGGAAAGTGATCTTTCTTGGTGGCGGCATTAAGCTGTCTGTAATCTATACACATCTGCCAACCAGTCACTACTCGAGTAGGTATTAACTCATTCTTATCATTCTTAACCACAGTTGTCCCTCCTTTCTTCGGGACCACCTGTACTGGACTCACCCATTTAGAGTGACCAACAGAATAAATAATACTGCGTCGAAAGCGCCTTCATTACCTCGGCCATCACAACATCCTCGCATCTTACGGTTGATCTGGCTGACCCGTCTCGCAAGGTTTGTGATCTTCCTTCAGCTTTATCCTGTGCATACAAATATCGGGACTAATCCCCTTGATATCGTCCAATGAATAACCCAGTGCTTTCCTATTTTTCTTAAGTACAGCTAACAAAGAGGTTAGCTTATCATTATCAAGCTTAGCACTAATAATGACTGGAAATTGCTCAGTATCGTCTAAGAAAACATATTTTAGATGAGAAGGGAGAGGCTTACGTTCCGGTATCTTTACCTCAATGGAGCAAAGAGTGCTAATCATCTGTTCCACTTGCTCTCCCTCAGCTTCGGTGAGTTCAGGCTCATCTAAATCATCAACAAGCAAATCCAACACAGCGTCATCGTCATCTAGGCTATCTGCACACTCATCAAAAAGCATAAGAGCTTCTAGTGGGTCCTTCATGAAAGAACCCGACCAGAAGTCATAAATAGACTCGTCAATAATATCAACCGAATAAGAAGTATCCTCTATCATTGGCCGAGCCAAAGTACTAGGCAGACTGAAAGTGATCGCGTCATCCCCTACTACAAGAGTCAAACGCCCTTGTTTGACATCAATGACGGTCCCAGCTGTACAAAGGAATGGTCTTCCTAAGATAATTGGGGTCCGGGTGTCTTCAGCTATTTCTAAAACAATGAAATCTACTGGGATAAAGAGCTTGCCTATTTTCACAGGCACGTCCTCTAAGACACCTAAAGGCTTCCTAATAGATCTATCAGCCATCTGTAGGGTAATGTTAGTCACTTTAAGATGACTCATGTTCAGTTTCTTGCAGACGGATAGGGGCATGACACTGACGTTGGCTCCTAAATTACAAAGAGCCTTATCAATAACCACATTGCTTATAATACAGGTAATAGAAAAGCTGCCCAGTCTTTCATTTTTGGTGGAGCCTTATTTAAAAGTAAATTGCTAGACTCTTCCATAAATGAAACTGTCTAAAATTCACTTAAATCTCTCTTACGCGTCGCAATATCTTTCATAAACTTAGCGTAAGTAGGCGCCTGAGTAACAAGTTCGGTAAAAGGGTCAGTTACGTGGAGGTTCTTCACAACGTCCACAAACTTACCGTACTGTCGCTCGATCTTTGCATCCTTCAGACGACCTAGGAAGGGCACTCTGGTAGCAATGAGTGAACCCGCAACTTTCTCTTTACCTTTATCAATGCGTGACGTCTCCACAGCAGGGGAAGATGACACGGTAGCGGAATTAGATAGAAAAATGGGATCTCCGCCGCTTCTGGTACTCGATCGAGTACTTTTATCACTCGATCGAGTGATTTCATGTTGAGAAATACTCGATCGACCACTTTCCTCACTCGATCGACCATTCCCTTTTTCTGCCTTACTCGATCGAGCATTTTTATCACTCGATCGAGTGATTTCTTCAGCAAACTTACTCGATCGAGTAAGAATATCACTCGATCGACCATCTTCGATTTGTGCACTTCTCGATCGACTATAATTATCACTCAATCGAGTGACAGGATGAATTAAATCACTCGATCGAGTAGATTTTTCACTCGATCGAGTGTCTGGACCACACACAACAACAATTTCGTCCAGAAACTCATCTATATCATCCTCCGGGGTATCTTCAGCTACAAAACCCCGTCTTCTGGTACTTTTGGCTCTTTATGAGTAAGGCCAACTTGGAGATTCATTGCATTGGCTGGATTGCATATTGGTAGAAGCTTGGCTTGGTCATTCGTGAGTGTTAACTGCGCGACTTGTTCTCTCAATTCCGCTATGACAGTTTCTTTCCTATTGCACTTCTCCTGAAACTGTTGTGTTATGCTAAACATAAAGGATTTCAGATCAACAATTTCTTGATTTGCAGGAGGAGAAACCGGTTGCGGCGCTGGCGTAGAAAGAGTAGGAGCATTCCTTATTTCTTCATACAGTTGAGAAAAAGAAACTCCTTGCTTGTATTTCTGATAAGCAAGGACGCGCTCTATACTTGCCAGACATCCAATAGGGTCATGCCCTTCCATACCACATCTACCACATAGCTCAACATACTCAGTAATCGAACAAACCTGAGCACTCTCGCCTGGAACTTCTGTAATCTCCACATTACCTAGACTTTTGCTAGGACCTTCCACTGCAGCAGCTGCTGACTCAATAACTTTCTCACTACCTTGGGGATTTCCATATTCAGAGACATGAATAGCCATCTCCTCAATGAGACGCCACCCTTGGTTATCTTCAACATTCTTCGTGAATCTCCCCTTAGCTACGCTATCAAGAATAGCTCTCTCGTTCCGATATAGTCCGTTGTAAAACTGAGTATAAAGGAACCATCGTTTGAACCCGTGATGAGGTACAGAGCGGACAAGCTTCTTGAACCTAGTTTAAGCCCCATTCAAATCTTCAGTAGACAGCTGCTCAAAAGAACTAATCTGAGCTCTCAAGGCATTGGTGCGCTGTGGTGGAAAATATCGCCTGTAAACGGCTAAAGCAAGGGAACTCCAGTCGGTTACATCGGCTGCCTCCCGATCAAGATCTCTCAACCACTCCCGGGCATCATCAGCTAAAGAAAAGGGAAAGAGGGCTCCCTTCACTTTGTCCTGTGTCACCCCTGCAGAAAGGGGAATGGTAGAGCAATACTCTGTAAACAGCTCTATATGCCTGCATGGATCTTCTTCAGGTACCCCCCTAAAGAGATTTCTCTCTACCAGCTGTATGTAAGATGGGTGGATTCCAAAGTTTCCCTGATCAGTAATGGGTAATATGAAACCTTTTAGAAGCGAATCCACAGTAGGCTCTGAATGGCTGGCTAACTTATGCATTCTGGCAAATAGACTTTACAAAGCAACAAGTAACCTGCAAAACTAATCAAAAACTTTGCAGAAATGAGATCAGTCTCAAGGAATAAATTCCATGACATGAGAAACAAACTTAAATAAACGACAAAATTGCGCCACCTCCCCGGCAACGGCGCCAAAATTTGACAGGGCAGTCGTATACCTATCAAAAATAACCAACTGGCTCTAACTAATATAGCTAGGGAAGTCGGGTCGATCTCCACAGGGAGATGGAAAGATGTCAGCTTAATCTAAGTTTGTCTCGGTAACCAAATTGGGGGGTTTTAATTGATTGATTCTAAACTAATGATAAGTATAGGGAAGAGAAAATAAGAGAATAAGGATTAACCAAGTAGAGAAAACAACTAAGACAGACGGTTCACCATAATCATTCAGTCAAGTAATCTAGGTCTCAAGTCAATGCAAATACGGTCTGAGGGGCAGTGAATATCTACTTTCGGTCTCAATTCGCCCTGAAGCACAAATAGCTTAGCTTTCGCCCTAACTATAATGCTCTATTGTTCGCTACTAGTCTCGGTTATTCCAACCTTTCGGTCCAGGTCAAGGGTCACTATGATATAAATGCCTAAATGCGTCGACTCAATTAAACAGATACAATTAATTGCAGTAGTTAACAACAAAGATTATACCGGCATTAACCCAATAAATCGATTACTTTCCCTTCATAATTATGGATCCCCTATAGTCTTAGCAGAGGGGAATTATCTACGCATCATCATTGAACTAACAATAATAACAAATAGGTAATTAACACTAAACATTATAACAACTAAATAAGATCGAATTAAAGCAATTATGATAACAATAAAAAAGAGTAGGAATTAAAGCAATAATTAGGATTAAGAGATTAAAGAAGAATAAGAGTACCAATACAAATCCGAATCCGAGTAGCAAAATTGTAGAAAGAAAGAACCAAATCTAAGAATAGTAGCAAGTATAGAGTAAAAGTCAGTGTGAGAGAATAGAGAGAGGAGTTATGTTGTTCCTCCTTCATTCTTATACGAAAAATGCACCCTAAACCTAATCTATGGACTAATTACAAAAGCCCATACGAAAATTAGGCGGAAAATAAACTAAAGCAGGACAAGCCACTCGATCGAATGGACATAAACCACTCGATTGAGCAAACTAACACCAACCCACTCGATCGAGTGTAAATAAACCACTCGATCGATCATCCTTGCAAAGTCTTCTCTTGTGTATACTTGAACAGCTCGATCGAGCAACTTGGAGTATAAAAAGCATTCGATCGAGTAATAAATCACTTGATCAAGCTATCTTGGCACGTAAGACCTTAAAGCACCTTCCGAAACCAGCTCACGCGTCTCCAAAATGTTAGATTCCAAGCTCCGGCTCCTTATTATCCATAAATGCTTGCAATTGGGACAAAATAGGCTCGATTTAGCTCCTCTTTGGTTTATTCCTGCAAATTACATAAAACGAACCAATGTAGAATATTCGGGGGTATTTGTAGCTAGATGCTACATAAATAGAACAGAAATGCGTGTAAAAATGAGGTAAAAACCTTATATAAAATACACGCATCAACGGATTAGATTGACAAGATTAAATTTTACATTTTACACTTTAAACACACCTTTTCAAACAAATGGATCGTGTTAAGCACAATAAACCTAACCCGTTAAATGGATGTTTAATTCCCATTCTCGCATGCTAATAAACCCTAAAAGCAACTCGACATCAATTGCTTGATACTTTAATAAACAAACGATTAGCAAATTTTCACATCTTAGGTTAAAACTTTTGGATGCGCATTCTAGAATTTAACCCGCTTTATCAACTTTTGCACTAGCAACCACGATCGATCAGTAGAGGCTGCTAACACGGGCGGGATTGGGTGTACGATTAAAGGGCTTCCCAATACGTACCACCACCTTTTACTCAGAACCTTTGGAGAGTGGACGACCTCATCCAGGGTAACGACAGTCATTCTGTGATACTTTGCTAAAAGGGGGACGAATCCTTATCTTTAGTACCTATGCCAGGCACTGTTTTTTACTTTGTTTGACCAAGGTATAAAGTGGATTCAAACGGTTTCCAATAATTCTATAATTTCTTGGTGGCGACTCCGAACTTCTCTGCATCGTTTCAGGACCTTCATTGAGACGAAACCAACCTATCTAAAATGATCTGGTTGAAAGCATTTTTCTACGTCCTTAACCATGTCTTTCAAACAGCCGCATGTCCACATATTGGCGTGCGGGTGGCACGTGTCAACATTATTGTGTTGTTACTTTGCTTAGGGACAAACAAACTGAAGCTTTGGGGGAGTTTGATGAATCATAATTATATATACATTTTTGCCTCCTCTTAGTTCATTTTGAGATGGTTTTGTGCTTTAACATGTTGTTTATATGCCGTTTATGTTAGACATGTCGATACTTCCGCCTTTTAGGGTTTAATGCAGATTGGATTAATTTGTTGAGAAATTGGTTAATAATGAGCACCACGGAGGTAGCAAGACGGAGTATAAAGTGATTAGCACGATAATCGAGAAGGAAACGAGAAGAGAAGACACAAAAGAAGCTACTAAAGCTGTGCTCACTCGATCGAGTATTGCTAGACTCAATCGAGTCGTGATGACATAGAGACTCGATCAAGTGTTTCTATACTCGATCGAGTGTTTACTATTAATGGACTTTCCGTGAAACTTCCTACGTCGGTTTCTTTGTAATATAAATAGGAAGTTCGTATACAATAATTAAGTGACTCTAATTTTACATCTAAAAACACTTAGAAAACTTTAGATCTAGTTTTATTTACACATTTTTCCGGATCTACTCACTCTATTTACTTTACTTTTAATCCTTCCTCGTTAATTATTAATTCATGTTGTAGTTTTACAATTGCTTTCTTGTTCATATTTTTCATGCTTTTATTTATGCTTTCCATTCATCTTATTGGTGTAGTACTTGTTAGCATGAGTAGCTAACTTTCTTAATCTAGGGTGAAAGGGGATTTAAGTTGTTAGAAGGGGGTTTAATTAATGAATTAATCATTAAATTCTTTTTGGTTGTTGTTCAATTGTTGATTAAAACTAATTGATTAATTACTGGCTAACATTAGTTAATTAGTCTTCCAAATTAGGATTATCCCCGACCATGTTAAGACTAATAAAGGTTCGACAATTGAATAGACTTGCTTAATTATAGCGACCACATGCTATGTTTAGATTTAAACGACATGTTTGAGTCGGCCGATCATATGACCTTAAACAACGTAATTTCTCCTTTAGTTAGTTAAATCACACCTCCGGATAACATACCAAGTGAACCCGATCCCTTGACCTTTTAATCTTATTGAATTCATCCTTTATTACTTGCAATTAGTTATAGGTAAATCCACCAACGTTCAAGAAAATTGTTACCTTAAGACGGACTAAAGAATTAGCAAACTAGATTTTTACCGCCTCCTTGTTGATACGCTATCCTACTTATCGCTGACTATTAGTTAGTACTGAGTTAGGTTTACTTTGATTAAGGTGATACGACTGCTATTCATGCTGAAATTGATAGCAATAATTGAAATAAATGCAAATGGAGGAGAATTCATAATGGAAATTAATGCGAGAGTAATAAGCATAAACTAGTTCTAATAAAGATAGCAAGAGCAATAATTAAAACTAATAAAGATTAATGAAAGGGAAAGATTGAATGAATTACCAAAGTATTGATCCAAGTATGAGCACAACTAGAGAAGGAAATCGATTCTAGATCTAAAAGTTTTAAAGAAAAGTTTTACGTAGTATTGTTTTTGATGTGTAACCTAAATTAAAAGATTACAAAAGCTTTTATACTAAAGTCCAAAAGAAGGAAATAAACTAAGTAAACTAAACTTCCAAACGCACATACGGTCGATCGACAATGAGTATATGGTCAATCGACATTGAGTGTATGGTCGGTCGATAAGCATAGGGTGGTCGATCGACATACTCTGTAGCTCCTCCAAAACATGTCCATGTGTCGTTTGACAACTTAGATGAAGGTGTCTGTTTTATCAAGATTTCACACGGAAGTAAAGTCTTGCCAGGGATTTGATTGCAGGGTAACCTAACTAAAATAGTTATACCTGACTAGTACGATAAATAACATAAAGAATGAACAATAAAGTGAAAGACAAATATTTGTACGTGGAAAACCCTGGGAATAAGGGAAAAAACCACGAGCACCAAGCGAGGAGGGAGTAATACTATCTTTTAATGTATCCTGACAGGGAATGTGTATGTCAAGCTAGAGATGAAGTATAAATGCTTAGTGAATATGCTCAGCGTGATTACAATAATGAAATGAGGGTAAGAATGAGTGAATCATAAATGATCTCTCTCCTTTCTTATTCTTGCTATTTATAGCAGGTTTATCTTGTTTGCAACAGCTCTCTTAAGTTTGTTTTAGACGTTCCTAGGTAATAGGCCTCGTGCCCTATTTACCCGGAGGTAGGTGCTTGACTCCAACAACTGCCTGCCATTACCTTTGCTTAGTCAACTGCTCCATACCCTTCGTAGATTTTGTTAAATAAGTCTTCCATGAAAGTAAGAACCGTTTCTCTAGGCTTTAGTTGTGCTTTGGTTGTTGCCTGACTTGTTCTAGTAGTGCTCAATATACGACTGGTGAGTTATTCCTTCAGGTCTGGCCTGGGTAGATAGCGTGACCCGTCTTTCCATCCTGGCTGGGACCTGCCTGGGCATAAAATGCTTTGTATTAAGTTGCTTCCGTTCAGGCTAGACTCTGAATTTCTATGCCTGACTTTTGTTTGATCAGGCAGGACAATTCTTGGCCCAACAATTGCCCCTTATCTCCTTATTTCCATTGGTTTTGGCCAGGAATGAGGAGATAAAAAATCGGGCCAGGCAAAAAGTATGAGAATCTTTACCGAAAAAGAATTTAAGTCCCTTTCAACTTCCTAACGGCTAGTGTCCATAAATGAGGTAGGTTCATCAAACCCTAGGAGAGTCATGATTGAACTCATATACTTGCATTATCTGTTGGATTGTTTTTGCGGCTATAAATTTTTTTGAGCCGTCATTTGATTTCACGTTTTCATTCTTCAATTCTTCAAACTTTCTTTCTCTCTTCTCAAATTTCTTTGTGAGACAAATTTTTCTATTTTAATAATATTCATACTTTAATCAAGAAAAAATGGCCGGTGGAAGAAGATGGGTTGTTGCACCAAAGGCAGCTGAGGCTGATCAGCCTCCGGTGGTGGTAGATGTCCCAGAAATCATCCCTGGGGATGAGGTTATGGAAATTTCTGCCCCTTTACAAATTCTGTCAATCACACACAAGGGTGTCAGTTTTGCCCCTGTTAGATCGTTGTCTGCTTCATTCCCTGAAGCCAATCAACTTAAACCTTCTTTTGAACATTTGCTGAAGGGCAGAGGTGTACTTCCTTCTGATGCTCAGATCTGGGTCCCTGGAAGTGGTCCAGTTAGGGCTAACTGGTGCAACCCTGGCTGGTTTTGTATCTTTGAATGGGCGTTCAAGGGGGGTTGCAGGCTTCCCTTCACTCCTTTTATGGTTAAGGTTATCAGGGCCATCAAGGTTGCTCCTTTTCAACTTATGCCGATGGTTTGGAAGATTGTTCAATCTGTCGAACATCTATGTGCCAAGCACAACTTGGTGATCACCCTTGAAGATTTTAAGAATGTTTATCACTTAAAAAGTTATACCACTGGGCGCTTCAACTTTCGAGTCAGGGCAAAGATGACTCATCTGATAACCAATTTTGATTCAGGCGATGATAAGGGTTGGGCCATAACTTATATGTTCATCAAGGCAGATTCTGTTGCCCCTGACATGGATTATCTTAGTTATCCGTCTGTGGAGGGTGGTAAGATTTCTTTCATGCATTCAATTCAAATTATGATAGTATGTAAATAAGATTTTAATGAAAACTTACTTGTGTTGTACCATAGTGGCTGACTGGGCTTGTGATCCTGATGCTTAGGGGTCGGCTGATCGGATTGCAGCTTTTATGGCCTTGCCAGATGAGGAGAGGGCGTGGCCTACTTGTCTTGGTCAAGAGCCCCTGCCTCGCTTAAGGAAGGCTAAGCTGAGTACTTATAAGGCTGCTAAAAGTGCCAAGGCTTTAGGGGCCTCGTCATCAGGAAGTAAGTTTTTGTCTTTTCTATGTTGATTTTAACGCCTGAGCATATGTTAGTATTGCTGATATAGAATTTCATCGTGTATCTACTAGGGCTTCTGCAAGGATTGCTAGATTTGGCTTGTCCCTGGTAAAGGCAGGTGTTTCCCAGATTCCAGGGGAAAAGTCACGGAGTAGTGAGGCTACATGGAGTGATAGTATGCTTCAAATCTAGGTCGCTGCTCTTCAGGCTCAATTGGTGTCTCCTCCGCAGGTTGAGGTTGATGTTGATGAGCCCAGTCGGGCTGGAAAAAGAAAAAGGTCGAATAAAGTTGCTGAAGGAGTTGGTGGTGAAGGTGTGAGTGAGGTCAGGGCCAGGCTTGCCGATATTCAATTTGCCAAAGAACGAATCCAAGCTCATTCTTTCTTGGTTGCTGATCCTAACAATAAGTATCAGGCTGAGGAGATGTCTGCTCAGGCGGTAACTACTATGTACCGTTCCAGGGACTGTGCTGCTAATTTGGTCACTATGCTGCAGGAGGTACAATTCTTCTTCCCGTAGTTTTATTTTGCTTATTTTTTTGTTTTTTTTACCCTAGTTTGCCTGATTCTTGATTTTCTTGCAGAATGTCAATAACATGCTAAGGGGTGCCTATGAACAAAAATCTTCAAATGCCAAGATTGAGACTTTAGGCTAGGAGGTACAATGCCTGAAAAAGGACGTTGAATCTTTGAAGACGGACTTAGAAGTGTTGAAAAGGGAGAATGACTCTTTGAAAAAGGAGAATGTGGCAGGCAAGGCAAGATTGGTTGTTGAAACATCCAAGTTGGGGTCTGCTCAAAATGTTGTGAAGTCCATCGAGGCTAAAATTCCTACAGTCCAGGATGAGTTGAAGGTTGAGAAACACGCTGTGCAGGATCTCTTGAAGGCAAATGAGGAGCTGGCTGCTGAAAGGGATACGGTGCAGGGCAGGTATAAGGATGCTGCCTTGTATTTTTTTGACAAGGGTCGTGTTGATGCCATGAAGGAGCTTGTGGAGGTCAGGCCGTACTGGAATCCGGAGCAAGAAATGGCTGACCTTAATGCTACATATCCTGATCTTTGCAAGCTGCATGCTGATGATGAGGTTTACTCTCCTCCAACAAAAGATAAGAGCGGTAAGGCTGACGGGGATGAGGATGATGAAGAGGAAGAGGCAGCTGATGAGGGTATAAGGCAGGCTGATAGCTGTGTTTAGGGTAATCTTTTTTGGCCTATCCGGGGGTGGGGGGATATTCCCTGGAAAAACTTTGTCTTTGCTCTTTTCTTTATCCATTTGAAGTTGCTTTCTGGTTCCCATTGTGTGTTTGGTCTGTTTAGATAATAGCTGTTGAAATAATGCAATTTGAACTATTTGTTAGGATAATGCCTGTCAGGAAGGCTTATGGCCCTCAATCCGTTCAGGGATTTGTGGCTCTTTATCATGTCTGGAGGACTTTTTTGGGTAAGAGAGATAGTTGCCTGTCAGGAGAGCTTATGGCCCTCAACCTGTCAGGAGGGCTTAAGACAAGTTGTCTGGATTTATTTTACCATCATACCTGTATTTTCACACTGAGCTCAGTTTTTATGTGTTTTTAGATGTGGCAAAAATGCTAAGGCTGTGAAGCATTTCTGGGCTGTTGTTCAGGTTGGGTGGAGTGGCCCTCAATCCTGAATATTTGTTTAAGCAAGCAAATATAATGATCTAGATAATTGTAATAGAGGCATAAAACAAGTTTTCAGAATTTAACATGGTAATTTGAAACATATGATAAAATTATAGTTATGATAGGCAATTGCAACTAGCACGAAAGCACATAGAAAGAACATGGATCATTTTATTCAGGGGGTTACACACAAAATCATGCCAGGTAAGAGATAAGGTTAACAGTCTTACCTGATTCAAGCATAAGATAAATGGGTTATACATAAAAGAGTTTTAAGTGGGAGATGTTCCAGGATCTGGGGATCATTTCTCCGTCCAGGGTCTGTAGCCTGTAGGCTCCCTGCCTTACTATTGAATCAATCAGGTAAGGTCCTTCCCATGCAAGAGCAAGTTTGCAAGCATTCTTGTCTTTTATATTTGGGAAGACTTTACGTAGGACTATGTCCCCTTCTTTGAACACTCTGATGTTCACATTTTTATTATAGCTTCTGGCTAATGTTTATTGGTAGGAGGCTATTCTGATTTTAGTTGTATCTCTCAGCACTTCCGCTAGGGTCAGGCTCTCTTACATTAGTGGCTGGTTTTCCTCCAACGTGTTCAGGCTGCACCTGGTAGTTGGTACATGGATTTCTACTGGGAACACTGCTTCACAGCCATAGACCAAGGAGTAAGGTGTCTGGCCTGTGGATGTTTTAGGTGTAGTTTTGTCAACCCGAAGGACTAGAGGGAGTTCTTCAGCCCATCTGCCTTTTCTTTTCTTTAGTTTTTTTTTCAGGCAGTTCATTACCACTTTGTTGCTGGATTCAGCCTGGCCATTGGCTCTTGGATAGCCTAGTGTGGAGGTCACCATGTTAATATTCCAATGTGCACAGAAGGCCATTGTTTTTTTCCCACAAATTAAGTGTCGTTATCACAAACTATCTCTGAGGGAATGCCATATCTACATATGATGTTTCTCTTAATGAATGATATGACATCCCTCTCCTTGACTTGTTGATGTCACTCTTAATTGCGCACAATTAGTCCCCTAATTGAACCCATTTTGCATACTAATATAGCATTTCATGACCAATTTATCCGCTAATTCCTTCCTATTTCGCTTTCTATTGCATTGTATATGTCTTGTAGGAAAGAAGATAATGAGGCGGAATTCCCATCTCTCTCGCATATTAGGAAGCTTGTTGACAACCTTGGATGGACTAGTATGAAGAGGAGGCAAGAATGATGACCAAGGATGTAAGAATAAAGAGTTTATAGAAGGATCATAGGCTTAAAAGCAAGGATGACGAGAAGGAAGCCATTACAAGAAGAAATTGCTCGAAACCAAACCAAGGGTTTCTTGTTTGGCTCTGAAAATATGCTACATGAAACGGCGTCAAAAAATCAAGTGGTCTGGGCTTTTGAATCACTCTAATAGGAGTCCAGATGAGGAAATGACGCCCGTTTTACAATCCGAGCTCAAATAGACAAGCTGTCCCAGGATCCGCGCATCCCGAACTCAATCCGCGCATCCCAGAACTGCTTTGCCATTTCACAAAACCCCATGAGACAATCCGCGCATCCCAGACTCAATCTGCGTATCCCAGACCTAGGATTCGCGCATCCCGATGGCAGGACGAGCGGATCGTTCTACAGCAAGCCTTCTCTTCAGGCCAATCCGCGCAGATCTCCTTGGGAGTTGCTACATGATCTACGCATGTCCCTCTGGACTTTCAAAGCTCTATTCAACACTTAAGCATTGTTATTTACTAATCTACCCTTTATTAACCTAATGATGTACCACTATATATATACTCCATTGTATTACATAGCTAATTACCATGTTCCCTTAGATTAAATCAAGCTTTCTTAGATTAGATTAAGCCTTAATTAGGAGTAGATTAGAATATATCATCCTTTAATCATTCCACAAAATCACACATTAATATTTCCTTAATTATTGTTCAAGTTTATTATTGGGTAATTCATGTTTATTATTGGGTAATTGAATATTATTGGGTTATTATTGGAGAATTGACAACTATTCATCAATCAATCAAGTTTTCTTCTATTATTATTTCCTTTCCAATTGTTCATCTCTTGTTTGGTATAATCTCTTTACTCTTTACTCTTTATTGTTTTTTTCCTCACTCTTTAATCATGTTTATACTTGTTGTAATGATTGACACCATTTATAACATGTCTTCCATGATAATAAGTGAGTAGTTACTTAACTAGGATTAGTGGGGGATTGGGGGAGTTAATAATGGGATAGATTTATGCTTAATGAGTTCATATGAATGCTTGCTTATTGTTCTTCAACATATGCACATATCATGTTTGATGCAATGCTAGACTATGAAACCTTGCATTTTTTACCCATCTCTTATCTATTCAACAAGGATTGTAAGATATAAACCAACTCAAGGCTTGTTAGACCTTAATTATAGTTGAAATAGGGTAAACCCAAGTCGACTTTTAGGTGTTTTAAAGTCTTAACCGACTCGGCTCCAAGACGTAAGTTTCCCTAGGAATTGGTTTATCATGCATGTAGTTTAATAGGAAGAATTAAGTTGACCTGTAGGTGTTGTAAAGTCACAAATGACTCGGCTCTGGGACCCAAATCTCCTTATGAATTATATTACATGAACTAACTTAATTCCAACAATAATAAATTTCTTGCTTCCACATAACTCATTTATGCTATCTTCCCATGATTCCCTTATGATCCTATGACATCCTAGTATCTTTATTAATTGTTTACATCTCTTATTTTATTGCTTGTTTTACTTTATTGCTTCTATTAGTTGAGACTCACCAACTCCAACCCAAATCAGTTGTGACACTAGCTTAAATTTAGATAGATAGACTTAGAAGCCAAAGCACACCGTCTCGTGGATCGACCTCGACATAACCACTTACTAGTTGTTTGTTGAGAAATATAAATGTGTATGATTGGGCGTGTGACGACCGTGTTGCCATCAAAATGGCGTTGTTGCCGAGGACGGTGTTTCGTGATTAAGTTCTTGTTTGTTTGTCTATTTTAATTGTGATTTAACCTTGAGGAACTTGTTCCTAAAGTTTGTTTTAATCGTTTTTATGGTAGTTTCCTTGGTTGTAGTTGTTTCCCTGGTCATAGCTATGATGATGGCTCAAGACTTGACATATGGAGTATGTGGTGGATCTTTTGAGTATGACTACAATGGGTATAGGGAGTTTGAGGAGCAAGTCAACACAAACCTACCTTACAACTCATACAATGAAAATCCTAACTACTACCCCAAATATTTCCACCAAAATCACCAAACCCAATATCCTCAACAAGCACCCTCCCAATACTCACTTTACAACCAATTCCAAATGCCACAATATGAGCACTTTCACACCCACCCACAACAAAAAGATGAGCCCAACTTTGACATTCAAAATATGGTTCTCCAAATGATGGGAGACCAACAAAATTTCTTCACACAAATTCTAGAAGAGAGCCAAAATAGGGACAATGTTCTTCAAAGCATTGTTACCCAAGGTGAGCAGTTGGCAATTCGAATTGCCCAAATGAAAACAACCACCCAAGCAACCACTCCTCACCACTCCTTAAACATTGTCCATGAATGCGAGTTTGAAGGAGTAACCTATGCTGTGGAAGATGTAAAGTGGGAAGAGCCAAACTCTTTGAGCTCTTGTGAGTATGAAAAAGTGGTATTTCATGAAGAATATATGTGGTAGAGTAAGCCAAGTACTCTTAGCCTTTGTGAGTATGAGGGTGTGTCATTTGATGTGAACATTAAGGTGTTGGATAAAGAGTTAATGAAGAGGAGTGAAGCCCCTATCTATGATTCGTATGGAGATAGCGATGATGATAAAGCTATGGAAGAAGCTTATGCGGAAAATGTGTCATGCAGTGACTTATGGAATGAAGAAGAGGAATGGAGTTGTGAGATTGCCTCACTTGAGGAGCCCATACTTGAGAAGTTTGAGGTATGCTTCCAAAAATAAGATGAATGCCTCTTTCCTATTGACCATGAAGATCTTTTCGCACCCACCATGAAACCTATGATTGTTGGAGATGATATGGTAAACCTTCTCCAAAAGGTCAAATTGTTGTATAAAAGGTACTTGGTGGAGAAGCTCAAGATAAAAGCAATGAATGAGCTTACTTGTGGAGACTTGGCACCCACAATCTCAATTCCTAAGGTATCCGGCCATCAATGCCATGAGAATTCTCCTTCTATTCTTGAAGGATTGATAAATCCAAATGCTATCATCATCACCAAAATTAAAGAAGAAGTTGGTGAGTGGAGGTCTCCGAACGAAGATGGGCCATACTTCATACCTTGTGTTGACAAGAATCATGGGCTTCTTGGTTTGAAGCATTACAAAGGCTCAAGTATTAAAGGCAAGGTGAATGAGAGAGTACGTGGCAAGCTCCCTTGGCCAAGCTTCATATTGAATTGGAACAAGCCGTATTCATGCTTGTTTGAAGATTGTGCTCAAGCTTTTGACCGGTTATTGAGAGCATTGAGCAACATGGACAACATCAATAACCATGGCAATAAGGAACGATTTTGGTGGAGTCCTCCCTCGAACCACCATTTGTAAGATACCCTATCCTTTGACTTTGCATTACATTTACACTTGGATTTAGTTATATACATATACATTTAGCTTGCATTTGTGAAATATTTTATATTGCATTTACATTAGTTAGTTCATATAGTATATTTGCATTGTATTATATCTCATATGATTAGACTAGTTTGCATTGTAATATATATCTCACGTGATTCATGTAGTTAGTTGCATATAGACTAGAATTCATGCATTGCCACTAATGACCAAACCTATTCCTTTCTAGACTAGAAATAGGGCTTAAATCGGTTTGGGAGGTTTGATTATAAGTGACCATAGTTTACTAGAAGTCATGCATCATCTAGTATAGTGTAGATTGCATTCATTTGTTATATATGTCATATAGAATTGCATTTAGTTAGAGCATGCATTCATTAATATCATTGCATTGACATTTGTACTTCAATTTCCATAAAACTTTAAAAATCCAAAAACATGTATTTCTTTTCCATTCCTACTCCTACATGTATATTGAGGACAATGTCCAAAATAAAGTGGGGTATCGGAATTTATATTCCAAAATACATAAAAATTGAAAAATTTCGAAAAAATCCCAAACATATGCTCTTTAATTTCATAAAAACAAAATCCATAAAAATTTGAAAATTTTAAAAACCAAAAACATGTTCTTTAATTTAGTAGTGTAGAATTGTATATAGTTGTGTTTTTGTTCTCTTCTCACATAGATACGACACTACATTTAAGGCATTGTCAAGGGAATGTGAAGACCGCTTGGTATGATCGCTCTAATCTCTATTTCCCTTCCATTTCTTTTCGTTATTCATATTAGGAGTATGGGCTTACATGTCAAGGAGGATGTAGTGTATGTTGTTGCGGTTTGTGTACCTATGTGTTGTTAGGAGTTGCATCTAGATTATATGGCATAATAGTTTAGAGCAAGTCCAATGGTGTAATTTAGGGACTTGCTTGCAATTTTTAGAAATTGCAAGTTAGTGGCTACACCATTGGAGTTGGCCATGTAAACTTGCTTAGTTTAAGCTACTAGCTTCATTAAGCTAGTAGCTTAATTTGGCCCACAACAAAAAATCAACCAATAGCAATTTAGTTTTGGCATTTTTAATTATTTAAGCTTGTATAAATGTTAAGCTAAACCATTGTAGTAGGTTGGTAGCTCAAAGTAATTGTAGCCTAAAATATGATATGGCAAAGGTAAGCTAGTTGCAACTAGCTTACCATTGGACTTGCTCTTATAGAATCATATGCATTAAAGTTGTATATATGTTAGTAGCATCATGGCATGTAGTTGCATTGTTAGAAAATTTTGTGAAAATGCCTATTTCCAGCTTGACAAGTGTATATTAGGCCCTTGTAGATAAATTTTCTCCTTGAGACTTTGTTTGATAGAATACCGTTAAGACACCCTAGGATGGGTCATACTAGTATCTTTTAACCCATAGACTAAGGCCTAGTCAAGAGTACCTTGTGGTGTGATAACTCCTTGGCTACAGTTTATTCCAAGATGACCTTTGAAACCATGCAACCATTCTTACACTTCTATCATCATATTTTGCTAACAAAAACTGAATGGGCACAAAAATATCAAATTGAGTTCATGTACCAAAGTGAAAGTAAAAAAGTTTGCAAAAATTGCATCAATGAAAAGAGGATCAAAAATAGACTCCTAAGCTTTAATAAAAGTACCCTTGTTACAAATGAGGTTATTTTGTAAAATGTTCAAAAATGCAAAGATTGAAAAATATTGCCAAGTATAAAAATGCCAAAAAATGGCAAGAAATGTTCTCAAATGTCAAATACCACAAGAAAATTGAGGGGAATAACAAAATCAAATGCAAACTCCCATTATGAAACTCAAAGTACATTGATCCCTTTTTCCATTTGAACCCACTTTTATGCATGGTGGAGAGGGGACGACCCTTCTTTTTGTCTAGGCAAGAGGTGGAATTCCGCGATCCTACAGTATTTTTAACACCTTAAGGAGTCTACTCTTGACGAAAGCATTTAGCAATTGTGGACAAAGGTACCCTAGTTTGACACAACTTGGAGGTGATTTGTTGGTATCCTTTTAGACTTTGTAGTTTGGAAAAACAATATCTAAGATGGAGTGTGTACCCTTAAATTGCTTCCCTTGTAGATGATTTCCGCCACTTAGATGAGGAAAGTAGCTATTCTTTTGTAGATGCATCCATTACTTGTTTTTTGTGCTTAATGCTTGGATGTATCGCCATTTTGGCAAGCCTCACCTTACCTTGCAAGAAGGCATCTTACCTCATAGATGTCTTGTTGTGAGTTGAAGGGGCGGAGTGAGACCCGCTAATTATCTCACATCAGTTATATTATTACTAGGATAGTTTAAATAAAGGTCTTGTTATAGTCACCTCTTTACTCGGGACGAGTAAATGTTCGGTTTGGGGATGTTTGATGTGACTCTTAATTGCACATATTTACTCCCCTAATTTAACTCATTTTGTATACTAATATAGCATTTCATGACCATTTTATCCGTGAATTCCTTCCTATTTTGCCTTCCTATTGCATTCTATATGTCTTGTAGGAAAGAAGATAATGAGCCGGAATTCCCGTCTCTCGCACATATTCAGAAGCTTGTTGACGATCTCGGATGGACTAGTACGAAAAGGAGGCAAGAATGATGACCAAGGATGTAGGAATAAAGAGTATATAGAAGGATCATAGGCTTAAAAGCAAGGATGACGAAAAGGAAGCCATTACAAGAAGAAATTGCTCAAAACCAAACAAAGAGTTTCTTTTTTCGCTCTGAAAATATGCTAGATGAAACGGCGTCGAAAAATCAAGTGGTCTAGGCTTTTGAATCACTCCAATAGTAGTTCGGATGAGGAAATGACGTCCGTTTTACAATCCGCCCTGACTAAAGCATCATAATGTTCACTGCAAGTCTCACCCCTTCCAACCTTCCGGTCTAGGTCAAGGCTTACCAAATCAATTAGCTAAATGCGTCGACTCAAGCAGCTAATTACAGTTAATTGTAGTGATTAATAACAAAGACATAATTTTCGCAACAGATCTGGAAACCTAATTAGCAACTAACGTCAACTCATTGAATACCCTAAATCCTAGCAGGAGAATCAGCTAAACATAATAATGAATAAAGCAAAAGAGAAGGATGAAGCAAGAACAAACATAATGAAAGATATAAACTAAAGAGGGGAAAGATTAAATAGAGAGAGAGTAAAGAAATTACAAAAGTTTAGAATCCGGCAAAAGAACAAAGTAGCAGTAGAGATTAAGAGAGAAAACAGTGATTAAGAGTAAAACAGTATGATAAGATGTTTTTAACCTAATCCCGACTTCCTTTATATATGGACGTGATTATTAACATAAAATAAACCTAACACTGAATAAAAATCCCGAGTATATAAGCTAGTCACTCGATCGAGCAACTTTATATCACTCGATCGAACAAATCCAAGCTAAAACCTCTCGATCGACGACTTTAGGTACTCGACGAACACTATCAAAAATAAGCCATTCGATCGACGACAATAACTACTCGATCGAACAAGATAGTACTCGATCGAGTACTTTCCAGCGCACAATTCCTACTTCGCGGACTGAATTTCAAACGGCCGCCATTTCTTCGTTACTTAGGCAAACATAGTGTTTCCAGTGGCTTTGAAAAGCTAAGAGGACATGATTTCATATCCAATTCGAATTAACTGACAATCAGTTGTAGAACTCGAGATATGGCTCTTCAAGCTAGGCATTAGTAATTTGAAATTCTTCCTTTGCTCGCCTAGCTATCTTACTTCTTTGCGCATCACAATTAGTAGTTTCCAAGCTCTGACTCAACTCATTCATAAATTCATGCATAGGGACATGTATTAAGCTTGATTTTACTTCTCTTTGGTTCATTCCTGCAAATAAGACAAGAGAAACCAAAGTAGACAATTCAGGGGACATTTGTAGCTAAACACTATTAAATATGCATAAAGATGTGTGCAAATATGGTACAATAAGTCTATATAAAATGCACGCATCAGTGAGTGGGAGTAATAAGAAGTAAGTATCTATCTTAATTGTTAATGATGGAACTAGGCTCGAAAGAGAACGTGTCAGACACTAAACTAGAGACAAACTCCAAATAAGTAAAGATCTAGAAAGTTTATCATGTGACACCAACATATTCCTTCCTGAATATCTATGACATTCGCATTGAATTCTTGTCAAATACCACATAATGAGTATTTGATACAAATTTGTGGATTTCATCATAATACTTGGAATTATCGCGTGACGACTAGCAGGGATAAGTTCAGAAATTTGCATGAATGAAACTAGGGTAGTTGTCATTTCATCCATAGACATATAAGTGTTATAGTGTACTCAATTTAGTTTTGTATTTAGAAATGTACCTCAATAATTTTTATGATGTACACCAACTCTAAAAAAGAATATAATTCAAGTTTTTGTATAAAACACAAAGGATTTCTCTTTTATGCAATTAAAACAAGCGTTGTACTCTTATATACCACGATTAAGTTTATGGTGAGACCATACAAATCATGGTAATTATATTCAAACTAGAAATAAATGTCATATTTAGAAGACTCAAGTTGGTGACCCAAATCATTTCTCAATTCTCGATTGAAAATCGCATTTAGAAACTAGTTTTAACTAGTCTCCCAAACCATTTGATTGGGAATCTTTTGTTTTATGCGAATCTTGTATTCAAAGCAAGTTAATTCATGACTTTTTAAGGAAAAGGATTAGGAATAGAATAAGTTATTCACCAAATTACACTTCAATGTGTATGGTCCAATATATTTTCAATCTGAGAAGGTCATTATTACTTCTTCTCTTTTACCGACGAACTTGGTAGAAACTTGGTATCTATTTAATGAGGTAAGAAGATAAATTCTTTGAATAAGTTCAATGAATGTTTAAAAGGTATTAAAACCTAGAGATTATAAAACCAAAGTATTAGTACTTTGTTATAATAGGGAACAATAAAGTGAAGACTTTTATATGCACCAAAAGAAGTGTGATATGGTATCACAAGTTAACTTTCATTATGATATGATTGAATCTTTACTATAAAGTTGAAAGTAGTTTCTACCACAATTTGTCTAAGATTTATTTATTCCACTAAAACCAAAACATAGTTAAAGCAATCAAGTAAAAATGATATGATATATGGTTAGGCATGGTACCTAAATTGTAGCTTATTTTGATAGTAAACATGTGCTCATTTTTTCTACAAGATGATGAGAACGAAGGGTTTGTGTCTCGTGATGCTGTCTATTAAGAAATGGGAATGATTTCTTAAAGACAGAGTGGGAGAAAATGTTCAAAAGCCACAAACTGAAAATAAGACATAGGAAGATGTTCCTTCTTGGTCAAAATCAGTAATTATTTCTTCGAAATCTAAAGTGGAAAGGAGTCATGTTATTTTTTGAAAGTAACAAACTTGTAACTTATTTAAATGCTTTATCTAGTTTCAAATCCGCAAAAGTCCGAAATGAGCATAAACATGAAAATGTTTATTCAGCTTGGTTGGTTGGTGGTAAAGGGTTTTTGTAGATACCCAGTATCTGCTGAGACTCTAACAAACACCCGATGATTATCGGACTACAACATGTTTTGGAATCGCGGCGTTTGATCGACAGTTTGTGTACAACTTTACGTCGGAAAACTTAAAACGATTTCGAAAATAAAACATTTTAAAACATTTCAAAAATACCTGGAGTTTTTAATGCACGGCGACGGGGTCGCAATGACACGAACTAGAGTCAAAACCGACACCGGACCAAAAACCGACTCAAAAATTCAAATCCCGACTCCAACAACGAGTCAAACCGAGTCAACCACAAAAACAAAATATCTCAAAGCCTTCTATGCTAAGTTTTCCCGGATTCATGTTGGTCAAGTGCCAAACATGTGAC
The DNA here is from genome assembly GCF_048544455.1 of Silene latifolia. NCBI lineage: Eukaryota > Viridiplantae > Streptophyta > Magnoliopsida > Caryophyllales > Caryophyllaceae > Silene > Silene latifolia. The sequence continues at coordinate 291,232,474 of NC_133538.1, forward strand.
TAGAAAACCTAGGATAGAACAAATCATGATTGCGTTTGTTGTGAAAGCGACAACACAGCTCGAAGACCCGCGACGTGGCTCGCGCCTCTTTGAGCAGCCCAGGTGGCCACGTCGCTCAAAACTCACACAACCACTCATTCTCCTCTAAATACCCCTCAAATGCCACCCATTTGAGAGTTACGCGAGTGTCCGCCCCCTCTTTTCTCCCTTAAAATTCTCGACTCGACTTCTAAAGTCACAATCCGACGCGTATTTACGTCCTACCGATCGTAAACACGAGTTTTACACATTTTTTGGTACCGTCATCGTCCATTAAACCACTTGACCTACCACTTTGACCACAACACCATCACTAAACTTTTAAAACACTGTTTTACTTACGAAAACGGTTTTAAACCGAGTTTTTCCCGATCAAACGAGTTGTTACACTTACGTCGGTCACTCGCCATAACCAAACATGTAAGTATGAGTGTGTAAAAATCCGCTTTTATTATGTTTCCATTTGTTTCATAACTCTAACATGCTAAAACATGCATAACATGAATTAAAATATGGAATAAACGAGCCAGAACTGATTTTTGGTCTGAGGCAGAAGCCCCTTAGGTCGCCAACTGGCTCGCGCCTAAATGAGGTATTCAGACCAGAAATCAACCGTGTTTGTTCTCGTCATTTCCCTTAATCCATTTTTCATATTTGTAATCGGTTTTTACCATTCCAAGTATTTTCGAAACCTTTTTGTTTCGTTTCACATGTTTTAACGATAAAACATTTTCACCCTTGGTTCTTCATACCATGACGGTTAAATCCGTGTTTCGGTGATAATATTTGGTTAATGACATTTAGAAGGTATTTTAAAGCCTTTTATTTCGTTTCTTTACATTTCCAAATAAACATATTAGTCACCAACACAAAATCATCCTTGGTTCTACATACCATGCCGGATTTTAACCCGGGTATGATGACGAGTATCGACTAATTACATTCAAAATGGACTTAAAACAATTAGTCCATAATCATTTTCCAAAACTATTCATGTCAAGTTTGTTAAATCGAACCCGACACCGAATATTATCAAATAATGATGATTATTCGTGTCTAGTTCTTCAAATAAACAAATGCGGTCTAAACTGAAGGATAAGTAGATCTATATACTTACATATTCATATATGTTTTAATTTAATTTGTCATAAAATTAATGATTGTTCTTATGCATGCAAACATTAAAACAAAATAAGGAAGAAACATTGTTCTTACATTGTGATTTTCGGTTTAATGGGCACAAGAGAGATCACCTTTCTCTCTTGTTCTTGAGCTTTCCCTTTTGGATGAACTAAGACCCAAGTGTAGGATCTCTCCCAAGGATTTATACCCAAAGCTTAATCTTAATTAAAATTAATATTATAGTTACTAGTACAATATTAATCTTGTATGAAATTGACCCAAAAATATTATAAGACACTTAATATTTTCGGTTTGGAGAGGAGGAAGAAGGAAGTTTTTATTTCTCTTTCTAAAACTCAAAGTTTAGATGAATAATGAATGAATGACAAAAACACAAAACATTTTGTGTATATTAGGTGAAGTAAGAGGAAAAACCAAGTGGTTTTTCCTCTCACAAAACCGGGTGGAAGGGGGGCATGGGAGGGAGCCAATGCATGCAATTATTTGTCTTCACAATGCATAATAGGGTTGCATGGCTAGATTAGTAGGTAATCATCATGCCTTCCACTAATACAATCAACATAATATTAGCTTAATACTCCTCCAATTTTCGGCACATTGGATAATATGGATTCCATATTATTTTTGTCAATTTATCAATTTGTCACATGTCATATGTAACATAAATTTGTTATGTATTTTTTTTAACATATTAAAAATCAACGTATTAATAAAAATACGTCATATGCAAAAATCGACTTAGTAATTCATAATTACTTGTACCAAAATAATTTACCAATTTATAAATCGTATTTATAAAAATTCATTCAAATTTAATTGTTTCCTTAAACAATAATTTCATCTGAGTAATGATACAATTCGATTACTCGCATCAGTATCTCATTTTAATCAATTTCAATGTGATACGTAAATTTTACTTCCAAAATCGTCCGTCAATTTTCAAGTAATTCAATTAACTCGTAACATTATACGATTAATTAAATGATCAATTAAGAGTGTTGCCCTATAGGTATGACCTGGGGATCAATCGATCACCACCGTTGCACGACGATAATGTCAAACTCTAGTCACCAATCATTACCGATATATGTTGATCGGTTGTGGTAAAAAATATTACTTCCCAATTGTATTCTTTATAATGAGATTTAAACATGTGATCATCATGATCAACAGTCGTGATCGCATTATTGTCGGAGGACACATATTCCAACAATCTCCCACTTGTCCTCGACAAGTGTGCGTCACCAATTCTCTTGTCCTATTACTATCTCCCACTCAATGCAAGGTGTCTTTCAGGTCGTACTTGCAAGTGATCATATCGAGAGTGGTTTCCTCGATCTGGAGAAAAACTTATTGACCGGATTTATCTATCATAGATACCTTCCGAGCGTGGCCACGCATTTCCAGTTCATTACTCCTCGAGTGGCCCTGAGATATTGTTATAACCCTGACTAGGGATGGACAATTCCTATCGCACTCATTCCCTTCGACTAGCCACAGCCATCATAACCCAAAATATGCCCATTTGACCCCATTTACGAAGGTCGTAGTAACATAAATCAAAGTTAATCTGAAACTGTGCCATCTTAGGCGAATAGTCTTTAGTCAAAAGAATCGACTCATTTGAATACTATAGCAGCTCTCACCACGACCAGGCTATATAAATTTGCCAGAACTCTATAAGCGGTCATTAGGCCCGACAAAAAGTTCCTAACAGTCTGCCTATGTGATCGACTAGTCATCTCACATGACTCTATGGCACTTGAACTTGCCATCAATCGCATCACACTCTAGTCACTTCGAGACGTCACCTCATGTAAGTAACTATGGGCAAATACAATGTTAATCCATGTTCACTTTAACGGGGTTCAATTGTCTCCACAACCCGTTTGGATGTAACAATGTACAAGGTGAGTTAATAATAACTCAAACGACAAATGTCGACATCACACTCAGATAGTCAATATCATATTACAACCTTGTGATGTATATCGTAAGTGTAAACACTTATTGATTGCAATAGAAGTTTAACATGCCATGTGTCCATGTGTTCAAACTTCTTACACTTGCATTTTCCTTTACATTCATGTTCTCTCTCATAGCATGAATCTTACCAAGTACGCATCAAGGTTCCCGACCTTGGTTTCGGTTCTTTAACTTGAAAGAACTTCCTTATCAATTATCACATAATCTAACGAATTTGTGGTGAATGATATAACTTGTCTTGATCAAGTACTCCATCCACACACAATGCACTAGGTACATGTTTTGTAGAGTCTTGCAACAATTTGCCAAGACGATTGGCCTAGCACTTCTCATAAGTCCTAGCATAGTTAGGAAAGATTAGTTTTGAGTAACTTCTTATTCAACTAAGTATCTTTCCAAAACTTCTTATCTCTCCTTTTGATTTGAAAAGTTAGGATTTCCATAAATCTTTACGTGTGTTCGAACTTTCTATAATATGTGCAACCTCTTAACACATAATAGAGTATTCCGTCAAACACCGAAACCGCTCATCGGATTCTACTTGAGAATTCATGATGTTTCTATTATGGCTTACCAATGAATCATCATGCTCTTATGCATATGATTCACTATTAGACATGTGCATGATTTTTCTAATGGCGGAAACATTAGTTACTAATAATCATGAGATCAACCATTCATAGGTTCAATGAACGACCATGACTGCTAATGGCAATTCCATTTTCATCTATATGAATAACCTATGTGTATGTTGATATGATGTGTATTTCTTAATACTAATCCAATATTTCTTGTCGGATTCATCATAGTCCAAATTCATCCATAATTGAAAACTCAAAACTTCCTCTGTGAAGGAAGGTGTTAGCTCGTCATTCTTTAATGAGTGGTGAGTTGTAAACATTCAAAGGATGATAGCTCCCACTAAATTCCATGTCTTCACATGATAATTTCCTAACTCCCACTCAATTCCACATATTTCGAAATTGACTTCTCAATCGAAACTTTTCAAGAATTGAAATATAAATTGCATTGCCAAGTTATTAAGATAAAACCATATATGTTCCCATCATATCCCTTCAAAATACCTATTTCGAAGAGGTCTCATTTTAACCTTACGTAAAGAGATTTTAAATCTCTAACACACTCATGTGATAATGATGTGTAGCAATGTCATTATTCAAATATAAATAATATCTAGAACACGTCCTTCGAAATACCCTTTCGGAAGGAGGTTTAACGTTTTCATAATGAGGTTAAGCAATGACATTTGCGTGGTTAAAACTTGGCCATTGAAGATATCGGTATATCAATCTTTGTAACTCGATCATAACTAGTATGTTACTATGATTCATTTAGGCTCTTAAGTAAATCTCAAGGTTGAAACTATTGGTCAAAATTTATCATATAGAACTTAGTCAAAAACTTGTTAAGACTTTACATTAGTCATTTTTCTTCCAAAACTTTCTTTTGGTCTCCTCGTGTAGTTATCATAAGAATATGTTCTTTCGATTACTTCACTTGGTCTCTTTTGTCATATAGAACTTACTTGAGACCATAGATCTCATCTATTTGGTATACTATGTAAATAGATATACCTTCATTCAAATCATTCTTTCTTGCGTAGATCTTCATTTACACAAGTACACAATTTTTTATCTTGTCTCGTATGTTGTGTCCTCATTTTTCTCCCACTCTATGTTTAGAATAAATATACTATAGATTCAAAGATAGCATATGAGACACAAATAATGATTTGAAGTATAAGGAGAACTACCTCATAGGTTGACTAATAGTTTTAGATTTCATATGTGTACTTGGTGATTGACATACCTTTAAGAGAGTTCATAGACTCAAAATCGCTTTATAAATGATCATACACAAGCCTTAAGCATGTGGACATATAATGAAACCCGTCATTATATTTGTCTATTAGAGCACTTTAAGTTATATGTTTCTAAGAACAAGCATTTAAACATGAATTTTAGAACAAAAGGATAAAATGATAAAACGGGTGACTTGGGTTGCAAACCAAGTCACCATTATCCAAATACAACCCATTATCCAAAATACCTTTCCATGTCGAACACGGAAACTTAAGGTTCTAAAATCCAAAACATAATTTAAAGTAAGACAATGAAAAGCAAAGCTCCATGAAAGCTATCCCTAGCTTCTTGATGGTATCTCATGCTTGCTTTTCCTTTCCCTTGTCTTTGCTTGGTGGAGGCCCTATTTACAAATGAAAAGGGAGATACATTATCACAACTTTGCGTCATAATACCATAGTTGAATTAGAAATATAAAAGAAGGATAGTCATTTACCTACTGGAGTAATCTTTCCAGCCTTAATATCACCAAGGTATTTGGAACAATTTCTTTTCCAATGTCCCATACCATTACAATAATGGCATTTATCAAGAGGACCCTTCTTGATTTTTGAAGTGCTAGCTTCACAAGTCTTAGCTTTGGTGAATGTGGGAGTTTGCTTCTTACCCTTCCTCCCATTCTTCTTGAACTTCCCCTTACTCTTAGTGCTTATGTTAAGCACATCTTTTGGTGGGTTCACATTTAACCCCATGTCCCTCTCGTCTTGCACAAGTAACTTGTGCAATTCTTCAAGAGACACATCCTTGTCTTGCATGTTAAAATTCACCCGGAATTGAACATATGCTTTGACTTTGGACAAGGAGTGTAGAATCCTATCTACAATGAGTTCTTTGGGGATTTCAACCTTTTGAATTTTCAAGGTCTCGACAAGCTCCATAAGTTTGAGCACATGAGGGCTAACCTTTTGGCCCTCTTTGAAGTCGAGATCAAAGAATGCCGCGGCCGCCTTATATTGGACGATCCGCGGAGTTTGTGAAAACATTGTCACAAGCTTGGAGTAAATCTCATTAGCATTGCCCATTTTAAAGGATCTCCTTTGGAGGTCCGCCTCCATCGCAAATATCAAGACATTTTTCATTGCGGCGGACTCCTTTTGGTAAGCCTCATATGCTTCCCTAGTGGCGGCGGTCGACCTAGTAGTAGGTTCGGGTGGAGAGGCCTCGATAAGGTAACGAAGCTTGTCGTCACCTTGGGCGGCCAATTTGAGTTGGGCATCCCAATCGGAGAAATTTGACCCATTCTTTTCAAGTTTACATCGATCCATGAAGGATCGGAGCCAAGAAGTATTAGCGAGAGGCATGGCGTTTGGTGTTGGTGTTGCCATTTGTTATGAGAAAAAGAAGTGGTCTACAAAACAAAATAGAAGGAGTAAAACAAATGTCGTTTTAATAATAATACTCGTAAAAATGTATGATTTAAACAAGTTTTATGCATTTTTCTAGTGACCTCTACCCAACTAGATAAATGATTCCAAGACCCAAATTCATATCAACTTAGGCACGGGGTAGCCGATGAAACCTTTATCAATATAACTCGGTGGATTAACCTTTTAATCGATTCTACTTTTAGAACTCTTGGTCGATAAAATTACTCTAATGTTTATCTATAGCCCAAAACACATCAACAAGGGCACGGGGTAGCCGATGAAACCCTTATCAATAACTTTTGTTGAGTTCAATCCAAATTTCGAATAAATGTGTCCATTATCCAAACCCACATTAACTTAGGCACGGGGTAGCCAATGAAACCCTTATCAACATGAATTCGGTGGATAGACATTTATCACCCACTTCCTCTACGTAACAAGGTTTGTACCCCGGGGTAGCCGAGTGCACTCCCTCGCGAAATAGGTTTTCTTGGTTTCTACTATTTGGTAAGGCTATGTCTCAATTGATTGTTTTAGCGAGAGGTCATGTCAATTCATTATCTATCACGTTTTAAGTGAACTAAAGCGGTGAACTACGATAATTTTAATTGACACGGTCAATTAACTTGATGAAAGAAGATGCATGTTTTAGTTATGGCGATTTAGCGATGCATGCGACATAAAATAAAATGCAAGCATAAAATAAATAAATCCTAGTATGGCCTTTCCTAAAATAGAAAAACTATTTAACTATTACATATTCGGAAACCAACTCCATTGGTCCCTTGAACTTCGGTTGTGACACGCATCTCGAGGTAACACCGTCTTTATGTATCGCCATTCTTGAAGAAATCCGTCTTTGGGAACTCCGGAATGAATAAAATTACATAATAAATTACATAATTTCCTATTATACATTTGTAACTAAAATAAAATAAATCTATTAAATTACAAAACGGTGATAGGAGATCACAATAAAATTACAACCGAATCGATATTCCCATACATTTCGGGAAATACCAATTAAAATCTAAGGCCATACTAAGTAAAATTACATAATTCAAAAATTACATAAATTAAAATTATGACAATCATAAAGAAAATGCAGCATTATAATATGTATGAACATGCCCAAATTTATGCTAAATCGCCTTTAATTAGCCAATATCGTATATTACTCGGTTTTTACGGATTTGCGTGATTTCAACATTTTATAATCACAAAAAATTACATAAATTCATATTTATGCATAAGTTAATTACCCCAACCTCTTAGGACTCAAAATTTAGTCTTCACTAATAATTTGACCATAATTAACTCATATTTATAAAATTGTTCATTAATGGACTAAAAATTACAAAAATAAGCTATAAACTTCAAATAAATCATAAAATTTCAAATAAATTCAAAATTTGAAATTTAAACTCATGAACATTCTGGAAAAATACCATGACACTCATAATTTTCAAAAAATTAGGTTACAAATTTCGAAATTTTTCCGGAAAAACAATGTTGCGGTTTATCGGTTTTTAATAAAATAATCATAAAAACATGGGAAAAATTATATTCATTAACTTTTCAATTTTAGATCTGAAAAAGATAATAAAATGCAACATATAACGTTTTTCCTTAGTCATAGATTATGTTTTATTAATTTTTCACTAATAATGTCACTATTTATGCTATTTTTCTTCAAAAATCCATAAATCATGCAAAAAGACTTCATTATAGCCCATTATTTTACACACATCTTGTAAAATTTCATGTGACAACATACTAAATTTCTATGATCAGATTCAAAATTTATCTCATATTAACCTATTTTTCACCAAAATCCGAATTTAATAATGAAAAATCCATTTTTCGAGCATAACAAGTCCAAAAATTATGAAAATTTACAGGTTATCTCAAAATAATATATGTGACAACATATCCAAAAATCACTGAAAAATTCAAAGTATAGCTTATTTTAGACCGAAAATGACATTTTTACTCATAAAATCACATTTAAATGCCATTATTGTATAATATGAACAATAAAAATCCGTAAATTTAACCAAAATATCCTAAAACATTTTAGGACCAGAAATTTTAACATGCATGAGTAAATTTCGTGATATATCATAATAACACAAATTTTACAAGTTTTATATGTTAATCTTTATAACTCGGAAAAACTTTTAACCGATTTGCATGCAAACAACCATGGCTCTTGATACCGATTGAAGGATAAGTAGATCTATATACTTACATATTCATATATGTTTTAATTTAATTTGTCATAAAATTAATGATTGATCTTATGCATGCAAACATTAAAACAAAATAAGGAAGAAACATTGTTCGTACATTGTGATTTTCGGTTTAATGGGCACAAGAGAGATCACCTTTCTCTCTTGTTCTTGAGCTTTCCCTTTTGGATGAACTAAGACCCAAGTGTAGGATCTCTCCCAAGGATTTATACCCAAAGCTTACTCTTAATTAAAATTAATATTATAGTTACTAGTACAATATTAATCTTGTATGAAATTGACCCAAAAATATTATAAGACACTTAATATTTTCGGTTTGGAGAGGAGGAAGAAGGAAGTTTTTATTTCTCTTTCTAAAACTCAAAGTTTAGATGAATAATGAATGAATGATAAAAACACAAAACATTTTGTGTATATTAGGTGAAGTAAGAGGAAAAACCAAGTGGTTTTTCCTCTCACAAAACCGGGTGGAAGGGGGGCATGGGAGGGAGCCAATGCATGCAATTATTTGTCTTCACAATGCATAATAGGGTTGCATGGCTAGATTAGTAGGTAATAATCATGCCTTCCACTAATACAATCAACATAATATTAGCTTAATACTCCTCCAATTTTCGGCGCATTGGATAATATTGATTCCATATTATTTTTGTCAATTTATCAATTTGTCACATGTCATATGTAACATAAATTTGTTATGTATTTTTTTAACATATTAAAAATCAATGTATTAATAAAAATACGTCATATGCAAAAATCGACTTAGTAATTCATAATTACTTGTACCAAAAGAATTTACCAATTTATAAATCGTATTTATAATAATTCATTCAAATTTAATTGTTTCCTTAAACAATAATTTCATCTGAGTAATGATACAATTCGATTACTCAGACCGTATCTCATTTTAATCAATTTCAATGTGATACGTAAATTTTACTTCCAAAATCATCCGTCAATTTTCAAGTAATTCAATTAACTCGTAACATTATACGATTAATTAAATGATCAATTAAGAGTGTTGCCCTATAGGTATGACCTAGGGGATCAACCGATCACCACCGTCGCACGACAGTAATGTCAAACTCTAGTCAGCCAATCATTACCGATATATGTTGATCAGTTGACAGTAAAAATATTACTTCCCAATTGTATTCTTTATAATGAGATTTAAACATGTGATCATCATGATCAACAATCGTGATCGCATTATTGTCGGAGGACACATATTCCAACATAAACGACCCTTTCAAAATCAAACCGGGTTCAAATACCCATTTTCAACACGTTTTATAACGTTTTCTAAAAGGTCAGAACACGGCATACAACCGTTGGCTAACCCGCGCCTCAAGCAGGCCTTTTCTTTCTCATTTTCAAAACCAGAGGGAGGCTCCTTACACCGCCGGCTGGCTCGCGCCTCTTATAGCCGTCTGGTACAGGGCCTGTTCCCTCATAGCATTAGTCTAGGACGATCCCGACTCCAGCTAACCCGGATATAGTATGGATCAGATGACTATTCATTTATTCAAAACCATATTTGCAAAATGCCTTTCTAAGACAAATGGATCATGTTATGCACCCTAAACCTAATACGGTAAATGGATGTTTAATTTCCGTCTTGCATGTAAATCAACCATTAATCCAACTCGACATCTTATACTTGATACTTGGATTAAATCAACCAACTTAGAAAGCTCTCACATGTGAGTTTTAAATCATTGGATGTGCATTCATGCATTTAAACCGTTTTATCAACTTTTGCATTCAACCAACCAAGATCGATCAGTAGAGGCCGCTAAACGCGGGCGGGATTGGGTGTCTGATTAAAGGGCTTCCCAATAGGTACCTTCACCTCTTACTCAGAAACTTTGGATAGTGGACGACCTTATCCAGGGCGTACGAGAGTCATTCTAGAGATAGGATGCTAAAGAGGGACGATTTCCTTATATTTAGTACCTATGTCAAACGCTGGTTTGTGCTTCGATTTGACCGAGGTATAAAGTGGAATTCGAACGGGTTCCAGGCATCCGACAAATGCTAGGTGGCGACTCCGAACATCTCTAATCGTTTCGAGACCCTTACCGAGACGAAACCGACTAATCTAAAACGATCCGGTCGAAAGCATCTTTACGCCACCTAGCGTGGCTTTCAAAAGACCGCTGCATGTCCACCGATTGGCCTGGCATGCAGATGGCCCGCGACTGCGGACCGGTAGGTGGCCCCAAATCCACAGACCGAGTCGTGGCCCATGACCACAGTTTTGCACGCAACAACAACGCTTCATTAAATTCGGATTTGATAGTTGGGTTTTAAAATTATCTTGCATGAGTTTTGAAAAGCACAACTATCCTAAGGTAGGATGAAAACTTAAGAAGAGGTCTTAAGTAGAAGTTAAGGAGTTAAATTGTATATTTTGATCATGTTATAAACTTACCTCGATTTGTCGAGTAGTATATACATGGACTTTAGTGGGAGTAAGGTGGTGTTACTAGTCTTATATGTGAGGGACATATTGGTCATTGTGAATGATGGAAGACTTAGGAGAAGAATTATACATCTCTAAGGTATCCAAACCTATAAAGATAGTTCTAAGAGGATATTAGCGTTAAATTAATATTCTTATGTTAATAGGAATCTTGACAAGTTCAAAAGTATTGAACATGTAAAAATTATATCCACATGCTTCCGTTGCGGGATTAATTCATTACGCTAAGACGTATCATTACTATTAAATTTCGTATACTTGGAATATGACGAGATGTTACAAATCGAATCCTTGAGATAAGTCTCCTTATAGCCATATAGTTCACTCGTTAGTACTCAGAAAAGTACTAAATAAATGAAGCTAAGCATTTAGAATTGAGATGGATTTATGTGCAAGGTGTTACCCGATAACCATATTCTAATCACATAAGGATGGTTGAAAAACCATCTTGGCTATATTATTTAAGGAGGACATCTTCTAGCACATCCTAGGCAGTTGAACAATGAGATATACACAACGGAAATTGAGTACACTTGCAATAATGACATATGCAAGAAGGAAGGGATGATATTAGGATTCGGTTTTATGAATTGGAGGAACTATGGTAGTTTGTTCCAATAGCCGAAGGTTCTATCCCTACACACGGTGAAGACAGTGGGAGTTATTCAAAGGCAAGAGAACCTATGTCCAGATTTGATCTAGACAAATACTGTAAGAAGTTCTTATAATACAAGATTATACACAAGAATGGGAAATAGTATATAGTAAGGATAGAAAAGTGCAAAGTGTGGCTAAGACTTACTAACGAAGGCCTTTTTCGTAGGCTAAGCATGATGAATCATGTCGTTTCAATTTGAATTGAGATGATCAAATATATACAAGATTAAATATGAATTATAGATCATGTAGTAATTGATATGGTATCAATTTTACATATGTGATAATAAATTCATCGTTTGAGTTTTATTCAAAACTCTTTTCTTATAATACTTTGTTTTCCAAATAGGTTGTCGAGACAATATTGAAACCTATTTAAGTAAACTGGATTAACATAGTATTAGCCCCTAGTCACTTATATGAGGCGAGGTCTCGAAGTGACTAGAGTGTGGTGCGATTGGTGGCAAGTTCAAGTGCCATGGAGTCATAATAGATGACTAGTCGATCACATAGGCAGACTTTATGGGACACTGTCGGGCAGTGAACACTTATAGAGTTCTGGTAATTTTTATAAAGCCTATTCGTGGTGAGAGCTACTATGGTATTCTATTGAGTCGATTCTTTGACTACAGACTTTTCGCCTAAGGTGGCACAGTCTCTGAGTGACTTTGATTTATGCTCTATGACTTTCGTAACTCAGGTCAAATGGGCATCTTTTGGGTCATGATGAGCAGTGGCTATTCAAAGGGAATAGTGCGATAGGAATTGTCCATCCCCTTGTCAGGGTTATCTAAAATCTCAAGGCCACTCGAGGAGTAGTGAACTGAAAATGCGTGGCCACGGTCGGAAGGTATCTATGGTAGATAATTCGGGTAAGACAGTTACTCTCCAGATTACGGAAACCACTCGAGATATGATCAAATTCAAGTACGACCCGCAAGACACCTTGCATTGAGTGGGAGATTGTAATAGGACAAGAGAATTGGTGACGCACACTTGTCTCGGACAAGTAGGAGATTGTTGGAGTATGTGTCCTCGACAATACTGCGATCACATGTTTAAATCTCATAATCAGAATACGTAAGGGATGATTCAATTATATAGTCAATTGATCAACATTAATCAGTAATGATTGGCTAACTAGAGTTTGACATTACTGGCAATCGACGGTGATCAGTTGATCCCTTAAGGTCACACCTATAGGACGACTCCCAAACTGAAAAGTTAATTAATCGTATATTGATATGGATTAATTAAATCCTTAAATTGAACAAATTTATTTATAAGTGAGAATTATATATCTTATTGTAATGTGATTAAATAAGATTCAATTTAGTAATTAAAATGTTGTATTAGTAAAATTGATTAATATTTATGAAACATTTGAGATAAGAATGATTAGTTAATCATAATTACAAGATGTTGTAGTGATGTGACCATTATTTGAGCTTATTTAGTCCCCGAATTAGCCTTGTTCCCATGCTTTTTAGTGCATATTTAGGTCATTTATTGTCTTTAGTCCTTTGTTTTACATATTCTTTGAGGTTTTGATCCCTTGGTAGGAAAGGAGTGCAAACCTAGCATTTTCATGGCAAAATGGAGATAAATTGATTGAATTCAATGACCAAGCATCAAAGAGAAGACAATACTAGAAGGCCTTTGTACATATTATAGTAGTTGGACAATGATGAGAAAAGATCCTTGCATCTCCGATGAAATACCCAAGGATTATATGAAGAAGAAGGAAGAAAAGAAGAAGGGAAGAAGCTGACTCAGAATCCGAGCGGATTGCCCCCTGGACGCTCGTCCAAGACAAGGAAACCGAGGGTCTTCTTCAGAGGGACGGTCGTCCAAAAGACCCACAATCCGCCCGTCCAGCCATTGAATCCGCTCGTCCAAAAGCCAGACAATCCGCTCGTCCCGTGCCCTGGACGCTCGGATTGTGTGACAGCTATTCCGTTTTCTTCTTGTTCTATGAAGGATGCACATACTTCGGAAAGACTAGAAAAAAGGAGACTCACATATTTTTCTGAGAGGAACGATTCCTCAAGGACTTAATCGTCATTTAAGCCCTTAGTAAACCCTAATTTGTGTACCTAATCCCCACTATAAGTACCCCATTAGTCTAATTAGATAATCATGTTCTTCTTATCAATCTTTAGTGTAGTTTATATCATTCTAATCTCTCTTTAATCTTGTAATCAACTTTTAATTAAGTCTTAATACAAATCTAATTTCCTTAATCTCTCTTTTGTTCATCTTTCATTTTGGGTAATTGAAGATTATTTCGGTTATTATTGGGAGATTGACAACCTTCCAATCAATCATCAAGTACTTCTATTATTCTTTGCATTATTATTGGAATCATTAGTAGGTATAATTCTCTTAATCCCTTTTTAATTATTGTTAATCATCTTCATTTATTCATCATGTTTTACTTTGTTGGTATGATTGACAACCTTGCTAGCATGTTCAACATGATAATGAGTGTGACACCCCGCGATAAAGCGGAAAATATAACTAATAAAATGCGGAATTTTAAGGAATTTTTAAAACTTTTAAAATTTAAAGCGCGGGTTCACCAAAATCTAAAACATAAATAAAGAATGCGGAAAGAAAGTTTAAATTATACAAACGTGATAGTCGAGGTGAGGGAAAATATATCCCTCGAAAGAAAATACAATAAAAGGTAGGTCTAAACAATCCTAATAACCAACTACTAGGCCGAAGTGCTCGCTAGCTCACACATGTCTTCACCCCATGAATGCATCACTAATACCTGTCATTCATGTAAACATGAACGCCACAGTCATAACAAGGAACTAAAACAGGTAAGTCATATAAGGTACATACCAAAGATAAGAATATCAAGTTTATATGTAAACATGGCAAATAATTGAGATGGAACAAGATAGGCCAACCTTAGCTTAATAAAGATTCAACTGATCATGTGAAACAATTAAATAATATGAAAGACAGGAATATGGTCATTTATACAAAAGCACGCATTTCAAAGAAATACAATATAGATATGAGATTAGAATCCGAATCATGTGAAGCAGTTAAGTAAGGGATCAACCAATGCAAATTACAAGAATAGAAACCGTAGCCATTATTTGAAAAACCACTTAGCAAACATTGCACGGGACGTGGCTACTAATGTCACATTCATACTTATGGCTTGCATCTCACCATAAGAACGGATGGGAACATCAATCCCGACGATCATGTCGCAACTAGAGGGCTTGTAGCTCACCCCTAGTATCCGATAGGACCAAGACAAACAACACAAGGCACAATTCTTACCTTGAAAGACAAATACCAATATCTATAACCAAGCAAGACCTTTACTACTCATATATCAAAATATAATTCCCCTGGTAGGACGACAATGGTACTCCCAAGACTCAGTCCTAGTCTAAATCGCCGGACTCTCGGGCAGAACGGTCCCCGATTCGACATGCGGCAGAACAGTCCGCATCCAAGACTCGATCGACAGAACGGAAGTCGAGAACCCACAATCGGCAGAACAGTCCGAAAGAGGCGGAAAAATATGAGCTAAACCCACAATCGGCAGAACAGTCCGAAAGAGGCGTAAAGATAAGTCAAGCAATACGGTATAGCATAAGGGCATCATCAAACGAATATGACTCAACCAAGCGATACGAATCAACTTGGAAAGAGACTACTACACGACCCAACCAAGCGATGCGAATCAACTTGGAAAGGGACTACTACACGACTCAACCAAGCGATGCGAATCAACTTGGAAAGAGACTACTAATGTAATGAGCCGATGATAATCCAAATAAGACATGACATGTCCAATACATAGAACATATGAGACCCAACCAGTAAACCATGTGAAGCCCAACAAAAGTGACATAACAAGCCCAAACTAATGAATATGTTAAGCCCGACATAAGAAGCATGTGAAAACCAAATAGCCCAACACAACAAGTCCAACAAAAGAATCAAGGTGAGCCCAACAAACAAAACCAAATGAGCCCAATTGAAGAAATATGTAAAAGAAAGATAGTTAATGAATTACGTTATATAAAATACGAGACGGATATTTAATTATTTCAAATAACACGAAATGGACCCAACAAGCAAAGCATACCAAGTCCAATGGATAGGACAAACTCGGCCCAACAAGTAAGCTAGACAAGTCCAATCAGATTAACAAGACAAACCCACTCCAATTAACATGCCGGTTAAATAAAATATGATAAGCGATAATGAATAATTTACGTTATATAAAATATACGGGATAAAATGTGACCAAGTTCAAGTGACCCATTTATGAGCCAAATAAACAAATTATAAGGAGCCCAACAAATCAAATATAATACCAAAAAGGCAAAACAAGTCTTCGTCAAAAGGTTGTAGCCAAACAATTGTTCTTTGTTCCTTTTAACACTCATACTCACATTCTAATGCTTTTCATCATCAAAGTAGTGTCACTCCTGCTAAATCTCTAAGCCAACCTCAATGATCCATTAAAACCAGAATAATGTCACAACATCATTACCTTAAATCTTGGACACCCAAAACAACAACTCCTTATTTAATCTCATGCTTATCCTAACCAACTCCAATAATCTGGCAACTAAACCCACCCCTCCAACAACGTAATAAACTAATTAATAGGAAATATTAGTTATCTATATAATAATCAATCAATTAGTCCAACCTATAGAAAAATCTGAGCACATAAAAACCGTAATCAATCAACAACAATAACTTTGTCCAAAACCGAGCCAACAAGGAACAACCCGACACTTCCTCTCATGTCCCTGCCCAAAACAGGGCACCCATCTTCCATACGGCTCCATTTCCCGCATAAAGACAGACCCCAACCAGCTATAACCACGGTCCGAGTGAGCCATAGCCCGAGCTCAAGACAGACAGAGTTCATGACCGAACTTTCGCACCCAAGTCGACCCATTTCAAACACCAAATTAAGACGAAGGTTACCATACACAAGAGACGAGTAAAGGACCAATCTTTAACAGAAAAAGAACATACAAAACGACCCATAAGGCGTAAATTTCGACCTTGTCGAGTAACCTATCACCGTTACCTTTTTGCCCTTCAAAACTCCGAGAAAACGTCTAAAAAGTATGAGCTTCCCACCGGTTCTTCAGTTTCTTAAACTAGAGGAAAGAAAACGAGATAAAAGAGCTAAAAATCAGAACTTTCATGAGACGGGTCAAACTGAAATCACCACAAAAACAAGACTTTAATACCTTGAAAGATGAAGGAGGAAGTAAGGATGAGAATGGTACAAAAATTAAGAGGAAAAGTGGAGAAAATAGGCGGAAACGGGTTTGAAGCTCGGCCAAAATGGCGTCTGTTGAAGCCGCATATTGTTGTTGTTGTTTGTTTTTACGCAGAAGAAGAAGAAAAAGAAAGGAGAAATGAAAGGAGGTGGGGACGGGTGTATTACACAACAACCACAAATAATATTAATAATATATAATAATAATAGTAGATATTTTGAAGGTGGGTGAATGTGTTGTTGGTTTTTGATTGGTCCAGATTAAAGTGGGTGCAAGGTGAAATGTGACGGTCTATAGCTAGACGGAATAAGGTCTCGAGTTTACTTTAACTTGAGACGGAAACTAATATTATTACAGTCGCTATTATTATCCGACCAAAAATATGTATGCATATATTATTATATAAATCGTGCCTTAAAAATATAATTTAATCGTACGTATTTTTATAAAAAAAATGAGCTTTTATATAATACGTTTATAAAAATCGTGTTTGACATAAAATTAATTAGATAAAATAATTAAAAAATATATAACAAAATAATTAAACGGTTTAATAAATTTCAAATGTCAAAATGGGAAATTCGCGGGTGTTACAATCACCCCATCTTTTAAAAAGTTTCGTCCTCGAAACTTGAAAGTAGAAATGAAAGGTTATTTAAAATGAAACTGGAACTGGACTCGGTAGCCGAATCATTTAAAAGGTTGCTTATGGTAAGAATTAAAATTCTTTCAAAAGTTTCAAATAAAATTTTTCGACAAAACTAGATCGAAAGGTAAATCATTGTATAAATCAGAAATCAAAGCACTTTCAAAATCAATAACGAAGAGTTTTCAAAAGTATACGTCTCATTCATGGAATGAAATTGCCCTTGTCGTGCACACAAGAACGCTTACTTTCCAAATCGAAGACAAATTTAAAACAAAAATCAATTCGCCGACAAGCGTAGAACAAGTTATTAAACGTCTCTAATAACGAGTTCTAACATCCGATCAACGTCAAAATCAAAAGAAAAAGTAATTCACTCAAATTCTCTCCTGCAAAAGCCAAAATAGAGATAGAGGTTTCACTTTTAAACTCAAAAGAGAATTAAATTCCTGAAAATATAACATTATACTTTGACAAAGAAATCATAGATAGGTCAAAGTTAAATGTAAATTGGATAAAGTTAAAGAAATCTCGGGTTTAGTAATCAAAATCACGATAGATAAGTTTATATTTAAAGAACGAGTAGGGAATTAAACCAAGTTTTCATTTTCAAACCTTTAAAATAGGTAAGGTTTACAAAAGTAACATAAACTTTTAACAACAAATCAAAACTAGTAGCATGAAAGTTTAGAAATTGAACAAAAAGGAAGGTAGCTTAGATAGCATAAAAACAAAGTACGTTAAGAGAATTAGGACTCAACTAACAAGAGAGCTATGATTAACTTCCTAGGCGTAAGAATTGATGTCAAGTCTACAAGGATGTAAAAGGTGGAGTTTCACAGGTTACGAGTACCAAACTTAAAAGAGGAGTATGATGAAGCAAGGAAACGAGGTATGAACAAGAACACTTATGATCAAAGAAGAAGGGAACTAGACAACAAGGAAACGCCAAGTACTCAAACTTCAAACAACAACATCATCCTAAGCGGTTCCAAAACTTCAACACCCAAACTTATGACCAAAACACTCCCAAAATTTTCCTCAAACACTCATGTTACTTCACCCCAAGCAATTCCATGAAACAAGGTACTCCACTATAAGTGAGATTTCATCACTCCAAATCCTCAAACATCCACAAACAACTTCCACGAGATCAAGGTCAAACTTCCAACAAAGCTATACTCGTATCTAACTAGCGTCAACCATGGGTTCCTTAGAAAGTAAACCCTCAATCAAGAATCACAATACCAAGCTCTAAACTCCCAGAAAAGGTTCCTCAATTATTTCTCAAGGTTCTCATTTCAAGACAATGTAGTAACACGCCAACCCAAAGTCTTCTTTCAACTCAAGAACTCCCAAGAGCCAACTAATAATCCCACAATTAGCATCTATCACATGGTAACCAATACATTATCAAACTCTCATGTCCAAAGCGATTATGGGAGCCAATCAAAAACTCGACTTACCTAGTCAATCCTATATCCTCAAATCCACCATTCAATTTCAACCATTTTATGTCAAGTACTAAGCACTAGTATCCCAAGACACGTCTCACTACACTTCCCAAGGTTTTCAAATCCCAAACATAAACAACAAAGCCAAGTTCCATAACCTTAGTAACAAACGCAACTCACACTTGACAACACAAAAACCACCAATCAAATATACTCGCTTTATCAAGGGTCTAGGTTTAAGAACCATCAAGTATGTCTCATCACACTACCTAAGTCTCTCCAACATCAAATCATCTCAAAACCAGGATTAAGGGTCAACCACAAGCAATCTCCTCAAAAGTCAAAATCCCCAACCAAGGTCAACATTCCTTAAAAGAAAGAATACCATCAATAGGCGTTAAGGGAGGATTACCAAGGAACAAAGGACAAGTTAGGGAATACAAGAGTGACTTACAAGGAAAAGAAAAGAGGGTTTAGAAGAAGGGATAAGCATTAAGAAGTGAAGAATATGGCGAGGTACACAAGGAACGAGATACATCTTCATGGAAGTAGAAGCATTCTTCAAAGGTTGAACAATTCTTCAATCCTCAGCAATAGGCACCAAATCTTGATCTTCATGTAGATAAGCTCACGGTAATTGATCCAAGGGCACAACAATTATTAAATGACATTCAACAAACAGGTTAGAACCTAACAAAGAGCAAACACACTACAGACTACCATCTTAGGTCCTTAAGTCTACCCATCTCTCATTCATTATTCAAGGTCAAGTTCAAATTAAATTTGGGGTACACGTGTGTGCGTCGGGAGCAACATAGGCTCTGATACCAACTGTGACACCCCGCGATAAAGCGGAAAATATAACTAATAAAATGCGGAATTTTAAGGAATTTTTAAAACTTTTAAAATTTAAAGCGCGGGTTCACCAAAATCTAAAACATAAATAAAGAATGCGGAAAGAAAGTTTAAATTATACAAACGTGATAGTCGAGGTGAGGGAAAATATATCCCTCGAAAGACAATACAATAAAAGGTAGGTCTAAACAATCCTAATAACCAACTACTAGGCCGAAGTGCTCGCTAGCTCACACATGTCTTCACCCCATGAATGCATCACTAATACCCGTCATTCATGTAAACATGAACGCATACAGTCATAACAAGGAACTAAAACAGGTAAGTCATATAAGGTACATACCAAAGATAAGAATATCAAGTTTATATGTAAACATGGCAAATAATTGAGATGGAACAAGATAGGCCAACCTTAGCTTAATAAAGATTCAACTGATCATGTGAAACAATTAAATAATATGAAAGACAGGAATATGGTCATTTATACAAAAGCACGCATTTCAAAGAAATACAATATAGATATGAGATTAGAATCCGAATCATGTGAAGCAGTTAAGTAAGGGATCAACCAATGCAAATTACAAGAAAAGAAACCGTAGCCATTATTTGAAAAACCACTTAGCAAACATTGCACGGGACGTGGCTACTAATGTCACATTCATACTTATGGCTTGCATCTCACCATAAGAACGGATGGGAACATCAATCCCGACGATCATGTCGCAACTAGAAGGCTTGTAGCTCACCCCTAGTATCCGATAGGACCAAGACAAACAACACAAGGCACAATTCTTACCTTGAAAGACAAATACCAATATCTATAACCAAGCAAGACCTTTACTACTCATATATCAAAATATAATTCCCCTGGTAGGACGACAATGGTACTCCCAAGACTCAGTCCTAGTCTAAATCTGGCCGGACTCTCGGGCGAACGGTCCCCGATTCGACATGCGGCAGAACAGTCCGCATCCAAGACTCGATCGACAAAACGGAAGTCGAGAACCCACAATCGGCAGAACAGTCCGAAATGTGGGTTAATATCCGTATACTACCCCTTAAATTGCAGGACTATAACATAAATTTAGACATGCGAATATTGTCATAAAACATAAAAACAATAGAAACGATAAGGAACAAGAAATAACCTCGGGTCCTTTAAATTGTGGCGTAAAGAACAGAAATCAAAACAGATTTCCTCCTAATCGTTACACCCAAGACTTTGTCCGAGATATGCCCTTGTGCTAGTACAGTGTTCTCCGATTGCCTTGCAATATAGGGAGAACTGATGTGAGTTTTGTCGAGATGAGAGATCTCAGGTTTTTCAGAGGAGAATGCTCTTCAAAACCCTAGTTTTTCTGCAAATGAAATTGTCTAGGTCAAAAGGAGAGGGAGTCTCTCCTTTTGTTTGGTTCGGCCGGACCGAGTGCATGCATGGGGAAGTGGGCTTCCACTTCCTCTTAATTTTAGCTCGAGGTCCAGTTCCACAAATGCTAAAATGTATATGACGGGTTTATATTATAAATTGTTATCGGTTATCGGAAATTAAGGCATCGCCTAATAATACGGGTTAGTGAATTATTAATTCGTGTCCGACAAAGCAAAAAGATTGTATAATTATATTCAATATACATTTAATTAAATATAAATCGTTTATATTTAATTTTACGAATTAATCTAGTTAATTCGCTTATAGCCCATGATATTTAATCCGTATTAAATATAATATCTCAACATCACATATTTGACTAATTACTAGTCAAATAACTCGGACTAATTGGTTAGTCAATTTTGGCATCTACATGATCGTATTTCCATCGTCACGTCTCTCAAACGTATCCTATAGGTGTGACTTTTAGGGACCAGTTGATCACCGCCATCCGTATGACAATAACGTCAAACTTATCTAGCAAGCCAACCGTTATTGATAAACGTGGATCAATTGATAATAATACCAAAGTATGCCCTTTGATCCTTTTAGAGGTTTATAAGTCCTTGCACTAACGGTTAAGGACACCAACCCCAACAAGCTCCCACTTGTCCGTACAAGTGTATGTGCAATGACGTTATCCGCACTAACCGGAGGACACAAGCTCCAACAAACTCCCACTTGTCCGTACAAGTGTATGTGCGATAACCGATTCTCATATTCATTTAAAAATTTCTCCCACTCAATGTAAAACAATTTGCAGATCCGGATCCGCAAAGGTCGTATTTTACAATCGATCTGTATCTAGAGTGGTTTCCCCGACTAGAGAGTAACTTAACTGATAAAACGAATCCGTATCCGAGCATGGCCATGCATTTCGATTCTGACTCCTCGAGTGGCCCTGAGAAATATCGAGTACCTGATAAAGGCTGAATATTTCCTTCAACTCGACTCCTTCCGATCTAAGCACAGCATGAAATGACCCAGAAAAAATCTACTTGGCCCCCTGTTACGGATGACCGTGAGAAAGAAACCAAAGTCACCCAAAATCGGCCGTAGTCTCAAGAGACGATCGATAGTCAAGAGATTCGACTCTAAGGATCACCATGGAAGTCCTATCCACGACCGGGCAACGAATGTTATAAAACATTTAGGACTCCACGTCGATGTCACAATGGTGTCCTATGAAATATCCGTATAAATCGCCTCTGTGATTGGTCAGTCAACCGGTTGACTTATGGCTCGTTGAACCCACCATCAACCAACGTCACAAAATAATTGCCAGAGTTATCAGCTCATGTGGGCAATTAAGGACTAACAAGATATGATGTTTGTTGAGTTCACTTTGTGGTGTTCAAAATCGTCGTACAATTCCACATGAAAAACAAAATATATATATAAAATATCAAAACGATGATGTCGTATAGAGTACAAAGGAGAATGAATCTGATCCATAAAAGAGTACTACAACTTGGGAACACGTTTGATTCCCATGGAATTAACGTGCCCTTCATGCTTATCTTGTCGTAATGCTTTAGTGAGAGGATCTCGCTATGTTGTCATCTGTAGCAATCTTTTCTATCACTACCTTCTTTTGCTCCACGTAATCCCGGATTAGATGAGCTTTCCGTTGTACATGTCTAGACTTGTTGCTAGACTTAGGCTCCTTAGCTTGAAAGATGGCACCACTATTGTCGCAATAGATGGTGATCGGGTCATTCGAACTAGGCACTACGGATAGTCCATGTAAGAATTGACGCATCCATATCGCTTCCTTTGTAGCTTCAGACGCGGCATAGTACTCGGACTCGATCGTAGAATCTGTTCAGTAACAGTTTGTTTCGAACTCTTCCGGTGATGCAGCGCCATTAAGAGTAAAACGAATCCCGACCGAGATTTCGAGTCATCACGATCCGTTTGGAAGCTAGCATCTGCAGAACCGGTTTGCGCATAGCGTTTGGGAGCCTCCATAAGTCAATGCCCAATCTTTAGTCCTCCGGAGGTACTTAAGAATGTTCTTGACGACCAGCCACCAATGTGGTTCACCTGGTTTTGTTGGAATCGACTTGTCATACTCAATGCATATGCCACGTCCGGACGTGTGCATATCATGGCATACATGATTGATCCTATAGCCGAAGCATAAGGAATCCGTGTCATGCGCTCTTTCTCTTAGGTGTCTCTCGGTGCCCGAGACTTGCTCAAATGCACCCCCGGAGCCATAGGAAGAAACCCCTTCTTGGAGTTAGTCATGTTGAATCTCTCTAGGACTTTGTCTATGTAAGACTCTGATCGAGAGATAACATCCGTCGTGATCTATCTCGATAGATACGGATGCCTAGAATTCTCTGTGCCTCTCCCAGATCTTTCATCCGGAAATGGTTTTTCAACCATACTTTCACCGAAGTTAAGAGAGGTATGTCATTCCCAATCGGGAGTATGTCGTCAACATACAATATTAGGAAGACAATCTTGCTCCCACTCGACTTGATATATAGACATGGTTCCTCGACCGATCGAGTGAATCCATTTTCTTTTATCACTTGGTCGAAGCGATGATTCCAACTCCTTGATGCTTGCTTAAGTCCATAAATGGAACGCTTAAGCTTGCACACTTTCTTAGGATGTCTTTGGATCGATGAACCCTTCGGGTTGTACCATGTACAACTCTTCCTCCAAAAAGCCGTTTAAGAAGGCGGTTTTCACGTCCATTTGCCAAATTTCATAGTCATGAAAAGCGGCAATCGCTAAGATAATCCGAATGGAACGCAAAGATAACTACGGGTGCAAAAATCTCATCGTAGTGCAAACCTGGCACTTGGGTGAAACCTTTTGCAACTAGTCGTGCTTTGTAGATATCTTATTTCGACCTTCCATGAGAATGCTTTATCTTGTAAAGCCATTTGCATTGAAGGGGACGAACCTTAGCAGGTAAGTCAACAAGATCCCACACGTTGTTCTCATACATGGAGTCCATCTCGGATTGCATGGCCTCAAGCCATAACTTTGAGTCGAATGGTCATGGCACCTTTATAGGTTGCGGGTTCACTACTCGTTAAGAGTAGAACGTCATCTATGTCATGTTCCTCGACCATACCGATGTATCTGTCCGGAGGAAAAGAGACTCTTCCCGACCTCCTAGGTTCCTCAGAATGTTCACGCAGCCGGGATTGAAGGAATAGGTTCCTCCAATGGTTGCTCGGTGTTTGGTTCGGGAATCTCCGACAGGTCGAAGGTTCTATCACTCTTTGCATTCTCGAGAAATTCCTTTTCTAAGAATGTCGCACTAGCCGCAACAAAAACACGTTGTTCGGTTGGCGAATAGAAGTAATGACCACGTGTTCCTTTAGGATAACCTATAAAGTATGTCTTGACCGATCGCGGGCCGAGCTTATCTTCAGTTCTCCACTTGACATAAGCCTCGCAGCCCCAAACCCGTATAAAGGACAAGTTAGGGACCGTTCCTTTCCATAGTTCATATGGAGTCTTGTCAACATGACTTTAGACGGACTTGTTAAGTATTAGAGCGGCCGACAATAGAGCATAACCCCATAATGAATCGTAAAACCGTGTGACTCATCATGGATCGAACCATATCAAGTAGTGTTCGATTTCTCCGTTCGGACACACCATTCAACCGAGGTGTTCCGGTGGAGTTAATCGTAGGGCAATCCCACAGTCCTTTAGGTGTTGATCAAACTCGTGAGAAAGATACTCGCCACCACGATCCGAACGCAGTGTTTTAATCTTTCTACCTAATAGGTTCTGTACCCTATTTTGGTATTCCTTGAATTTCTCAAAGGATTCACTTTTGTGCTTCATTAAGTAGACATAGCCATATCTACTCAAATCGTCCGTGAAAGTGATGAAATACCTATAGCCTTCTCGTGCGGTGATTGACATAGGACCACATACATCCGTGTGTATGAGCCCTAATAGGTCGCAGCGCGCATTCTAACACCTTTGAAGGAAATCCGAGTCATCTTACCGATGAGACATGATTCACACGTGCCAAATGATTGAAAATCAAAGGCCGAGATAGCTCCATGTTTGATGAGTGTTTTACGCGTTTCTCATTAATGTGTCCCATACTACAGCGATTGCCATAGATACGTTTGATCTTTGTCACCAACCTTTAACTTTTTATTCATTACGTGTAATATTTCCGAGGTCTGATCTAAAACATAAATTCCGTTCATGGAAACTGCCTTGCCGTAAATCATATCGTGTAATGAGAAAATGCAAGCATTGTTTTCTATTACAAATGAAAAACCAAGTTTATCAAGCTTAAACCGAAATAATGTTTTTGGAAAGACTAGGAACATAATAGCAATCATATAATGATAACTCAAATCCGCTTGGAAGCTGGATCACATATGTCCCCTTTGAGATGGCAGCTACTCTTGCTCCATTCCCAACACGCAGGTCCACCTCACCCTTTACGAGGGGTTCGATGTTTCGGAGCCCCTGCACATGATTACACAGATGAGAACCACAACCAGTATCAAGTACCCAAGTTCCATAACTTGCGTGGTTAATCTCAATCATATGAATAAAAGTAGAAGAGAGAGAAGACATACCAACGGGTTTAAACACGACCGCCTTTAAGTCCTCATGATAAACGGGACATGTGCGTCTCCAATGCCCGATCTTGTGGCAATGATGGCATTCCATGTTTTCACTCTTTGTCATGCCCGATGAGTTACTCGCCTCACCAGGACCACTCTTCCCTGAACCCGACTTCTTGAACTTCGCCTTACCTCATCGTTAGGTTTGCCGGAGCTTTGCCCTTACCTTTCCCTTTGTTTGACACAACGAGAACATCTTGTTTCGAACTCCCACTGAACTTCATGTCCTTCTCGGTCTGTACGAGGAGGAGTGCAATTCATGGGGAGTTTTCTTCAAATCATTCATATAGTAATTCGCTCTGAATTGCGAATAACCATCGTGGAGTGAGTGAAGAATACGGTCGATAACAATATTCTCGCTGATGTTACGCTTAAAGGTCTCAGTTTCTCGACATTCTCAATCATGCCGAGAATGTGTGGGCTAAAGGTTGGCCCTTTCGGAGTCTCGCATCAAAGAAGCGAGTGGTATGCTCATAGGTCACGATTCTCGGTGCTTTCGAGAATTCCTTGGTGAGCGTGGTGAAAATCTTGTTTGCACCATGGGCTATGAAGCGTTTCTGCAAATTGGGTTCCATTGCAAAAATAAGTACGTTCTTTACCGCACCCGCTTCTAAAGCGAAATCGTTATACTTGTCGATCTCGTTTATTCCGGCCGTGGGGCTGGGTTTAACGGCATGGGCTCAAGCAGATATCCGAGCTTTCCGTCGCAGCGGCAGCATTCCGTAATGCCGCCTCCCGATCCGAAGTTGGATCCGTCATTCTTGATCGAGTAGATCGATTCATCCGACTCATGAAGATCCTAAGCCAGGACTCACGGTCCAATGTGGCACTTGGCATTGGGTTATTACTTGAACCAGCCATTTGTTGTTTAGCAGTTTAATACGTGATCTACACTGAAAAAGAAAGAAAAACAAAACGAAATAAGCAACTCATCGAGGTGATTTAAGTCTATTTTAAAATTCATTTTAAACATGTAGACTCTTGCACTTGCATAATTGATCTCCCTCAAGAATGATACAAGTGATCCCAAGACTCAATTTCTGTAAATTGATAAGCCAACTGTTTAGCTAATTCTTCAGGAAGAACTCTTGGTCGATAGATTTCGTAAATCCTATCTATAGTCCACCATGATCACAGGATCGGACGAGTGACCATAGTGTTGAGATAAAATAGGTCAATCGGTTCCAACTTACCCGACGTAGAAGGGGTCATAGTATGCCTACCGACGAAGAAGGGACTCATTGGAGTTTGACCTATAAAGACCGTTCTCAATTTTAGTTTATACGAGGAAGATCCCATCAACAAAATTGTAATTCATTTTAAGTGAACGAATAACTAGCGTTTGTCGTGAATGAATTTATTCGGATGATGGCTTAAAACGTGTGACATGAGAATGTCAATGAAAACTAACTCGTGACCTCTATATGTGTCAGTTTTCATGCAATAAATTATAGGTGGTTTGGTTTTAGGCGGAATATGATGCAAATAATCGTTGCGAAAAATAAATAAAGGAATGCAATATGTAAATAAAAATTTCCTAGTGTGGCCTATCCTAGTAAAAAGAACAAAATACAACTTTGGAATCCACCGTTGGACCCGAGAAGCTTGTCTTGTTGTTCCATCTTGATCCAAGTAGCGGGAGTGAGCATCCGGTCTCCGTCTTTGGTCTTCTCAAAAAATTACAATTAAAATTACAAAATATAAATCTAATTACATTCTAATAAAAGCGTAATTACAAGTGAAAAATCCAAAACGGAGATACGAGATCTCAAAATACAACCAAGACCGTGTTCCATCATTACGGTAACACGTTCTACTAAGGCCACACTAAGTTACAACCGATTGTAAAAATTAAATACGTAATAAAATGGCATTCACGGCATTCATAATTAACGAAAATAAAAATGCATCAACTAAAAACAAATTCATTCGTGACATAATTCCGTAATTATGTTAAATTTATCCAAACCACCTTTTAATGATTAAAATTCATGTGATAAAACCGCTTCTATCATTTAATTTTAATCCATTACAATCCGTCATTTTAAAGACGCTTTAAAACAACTATATGGTACGTGAGTGAACCGATTCACTATTAAGCGAGTGTACTATATCCGTATAAAGTACATATAGAAGCCAAAAGAAAATTTAAATCAAAAGAAACAAATTTTCAAAGCTGTTAAAGATGAAATCCCTCGATCCAGGGACACAAGTGCTCGATCGAGGAACAAAAAGGGCTCGATCGATCGAATCGCAAGTCGATCGAGGGGGTATGCTAATGGGAGTACTCGATCGACTAACCGTAGGTCGATCGAGTACCTATATCGACAAATCCGCTTCGATCGAGTACGAGGACAACTCGATCGAGCGTAGGGTTTTGAAAGGTGTCGATCGAGTACGAGCAAGGACTCGATCGAGCAAAAAGGTTTTGGATGCAGTGGTCGATCGAGTACATCGGGGACTCGATCGAGCAAAAAATATCTGAGAAAAGCCACTCGATCGATTGAAAACTTGGTCGATCGAGTGCAAAAGTCTCTGGAAAATTCAAAACCCTCGTGAAAACATATTTCAAGACAAAATCAATTGCAAATTCGATCAAAAAAGCATTAAAACAAATTTGACAATTGACAAAACATGACATATTGTTATAATCTCAGTATAAAACAACAATATGCAAAAACCAAATCGAAAAAACATGAAATTACCGTGTAATACATGACACGGTTTAAAAAAATTTCTGCCGTGTATACTAGGCACGGTTTTCAAAGCAGAAAATCATCGTTTCAAAAACGTTTTATGAAAAACACATGAAAAATTCACGTGGCCTCGCTCTGATACCACTTGTGGGTTAATATCCGTATACTACCCCTTAAATTGCAGGACTATAACATAAATTTAGACATGCGAATATTGTCATAAAACATAAAAACAATAGAAACGATAAGGAACAAGAAATAACCTCGGGTCCTTTAAATTGTGGCGAAAGAAAGAACGAGAAATCAAAACAGATTTCCTCCTAATCGTTACACCCAAGACTTTGTCCGAGATATGCCCTTGTGCTAGTACAGTGTTCTCCGATTGCCTTGCAATATAGGGAGAAGCGATGTGAGTTTTGTCGAGATGAGAGATCTCGGGTTTTTCGAGGAGAATGCTCTTCAAAACCCTAGTTTTTTCGCAAATGAAATTGTCTAGGTCAAAAGGAGAGGGAGTCTCTCCTTTTGTTTGGTTCGGCCGGACCGAGTGCATGCATGGGGAAGTGGGCTTCCACTTCCTCTTAATTTTAGCTCGAGGTCCGATTCGCCAAATGCTAAAATGTATATGACGGGTTTATATTATAAATTGTTATCGGTTATCGGAAATTAAGGCATCACCTAATAATACGGGTTAGTTGAATTATTAATTCGTGTCCGACAAAGCGAGTATTGTATAATTATATTCAATATACATTTAATTAAATATAAATCGTTTATATTTAATTTTCGAATTAGTTAATTAATTCGCTTATAGCCCATGATATTTAATCCGTATTAAATATAATATCTCAACATCACATATTTGACTAATTACTAGTCAAATAACTCGGACTAATTGGTTAGTCAATTTTGGCATCTACATGATTGTATTTCCATCATGTCACGTCTCTCAAACGTATCCTATAGGTGTGACTTTTAGGGACAGTTGATCACCGCCATCTGTATGACAATAACGTCAAACTTATCTAGCAAGCCAACCGTTATTGATAAACGTGGATCAACTGATAATAATACCAAAGTATGCCCTTTGATCCTTTTAGAGGTTTATAAGTCCTTGCACTAACTGTTAAGGACACCAACCCCAACACGAAAGAGGCGGAAAAATATGAGCTAAACCCACAATCGGCAGAACAGTCCGAAAGAGGCGTAAAGATAAGTCAAGCAATACGGTATAGCATAAGGGCATCATCAAACGAATATGACTCAACCAAGCGATACGAATCAACTTGGAAAGAGACTACTACACAACCCAACCAAGCGATGCGAATCAACTTGGAAAGGGACTACTACACGACTCAACCAAGCGATGCGAATCAACTTGGAAAGAGACTACTAATGTAATGAGCCGATGATAATCCAAATAAGACATGACATGTCCAATACATAGAACATATGAGACCCAACCAGTAAACCATGTGAAGCCCAACAAAAGTGACATAACAAGCCCAAACTAATGAATATGTTAAGCCCGACATAAGAAAGAAAACCAAATAGCCCAACACAACAAGTCCAACAAAAGAATCAAGGTGAGCCCAACAAACAAAACCAAATGAGCCCAATTGAAGAAATATGTAAAAGAAAGATAGTTAATGAATTACGTTATATAAAATACGAGACGGATATTTAATTATTTCAAATAACACGAAATGGACCCAACAAGCAAAGCATACCAAGTCCAATGGATAGGACAAACTCGGCCCAACAAGTAAGCTAGACAAGTCCAATCAGATTAACAAGACAAACCCACTCCAATTAACATGCCGGTTAAATAAAATATGATAAGCGATAATGAATAATTTACGTTATATAAAATATACGGGATAAAATGTGACCAAGTTCAAGTGAACCATTTATGAGCCAAATAAACAAATTATAAGGAGCCCAACAAATCAAATATAATACCAAAAAGGCAAAACAAGTCTTCGTCAAAAGGTTGTAGCCAAACAATTGTTCTTTGTTCCTTTTAACACTCATACTCACATTCTAATGCTTTTCATCATCAAAGTAGTGTCACTCCTGCTAAATCTCTAAGCCAACCTCAATGATCCATTAAAACCAGAATAATGTCACAACATCATTACCTTAAATCTTGGACACCCAAAACAACAACTCCTTATTTAATCTCATGCTTATCCTAACCAACTCCAATAATCTGGCAACTAAACCCACCCCTCCAACAACGTAATAAACTAATTAATAGGAAATATTAGTTATCTATATAATAATCAATCAATTAGTCCAACCTATAGAAAAATCTGAGCACATAAAAACCGTAATCAATCAACAACAATAACTTTGTCCAAAACCGAGCCAACAAGGAACAACCCGACACTTCCTCTCATGTCCCTGCCCAAAACAGGGCACCCATCTTCCATACGGCTCCATTTCCCGCATAAAGACAGACCCCAACCAGCTATAACCACGGTCCGAGTGAGCCATAGCCCGAGCTCAAGACAGACAGAGTTCATGACCGAACTTTCGCACCCAAGTCGACCCATTTCAAACACCAAATTAAGACGAAGGTTACCATACACAAGAGACGAGTAAAGGACCAATCTTTAATGAGAAAAAGAACATACAAAACGACCCATAAGGCGTAAATTTCGACCTTGTCGAGTAACCTATCACCGTTACCTTTTTGCCCTTCAAAACTCCGAGAAAACGTCTAAAAAGTATGAGCTTCCCACCGGTTCTTCAGTTTCTTAAACTAGAGGAAAGAAAACGAGATAAAAGAGCTAAAAATCAGAACTTTCATGAGACGGGTCAAACTGAAATCACCACAAAAACAAGACTTTAATACCTTGAAAGATGAAGGAGGAAGTAAGGATGAGAATGGTACAAAAATTAAGAGGAAAAGTGGAGAAAATAGGCCGGAATCTGGGTTTGAAGCTCGGCCAAAATGGCGTCCTGTTGAAGCTGCTGCATATTGTTGTTGTTGTTTGTTTTTACGCAGGAAGAAGAAGAAAAAGAAAGGAGAAATGAAAGGAGGTGGGGACGGGTGTATTACACAACAACCACTAATAATATTAATAATATATAATAATAATAGTAGATATTTTGAAGGTGGGTGAATGTGTTGTTGGTTTTTGATTGGTCCAGATTAAAGTGGGTGCAAGGTGAAATGTGACGGTCTATAGCTAGACGGAATAAGGTCTCGAGTTTAATTTAACTTGAGACGGAAACTAATATTATTACAGTCGCTATTATTATCCGACCAAAAATATGTATGCATATATTATTATATAAATCGTGCCTTAAAAATATAATTTAATCGTACGTATTTTTATAAAAAAAATGAGCTTTTATATAATACGTTTATAAAAATCGTGTTTGACATAAAATTAATTAGATAAAATAATTCAAAAATATATAACAAAATAATTAAACGGTTTAATAAATTTCAAATGTCAAAATGGGAAATTCGCGGGTGTTACAATGAGTGAGTAGTTTCCTTAACTAGGGTTAATGGGTAATTAGGGGAAACCAACATGGGGGATGATTCATGCTTAATTTAATATATTTTCATAGTTTATTTGCTTGCTTGTTGTGATCTCAACTTATGCACATGTTATGTTTGATGAAATGCGAGCCTATGAATCCTTGCATTTTTTACCCATCACTTACCTTTTCAATGAGACTTGTAAGACATAAACCAACTCGAGTCTCATTAGACCATGCATATAGTTGAGTAGGGAAGATTAAGTCCACTTGTAGGTGTTGTACAATCTAATAGATTCGGCTCCGGGACCCAAACTTTCCTAGGATTGTAAGATATAAACCAACTCGATCCATCACAACAATAATTGCTTGCTTATAATTTGAGAATAAGTTTGTATGATCAATTCCCATGAATCCCCTATGACCACATGACACCCTACTGCCTCTTATCAATTGTTTACATCTCTTTTTAATCATCTTGCTTGTTTACTTTCATTGCTATTTAGTTTAGTGATCTTCTATTCCAACCCCAAATTGTGACACCCCTAGACACCGCTACTTGCAATTGAAAATCTCACTTCAATACCCGTCCCTTGGGATCCGACCTTTACTTGCCTCTTTACTAATAGTAGAATTGTTTGTGGAGTTATAAATATTGTTTTGGTCTAGGTGCTCCTAACGACAAGTACCGAAAACTAAACCTCTCAAGAGGGCTCAACCAAAAATGGCGCCGTTGCCGGGGACGGTGTTAACTTGATTTAGATTTTCTTAGATTGTTATTAGTTGTGTGATTCTTTGCCTTGGGGAAGTAAAACTCCTCAAGGTTTGTTCTAATTATGTTCAATTTGTTTGATATTTTGCATGTCTAGAAGATCACAAGGTAACTTGTTACCCTTTGATCACGAAATTGAAAGAACTTTAACAAACAATAGAAGACTTGCTAGAGGTACTTTGAGAGGTATTGGTGAGGTTGTAGATATTTAACCAAACGCTATTGAGTTCGTCAACCCTTTTGTAAGAGAAGGTGAGGAGAACCCAACACAAAATCCAACACAAAATCAACCCACAATGCCTAAATTTTCATCACATTCCGTACCAACCGAGGAGAACCTACCCAATCGTACTCCCACACCACAACACTTAACCGGAAATTTCATTGCCAAATCCGCATTTACCCAATTAGTCTAAAGAAGCGAATTTGGTGGAATGCCTAGTGAAGACCCTCACTCTCACATGGAGACTTTTTGTGATAATTGTGATGCAATTTCTCAAACTGGTGTAACTCAAGGCCAAATTCGATGGGTCTTATTTCCTTTTTCTCTAATTGGCACCGCAAAACAATGGTTGAAAGGCCTTGATAAGGCTACTCTCGGAATTGACTCTTGGAAGAAATTGGCTCTAGCTTTCTACAAAAAGTTCTACCCACCGGAAAAGACTAACATGCTAAGAGCTCAAATTACGGGCTTTAAGCAAAGAGATGAAGAATCTTTGTATGAAGCTTGGGAGCGATTCAAGGGAATTTGTCACTCATGTCCTCATCATGGACTTAGCGAGTGGTTCTTGGTACAACAATTTTGGAATTGTCTTTGTGAAGACTCAAGACACATTCTCAACATGGGATCAAATGGTATGTTCACCGAAGTTGACGATAATCAAACTTGGAACAAGATTGAGGAAATGGCGGTCCATAATTCACAATATAGTAGACCTCGCAAGGCTACTAGAGGAGGAAAGCATAACGTGGACTCTATTACTCAATTGGGTGCTCAACTTAGTGCTCACATTGATGCCATCAATTTGAAGTTCGAAAAAGCTATGGCTAGACTTGAAGAAGCCTTAAAATCACCAAAGCAACATGTTAATGCCATGACGGCATCTTCATCAATCCCAAGCGGGATATGTGAGAATTTTGGAACTTTAGGACATGACCAAAGTGAATGTAGGGGAACAAATGAACAAGTGAATGCTTTTCAAGCATACAAGAGTGGTACCCCTTATTCAAATTATTACAATGAAAACACCAAATTCCACTCAAATCTCTCATACAAAAGCCAAAATGTTCAAAACCCTCAACCAACATACACCCCACCTCCCATGAGAAACCAAAATCAAAGACCCTTTTACAACCAAAACCAAGGTTACCAAAACCAAACTCCATACAATCAACAAAATGAACAAGGTTTTGATGTCCAAAAAGCGGTCCTCCAAATGCAAAAAGAATCAACAAGAGTTTTTCACTCAAATGCAAAAGGATAGTCAAGCAAAGGAAATAAGCATCAACAACATCCTAGCCAACACCACAATGTTGGAAACCCAATTGACTCAACTAGCATCTTCAAGTTCTCAAAGACAATAGGGGCAATTACCACCTCAAAGTAATCCCCCAAGACATGAAACGGTTAGTGCCATTCACTTGAGGAGTGGTACGAGGTATGAAGCACCAAAGAAACAAGTTGAGGATGAAGTTGTGGAAGTTAGTGACAAAGAAGAAGTTGTGCAAAACTCCAAGGATGGAGAACCATTAAAAGAAGAAGTTTCAAAGAAAAGTGAAGACAAGGCCAAGGAGAAGGAACCCATTGTGATTAGACTTCCTTTTCCAAGTCGTCAAGCTAAGCCCAAATTTGATGACCAACTTGGAAAATATATGGAAATTGTGAAGAATTTGGAAGTCTCGATTCCTTTTACGGAATTAATCAATCACGTGCCGGCCTATGCAAAGTACATGAAGGACATCCTTACGAAAAAGAAGTCGACCCGGAAGCTTGAGACTATCGCCTTCACTAAGGTGAGTAGTGCAATCCGTCAAGGGAGTTCACCTCCGAAACTTAAAGATCCGGGAAGCTTCATAATACTGTGTACCATTGGCGACACAACGATCAACAAAGCCCTATGTGATCTAGGGGCTAGCGTGAGTGTTATGCCGTATTTGGTGAGTAAAAGGTTAGGTATGGGAGAACTTAAATGTACCAATATCACACTCCAAATGGCCGATCGATCGACGTAAACACCATTAGGGATATGGGAAGATGTTCCCATAAGAGTTGGGAAATTTTTCATCCCGGTGGACTTTGTCATTGTTGACATGGAAGAAGACTCCAATATTCCAATCATTCTAGGGAGACCTTTCTTGCACACCGCGGGTGCGGTGATAGATGTGAAGCATGGAGAGCTTACTCTAGAGGTGGGAGATGAGAGCATAACTTTCAATCTTGACAAGACCATGAGAGCTCCCCGTTTGTATGAACCATGTTTTATGGTTGATCATTATAGCCGAAAGGATGATAGGAAGAAGTCGGAATTTCAATGGAAAAAGAAAGTTGATGATGCTCCATCAAAAAAGCAAGTGAATAGCAATAAAGAGAGCTTGAAAAGCTCACCCATGACAAGTGAAGAGGATGGCCTCATTGGCCAAATCAATAAAGGAGGAGAGTTGTCTCTATCAACTCAAGAGATTTTTAATGACCAAGTAGACGAAGTTTGTGGTCTTTGGGACGATGAGTTTGAAGGGATTTTTAATCCCTACATTGGTAATGCTATCGATCAAGACCAACATGAAGGACAACAAGTGCAAAGATCTATTGAGGATCTTTATCACGATAATGAACAAGCTTTTGACTACTTCTTCAAGGTGTTGAGTAACATCAACAACACCTTGGCCATGCCCCCATGACCTCTCCAAACCACCATTTGTAAATATTTCTAACTCCCTAACTTGCATTTTAATTCTTACATTGCATTTTTGTCATTTATGGATTTTTGTGCCTTGATCAAGATATTCATCATTTTTGAGAGAAGTGAGGGAGTAATGATTTTATTGATGTGTAGTGCTTTAACTTAGTGTGGGGATAGCAATTGCCTAGGCTATTCATGCCTTTGTAGTGCCCCTACAATGAAGAACACGGGATTTGAAGAATGAAAATGACACGGGATTTGCAAGTGCACGGATGGACCTGAATCCGGGTAGACCAGGAGGAATCCGAGCGGCTTAAAGGGTAATCCGCTCGTCTTACAGGAATTCGAGCATCTGTAAAGGAATCTGTCCGTCTAAATGAGCTGCAAAAATCAAAAATCTGGTCTGTAAGAGAATCCGAGCGTCCCAGCTAAGAAGACGCTCGTCTGAAACTAGCCGCTCGTCTTTGTAGAAAGACGCTCGTCTTTTTGCCAGTGCAGATTAAGACAAATTCCTGTAGGAGAATCCGCTCGTCTTTGAGGAAAGCCTCTCGTCCCACATTCAGAATCCGCTCGTCTTCTTTGAAAGACGCTCGTCTTTAGGGGAGTTTTCCTGAAGCCAATTTGAGCACAATCCGAGCGTCCCGACAGGAATCCGCTCGTCTTCCCCTACTGTTCTGAATTTTTCGGGTGTTTTAATACACCTTCCTACATTTATTTCATTCATTCATTCATTCAAACACTACCCATAAACCCCAAAACCCTCATCCTCTCCATCACCAAAAACAAGATTTCCTCAACCAAATTCAACAAAATCAAATTCAAACTTCCTCAAAACAACAATTAATCACTCCTTTTGCAATAATAATTGATTCAAGCACCAAAATCTTCAACCTTTGAGTCTATTTTTGAAATACAAAGAAAAATCCTTTCATCTTAAATCGATTTGGGTATAATTAGAAATTGAAGATTCTCAATCTTTTCTTGGTGTAATCGACAATGGCAAGAATAAAAGGAGCAACAAAGGCACTCAAAGCAAAGACACTTTCGAAAAGGCAACAAAGCCTTCAAGCAAGTAAAGCTTCAATGGCTATGGTGGTTTCTAATGCAAACTTGGAAGTTCAACAACAACAAGATCCTCCCTTGGAAGCAACAACAACAACAACTCCGGAAATCGCTCAATTATCCAACTATCCAGAGGTAATTTTCATTTCCAACTCCCATAGGGATACATTTGCCAATTATGCTAAGAAAGCCATTTTGCCTACTAAATTCATTTGTGAAGATTCCTTGAACAAATTGGGTGTCCTTGAACAAACAAAAGCCTTGTTTGAAGCCATGGGTTTGGGTAAATTGTTCACCACAATAGAATTGACATACCCCTCCCTTACCTTGGAATTCTTAAGTTCATTGAAAGTGACGAAGGTAGCGACTAGAGAATACATCGAGTTTCGTCTTGCGAATATGACTAGGCGCATCACCTTTCATGTTTTGGGTAAGTTATTAGGCCTTAGTGATAAACCATATTATCACAAGATGCCCGAAAAGTATGACCCCGCTCCTCTTTGGGAAGCAATTTCCGGGAAGAAATTTGTGAGCTTTCATGCTTGTCGCGCTCTATTAGTCCACCATCCGGACATTAGAGTGTGGCACAAGGTCATCGGGAATACTATAATAGCAAGAAAAGGCACTAATAACTTTACGAAGCTCGATTGTGTTCTACTTGAGTCGGCCTTAAATGTAGGACGGGAATTCACTAAGCCCTACAATGCTCTATGGCTTTTGATGGAAAGATGGCTTAATGTCGATTGTGGTAAGGAAGGCACCGCTCATATTGTAAATGGAGGTCTAGTTACTCTCTTGGCCAAGCACTTTCATCCAAATTTCAACAAGGATAACACCTATGTGGCGATCAAAGGGGGTCATCTCATTGACATGGATGCCATGATTAACAAGTATAAGTGGGTCAAGCATAATTCTCTTGACACCAAATATGGGTGGTTAACCAATGATTCTAGATCCTTCACTTTGCTTTCCAAGATATGCTGATTGAGTGCCCACCGAACAAACTACCTTCTTCCACTCTCCAAGAGCGCCGAGTACATCATCCGTCAACAAAGGGGCGAGATTGAAGAGCCCTGCTCCTCCATTGTCACACCACCCTACCCATTCAAATATCAAGAGTTCAAACCCAAAGATGTTGAAGTGGGAAATGATTACATCACCCTACTCATAAGAGAAATGCATAAACAAACTTATAATGATCGAGTAGATGCATACTTGGCCCAATATGTTAGAATTCTATATCTCAATTTACAATATATTCATATATATGTTTCAATTAATTTATTCATAAAATTAATTTAGATCTTACGCATGCAAACATTAATAAAGATAAAGAAGAAATCGTTTTCCTTACATTAAGATTTCGGATATATGGGCACAAATGAGTTCTCCGACTCACTTGTTCTTGAGCTTCCTAATATTGGATGAACAAAGGATTCAAGCTTAGAATCACTCCCAAGGAATTATACCGAAGATAACCTCTCAAAAGATTAATATTGTTAATACTAGAACAATATTAATCTTAATAAAATTGACCCAAAATATTAAATTTTGTCTTTTGTTTTTCGGTTAGGATAAGGGAGAAGAAGGAGTAATATTCTCTTTAAAACTCTATATTTTAGATGTGTTAGAACGAATAATACACTAGTTTTTCATGTAGTTTATATTAGGTAAATTATTGAGCAAAAGACCCTTGGCCTTGCAATAGGAAAACCGGGTAGGGGGGGGGGGTGGTATTAGCCAATGCATGATCAATATGCTCTTTACAAAAATAACTAGGTTTGCATGGCTATCTATTAGGTTAATGATTCTGCTTTCCACTTAAAATAATCAACACAATATTTAGCCTAATACACCCTTCATTTCGGTCCATTTAAGATAAAATGGGTTCCATTTTATCTTTGTCAATTTATCAATTTGTCACATGTCACAAGTCATGTAAAATTGTCATGCATTTTTAACTTATTAAAAATCAACGTATTAATAAAAATACGTCATGTACAAAATCGACTTAGTAATTCACAATTACTTGTACCAAAACGGTTTACCAATTATAAATCACAACATCTTGTATTTATAATAAATTATTCATTCAGTTTTAATTGTTTCCGTAAACAATAATTTCATCTAAGTAATAAAACAATTCGATTACTTAGACCGTATCTTATTTAATCAAATTACAATGAGATACGTAAATATTACTTCCGAAATCGTCCGTCAATTTTAAGTAATTTAATTAACTCGTATCGTCATACGATTAATTAAATAATCAATTAAGAGTGTTACCCTTTAGGTATGACCTAAGGGGATCAACTAATCACCACCGTCGCACGACAGTAATGTCAAACTCTAGTCAGCCAATCATTATTGGACATGTGCATGATTATTCTAATGGCGGACACATTAGTAATTTATAATCATGTGATCAACCATTCTTAGGTTCAATGAATGACCATGACTGCTAATGGCAATTCCATTTTCATTGACATGAATAACCTACGTTTCTCGTTGATTCGATGTGTATATCTCAATACCTATCCAACATCTCATGATGTGATTGGATTCATCATAGTCCATTTTCATCCAGAATTGAAAACTCAAATACTTCTTTGTGAAAGATAGTATTAGCTCGTCATTCTCAATGAGTAATGAGTTTTAATTTTACAAGATGATTGCTCCCACTAAATTCCATGTCTTCACATGATAATTACAAACTCCCACTTAATTCCACATGTTTCGCAATTGACTACTCAATCGAAACATTTCAAGAATTGAAATACAATTTGCTTTGCCAAGTTATTAAGATTCAAACCATATATGTTCCCACATATCCTTTCAAAATACCTATTTTGAAAAGGTTTCAATCTTAAACTTATGGAAAGAGATTTTTAATCTCTAACTCATTCATTTTATAATGATGCATAGCAATGTCATTATTTAAATGTGAATTTCATTTATCATACGTCCTTCTCAAAATACCCTTTTCCGGAAGGGGGTTTAACCATTTCATTTTCATAATGAGGTTAAGTAATGACACTAGCGTGTTTAACAATTAATTTAGCTTTTGTTGATATCGGCATATCTTTCTTTGCAACTTTTAGTCATAAATCTCATTTACTTTCGAAGATGCAACTTTGTTTCATTTAGGCTCTTAATAAATATCAATATTGAAACTCTTGGTCAAATGTTGTTCATATACTAGCCAAATCTCTTTATAAGTCTTTTCATTAGTCATTTTCTTCCAAAAATTTCTTTTGGTCTCCTCGTGTAGTAATCTTCAGAACATATTCTTTTGATTACTTCACTTGGTCTCTATTGTCATGTAGATTTCATCTATTCGAAACCATAGATCTCATCTATTCGTGTACACTATCTATATAGGTATACAAATCATTCATTCTTTCGTAGATCTCATTTACTCAAGTATACAAATTTGGTTTGTGTTCTTTGTGTCTTCATTTTTCTCCCACTCTATCTTTAGAATAAATACACTAGAGATTCAAAGATAGTTTACGAGACACAAATAATGATTTTGAAGTATAAGGAGGACTATCTCATAGATTGACTAATTTTTTTAGATTTGATAAGTGTACTTGGTGATTGACATTCCTTTAAGAGAGTTCATCAACTCAACATCACTTTATAATTGATCATACACAAGCCTTAAGCTTGTGGACATATAATGAATCCCATCATTATAGGTGTCTATTAGATC
This sequence comes from Silene latifolia, assembly GCF_048544455.1. Classification (NCBI taxonomy): domain Eukaryota; kingdom Viridiplantae; phylum Streptophyta; class Magnoliopsida; order Caryophyllales; family Caryophyllaceae; genus Silene; species Silene latifolia. The sequence goes on from NC_133538.1 coordinate 291,273,223, forward strand.
ACTTTAAGTGGATGATCATATGTTTCTATGTGCAAGCATATAAAGACAAATTTTTATTTAGAACAAAGAAAAAACGATAAAAGGGGTGACTTGGGTTGCAAACCAAGCCACCATAATCCAAAATACAACAATTGTTTAGAATAGATCAACCATTTCCATGTCGAACACGGAACTCAAAATAGTTGTAAAAATCCGAAACATAAAATAAAATAAGACAATAATAAAAAGCCAAGCTTCATTGGAAGCTACTCCTAGCTCCTTGATGATTTCTCAAGCTTGCTTTTCCTTTCCCTTGTCTTTGCTTGGAGGAGGCCCTATTTACAATAAAAAGGGGATACATTATCACAACTTTGTATCACAATACCATAGTTGAATTAGAAACATAAAAGAAAGGATAGTCATTTACCTACTGGAGTGATCTTTCCAGCTTTGATGTCACCAAGATACTTGGAACAATTCCTTTTCCAATGTCCAACACCATTACAATAATGACATTTATCAGGAGGACCCTTCTTGGTCTTGGAAGTGCTAGCTTCAAAAGTCTTAGGCTTGATGAAAGTGGGAGCTTGCTTCTTACCTTTCATCCCATTCTTCTTGAACTTCCCCTTGCTCTTGGTGCTTATGTTAAGCACATCCTTAGGTGGGTTAACATTTAACCCCATGTCTCTTTCGGCTTGCACAAGTAACTTGTGCAACTCTTCAAGAGACACGTATTTTTCTTGCATGTTAAAATTCACCCGGAATTGAACATACGCTTTGACTTTGGATAAGGAGTGTAGAATCCTATCTACAATGAGCTCTTTGGGGATTTCAACCTTTTGAATCTTCAAAGTCTCGACTAGCTCCATCAATTTGAGCACGTGAGGGCTAACCTTTTGGCCCTCCTTAAAGTCGATATCAAAGAATTCCGAGGCCGCCTCATATTGGACGATCCTCGGAGTTTGTGAAAACATTGTCACAAGCTTGGAATAGATTCCATTAGCGGTGCCCATTTTAAAGGCTCTCCTTTAGAGATCTGCCTCCATCGCAAAAATCAACACATTTTTCATTGCGGCGGAATCCTTGTGGTAAGCCTCATATGCTTCCCTAGTGGCGACACTCGACCTAGCATTAGGTTCGGGTGGAGAGGCCTCGATAAGGTAACGAAGCTTGTCGTCACCTTGGGCGGCTAATTTGAGTTGGGCATCCCAATCGGAGAAATTTGACCCATTCTTTTCAAGTTTACAACGATCCATGAAGGATCGGAGCCATGAAGCATTAGTGAGAGGTGTGGCGTTGGTGTTTGGAGCGGCCATTTGTTATGAGAAATAAAATCGGTCTACAAAACGGAAAAAAAAGAAATGAATAAATAAAACATATGTCGTTTTCGTAATAACACTCGTAAAAATTTAATTTAAACAAGTTTTATTGCATTTATTTAGTGACCTCTACCCAACTTGATAAATGATTCCAAGATCCAAATTCATATTAACTTGGGCACGGTGTGGCCGATGAATCCCTTATCAATATAACTCGGTGGATTAACGCTTTAATCGATTCTACTTTTAGAACTCTTGTTCGATAAAATTACTTTAATATTTATCTATAGCCCGGTACACATGCGACTACGGTCACGAATACTTCCGTTGAGCTCAATCCAAATTTCGAATAAATGTGTCCATGATCCAAACCCACATTAACTTGGGCACGGCGTGGCCGATGAAACCCTCATCAACATGAATTCGGTGGATAAACATTATCCCCCACTTCCCCTACGTGACAAGGTTGTACCCCGGTGTGGCAGAGTGCACTCCCTCACGAAATAGGTTTTCATGGTTTCTACTTTTTGGTAAGGCCAAGTCTCAATTGTTTATTTTTAGCAAGAGGCCATGTCAATTTATTATCTATCACGTTTTAAGTGAACTAAAGCGGTGAACTACGATAATTGTAATTGACAAGGTCGATAAACTCGATTAAAAAAGATAATGCATGTTTTCGTTATGGCGATTTAGCGATGCATGCAACATATAAATAAAATGCAAAGCAAAAATAAAATCCTAGTATGGCCTTCCTAGAATATTAAATCTAATAAACTATTACAAATTCGGAAACCAACTCCATTGGTCCCTTGAACTTCGGTCTTGGCACGCATCTCGAGGTAACACCGTCTTTAATGGATCGCCTTCTCGAGTGGCATCGTATTCAAGGAACTCCGGAATAAATAAATTACATAACAAATTACATAATTTCCTATTATACATTTCTAATTAAAATAAAATAAATCTATTAAATTATAAAACGGTGATACGAGATCACAATAAATTACAACTGAATCGATATTCCCATACATTTCGGGCAATACCAATTAAAAACTAAGGCCATACTAAGTAAAATTACATAAAATAAAATTACATAAAATAAAATTATGACAATCATAAATAAATGCAGCATTATAATATGTATTAACATGCCCAATTTTATGCTAAATCGCCATTAAGGAGCCAATATCGTATATTAATCGGTTTTAACGGATTTGCGTGATTTAACATTTTATAATCACAATAATTACATAAATTCATATTTTTGTACAAGTTAATTACCCTAACCAACTTAGGACTCAAAATTAGTCTCCACTAACTAATTGACAATAATTAACTTATATTTCTTAATATTGTTCATAAAAGGACTTAAAATACAAAAATATGTCATAAACTTCAAATAAATCATAAAAATTTCAAATAATTTCAAAATTTTAAATTTAAACTCATGAACATTCTGGAAGAATACCATGACACTCATAATATTCAAAAACTTAGGTTAAAAATTTCGAATTTTATCGAGGAAAAACAATGTTGCGGTTTGTCGAATTTATCAATTATTACCATAAAAATATGAGAAAAAATTATTTTTATTAACTTTTCACTTTTAGATCTGAAATATATGATAAAATGCAACATGTGACGTTTTTTCTTAGTCATGAAGTATGTTTTAGCAATTTTCACTTATTAAAGTCACTATTTATGTTATTTTTCATGAAAAATTCATAAATCATGCATAAAGACTTCATTATAGCCAATTATTTTACACACATCTTGTAAAATTGCATGTGACAATATACTAAATTTCAATGACCAGATTCAAAATATAACTCATATTAACCTATTTTTCCATTTAAATTCGATTTTATCTTGAAAAATCCATATTTCGAGCATAAGAACTCATAAAATTATGAAAATTTACAGGTCATCAAAAGATAATATATTGAAAACATATCCAAAAACTACTGGAAAAATTGAAGTTTAGCTAATTGTAGTCCAAAAATGACATTTTTATCATAAAATGACATTTTAATGCCATTATTATATAAAATGAACAATAAAAATCCATAAATTAACCAAAATATCCTAAATACATTTTAGGACCAGAAACTTTAACATGCATAATTGATTTCGTGATATATCATAATAAACACAAATTTATAAGTTTTATTTGTTAATCGTATAACTTGGAAAAACAATAACCGATTTGCATGCAAACAACCTAAGGCTCTTGATACCGCCTGTTAGAAATCTATATCTCAATTTACAATATATTGATATATATGTTTCAATTAATTTAGTCATAAAATTAATTTAGATCTTATGCATGCAAACATAAATAAAGATAAAGAAGAAATCGTTTTCCTTACATTAAGATTTCGGATATATGGGCACAAATGAGTTCTCTTACTCACTTGTTCTTGAGCTTCCTAATATTGGATGAACAAAGGATTCAAGCTTAGAATCCCTCCCAAGGAATTATACTGAAGATAACCTCTCAAAAGATTAATATTATTAATACTAGAACAATATTAATCTTAATAAAATTGACCCAAAATATTGAATTTTGTCTCTTCTTTTTCAGTTAAGAGAAGGGATAAGAAGGAGTAATATTCTCTCTATAACACTATATTTTAGATGTGTTAGAATGAATAATACACTAGTTTTCATGTAGTGTATATTAGGTAAATTATTGAGCAAAAGACCCATGGCCTTGCACTACGAAAACGGGGTAGGGGGTTGGTATTAGCCAATGCATGATCAAGATGCTCTTTACAAAAACAACTAGGTTTGCATGGCTATCTATTAGGTTAATGATTATGCTTTCCACTTAAAATAATCAACACAATATTTAGCCTAATACGCCCTTCATTTCGGTCCATTTAAGATAAAATGGGTTCCATTTTATCTTTGTCAATTTATCAATTTGTCACATGTCACAAGTCATGTAAAATTGTCATGCATTTTTAACTTATTAAAAATCAACGTATTAATAAAAATACGTCATGTACAAAATCGACTTAGTAATTCACAATTACTTTTACCAAAACGGTTTACCAATTATAAATCACAACATCTTGTATTTATAATAAATTATTCATTCAGTTTTAATTTTTCCCGTAAACAATAATTTCATCTAAGTAATAAAACAATTTGATTACTTAGACCGTATCTTATTTAATCAAATTACAATGAGATACGTAAATATTACTTCCATAATCGTCCGTCAATGTTAAGTATTTTAATTAAATCGTATCGTCTTACGATTAATTAAATAATCAATTAAGAGTGTTACCCTTTAGGTATGACCTAAGGGGATCAACCGATCACCACCGTCGCACGACAGTAATGTCAAACTCTAGTCAGCCAATCATTACCGATATCTGTGGACCAGTTGACTGTAAAATATTACTTCCCACATGTATTTTTAAAATGAGACTTAAACATGTGATCATCATGATCAACAGTTGTGATCGCATTATTGTCGGACGACACATATTCCAACACAATATCCACCCCTCCTTCATTTAGCTAGGCAAGGACTACTTGATCCATCATGTCCTTTCCCTAGTCGGGCGGATAAGGAAGTTTTCTTTCCAAGCACATCAAGGGATAAAAGACCGGGTGAAGATGAGAATGTCGAAGATGAGAATGTTGATGATGAGGGTGTTGATGAAGAGGTAGATGAAGAAGAAGAGGCTAATGAAGATGATGAGGAAAGTGAGCAAGATCAAGGAAGTGAAGATGGGAGTGGAGATGATTCCACTTCCATGGAGGAAAATGATGACAATGATGATATGATGGAGAATTAGCAAACTTTGGAGGCTCCTACCCTCTTAAGGTTTGTCTACTTCTTTCTTTGTTTTCTTTATTTTATCTTGATCATAGTTTGGAGAGTCCTAGCAACACGAGGACTAACACCTTTGCCCCATTAAGGTGTTCTTTTTATTGTTCCCACATGAAAAATCCAAAATGACAATATATAGTTTCATGCATTGCATTTCGTGTGCATGAACTACCCCAAAATTTAAGACATTAGAAATAATGTCTATCTCGGTTGGGGAAGTACGTGCATCCGCAACGAGAGGTAATCTAAATTACGCTATCTGTCATTAACAAAAACCCATGCATCATGTAGTGTAGCTTAGTATAGCTTGCATTTAGTCTAGAAATCATGCATCATACTTGCATAATTTCCTATCATATTGGCCATTGAGGACAATGCCCATATTAGTGCGGGGATGGGAAATTCTAACTTAACTTTTATTCAAAATCCCAAAAAAATCAAAAAATTCGAAAAAATCAAAAAATTTGAAAAATTGAGAATTCAAAAACAAGTTCATTTCCTTTGTAGTATAGTCTTGTGTATATATTGTTTGTATATATTATATTTGTATATCCTTGTTCACATTGATCGACTACGCCACATCCGAGACATGAGGATATTGAAGACCGCATGGTATGATCTTTCCAATCTCCTTTTTCCTCTTTATGTTAATGACTATGTGGCTTTATTTTGATTGATGCGGTATAAACAATGTGAATCTAGGACTTGCATTTAGATTATTTGGCATATTAGTTGCTAGAATCATATGCATTAGGATGTATATATGTTAGTTGCATCATGGCACGTAGTTGCATGTTAGAAAATTTTGTGAAACCTTCTACTTGTGAAGCTTGACAAGTGTATATAGGCCCTAGTAGATGCTTTTTCTTCTTAAGACTTTGCTTGTTAGAATAGTTGTCAAACACCCTAGGATGTCTCATGCTAGTAACCTTTGACCCATGGATTAAGGCCTAGTCAAGAGTACCTTGTGGTGTGATAACTTCGTGGCTACCGTTTATTCCAAGGTGATCCTTGAAACCATGCAACCATCATTCATCCATGTTCTACCATACATTTTCTCATCAAAGGGAATGGGAACAAAAAGAAATTGATTTGAGTTCAAGAAATGAAATGAAAAGTGAAAGAAAGTTTGTAAAATGCATCAAAAGAAAAGAGGAGTAACAAAATGAAAACTCCTATGCTTCAAATATAAGGCACTCTCACTACATATGGGGTGAATTTGAAAATTTTCAAAAAGAAATGCAAAAAGTTGAAAGTTGTCAAGTGTTGAAATGCCAAAAATCAAAAGAAATGGCAAAAGAAAGTGTTCTCAAATATTATATGCCACAAGAAATTGGGGAGAAAACAAAAACAAAAGCAAACTCCCAAATGAAACTCAAATTCTATCGATCCCTTTATCCATCGTATCCATTTTTGTTCATGGTAGAGAGGGGACGACCCTTCTTCTTGTCTAGCCAAGAAGGGGAATTCCGCGATCCTCCAGTGTTTCTAACACGATAGGGAGTCTATTCTTGACAAAAAAACATTTAAAGATTGAGGACAAAGGTACCCTAGCTTGACACAACTTGGAGGTGATTTATTGGTATCCTTCTAGGCTTAGTAGTTTGAAGAAATTGCATCTATGAAGGAGTGTATACCCTTGAATTGCTTCCCTTGTAGATAATTTCCGCCACTTAGATGAGGAAAGTGGCTATTCTTTTGTAGATGCATCCATTACTTGATTTTATATGCTTTAATGCTTGGATGTGTCGCCATTTTGGCAAGACCCACCTTGCCTTGCAAGAAGGCATCCTACCTCATGGTTGTCTTGTTGTGAGTTGAAGGGGCGGATAAGACCCGCTAATTGTCTTATTCCCATGCTTTTTAGTGCATATTTAGGTCATTTATTGTCTTTAGTCCTTTGTTTTGCATATTCTTTAAGGTTTTGATCCCTTGGTAGGAAAGGAGTGCAAACCTTGCATTTTCATGGCAAAATGGAGCTAAATTGATTGAATTCAATGACCAAGCATCAAAGAGAAGACAAAACTAGAAGGCCTTTGTACATATTGTAGTAGTTGGGCAATGATGAGAAAAGATCCTTGCATCTCCGATGAAATCCCCAAGAATTATATGAAGAAGAAGGAAGAAATGAAGAAGGGAAGAAGCTGACTCATAATCTGAGCGGATTGCCCCCTGGACGCCCATCCAAGACAAGGAATCCGAGCGTCTTCTTCAGAGGGACGCTCGTCCAAAAGACCCACAATCCGCCCGTCCAGCCATTGAATCCGCTCCTCCAAAAGCCAGAAAATCCGCTCGTCCCGTGCCCTGGACGCTCGGATTGAGGTACAGCTATTCCGTTTTCTTCTTGTTCTATGAAGGATGCGCATACCTCGGAAAGACTAGCAAAAAGGAGACTCGCATATTTTTCTGAGAGGAGCGATTCCTCAAGGACTTAATCGTCATTTAAGCCCTTAGTAAACCCTAATTTGTGTACCTAATCGCCACTATAAATACCCCATTAGTCAAATTAGATAATCGTGTTCTTCTTATCAATCTTTAGTGTAGTTTATATCATTCTAATGTCTCTTTAATCTTGTAATCAACTTTTAATCAAGTCTTAATACAAATCTCATTTCCTTAATCTCTCTTTTGTTCATCTTTCATTTTGGGTAATTGAAGATTATTTGGGTTATTATTGGGAGATTGACAACCTTCCAATCAATCATCAAGTACTTCTATTATTCTTTACTTTATTATTGGAATCATTAGTAGGTATAATTCTCTTAATCCCTTTTTAATTATTGTTAATCATCTTCATTTATTCATCATGTATTACTTTGTTGGTATGATTGACAACCTTGCTAGCATGTTCAACATGATAATGAATGAGTAGTTTCCTTAACTAGGGTTAATAGGTAATTAGGGAAAACCAACACGGGGGATGATTCATGCTTAATTTAATATGTTTTTATTTGCTTCCTTGTTGTGATCTCAACTTATGTACATGTTATGTTTGATGAAATGCGAGCCTATGAATCCTTGCATTTTTTACCCATTACTTACCTTTTCAATGAGACTTGTAAGACATCAACCAACTCGAGTCTCATTAGACCATGCATATAGTTGAGTAGGGAAGATTAAGTCGACTTGTAGGTGTTGTACAATCTAATCGATTCGGCTCAGAGACCCAAACTTTCCTAGGATTGTAAGATATAAACGAACTCGATCCATCACAACAATAATTGCTTGCTTATAATTTGAGAATATGTTTGTATGATCAATTCCCATGAATCCCCTATGACCCCATGACACCCTAGTGCCTTTTATCAATTGTTTACATCTCTTTTTAATCATCTTGCTTGTTTACTTTCATTGCTATTTAGTTTAGTGATCTTCTATTCCAACCCCAAATTGTGACACCCTTAGACACCGCTACTTGCAATTGAAAATCTCATTTCAATGCCCGTCCCTCGGGATCTGACTTTACTTTCCTCTTTACTAATAGTAGAGTTGTTTGTTCAGTTATAAATATTGTTTTGGTCTATGTGCTCCTAACGACAAGTACCGAAAAGTAAACCTCTCAAGAGGGCTCGACCATGTAGATTATATTAACTAGACTTAATATGACCCATTGTATATATATGTAATTGTGAATTACTTGTTAATTTGTTAAATGTAATTATTTAATTTAAAATGATATTTAATTAGTTAAATATGCAATTAAATTTCTAATGGCATGTTGCTTGTCACGTGTCACACATTACAATTGACAAAATACAAATTGTAAAATGGAAGTCTATATTAGCATAAGGGAGCCGGTTTTATGGGTGGTTTTAGGATAATGATGGTTGTTCTCTTTCATGCAAAAAGACAACATGATTTTTCTTACACACCTAAGCTAGTCTATTGTCTTTGGTAAGATAAAAAGAAAAGACATTACCCTTCCCATTAGGTGACAAAACCGGTGCCCCCCTTTCCTTTATACTCTAGTGTGGAGTTTCATTCATCATTCATTCTTATTCTTATGAAAATCTCATTTATTCTCCTCTCTCTACATAAAATTGTTTTATGCATAAAATTGTTCATGAATTCTAATATTACCACAAGATTACTAGTGTAGTAATAATATGAATATTAGAAATGATATTTAAGGTTACTAATTGTATTACCTAGTTAGTAATATTATGGGTAATTGTTTTGGGTGCAACAATGAGGAGACATTCTACTTTGATTGTTTGAAGTTTTTGGAGGATCATCCTTTTGTGATATAGCTCAAGAACAAGTGAAGGTAGGAGACCTTACTTGTGCCCAAATTTCGGTCAACATGCATGTAAGTAGAAATCGATTTTTCTCCTTATTTTTTTCATTTTATCATGCATGCATCTAGATCCAAGAGATAAATTAATGAGTAATTTATAAAATAAATTAGATGAGTCTAATAGGGTTAGATGAACCTAACAGACTCTCCACTTGTCATTCTTCTTTTACACTACGACATATTGGCCAGCCATTTAGGGTACATTAATTCCCTGATCATTCCCATGTCTGGAAGTTTGTCCACCTATTCGTTAATGATTGTATTGCATTCAGGGGCAAAATTCCTCCTTTTCTGCTAAACAGGCTTATAAGAAGTGTCAATATTGAGTTTATGGGTAATAATATTAGCATCTATGCCAGTCATATCAAAGTGTGACAAGACAAAACATGTAGACTTATTTTTAGGAAAGCTTTCTAGTTCTGGTTTGATGTTATCAGGGACATCAGATCCCACCAGTACATACCTGTCAGGGTACTCGGGGTCTAGTACTACTTGATCTGTTTCCATTTGGGTTTCTGTAACATAAGTGCTCCTGACAGGGTACTGTAATTGCTAAGAGAGAGGCTTACCTGGCTTGGAAGGTTCTAATGATTTAGTGTAACATTCGTGGGCAGATTTATTTTTTTCACCTTTGATGGTTGCTATTCCCCATTCTCTTGGTATTTTGGCGCACTGGTGGTAGGTTGAAGGAATGGCTCTGACATTATGGATCCAAGGTCTACCTAAGATTCCATTGTAGGATGAGAGGCAGTCTATGACTCTAAATCTTTCAAATGATGAGACTCCTTCGACGTAGGTTGGCAGGTAGATCTCTCCTAGAGTGTTCTTTGTTTCACCACCGAATCCTACCAAGACATTTGACTTCGTTATGATCTGGTTCTCATCGATCTTCATGGCTTTCAGGACATCAAGCATGATTAAATTGACTAAGCTGCCACCATCTACTAGGATTCTTAGGACACATGTAGTGCCAATTTACGTAGTAATGACCAGGCTATCATGATGGATGTCTGAGATTTCCTCTATATCAGTATCATCAAAATTAATTTGAGGTAAGTTTTTAGGTTTAAAAGGAGATTTCATTTTGGACTCCCTGGCTATTTTCATTGCAGCTGAGCTAGTCAGGCCACAAATCTCAGATCCTCCATTGATGAATTTGACTTCATAGATTGGTGGTGCTGGGCGAAGATCACGTTGTGATGTTTCCTGATCCTTCCTTGATCCGTTGTCTTCCCTGTTCTTTGATGGCATTAAATCCTTCAAGTAGCCTTTCTTTAGCAGGTAAGCCACTTGTATGTGTAGACCCATGCATTCTTCTGTGGTATGTCCTATGTCCATGTGAAATTCACACCATCTTGTTGTGTCTTTCCTTGAGTTGGGATAGTCCGTCTTTTTGGGCCACTTGACAATGTCTCCCATGTTGTCAAGCCTTTTGATGAGTCTTGCAGTATCAACAAAGAAGTTATATTCCTGAATAGGTGGATAAGTATAAGAGTTACCTCATTGCTCATGAGCATAGTTGAGTTCTGATCTATCAGGTCTGGGGTAGGGAGATGGCCTGGAGCTGCTTCCCCTATGATTAGAACTTTTCTTGTTAGACCTTTCATATCCTGAAACACTGTCAGTGGTTTTAGCCTTGAAGCTTTTATCTTCTTCTAGCCTGATGTAGCCAAGTACCTTTGCCTGAATGTCTTCACTAGTTAGGCAAGGTTTCATGGTCAGCTTATCATAGACATTGCTATCCAATGGTAGCCTTTGCCGAAAAGTTTCCACGGCTGTTCCAACATCACATCTGGGGATTGAGACTTTTTCTTTGCTGAATCTGGTCAGGAATGCTCTGATTGTCTCGCGAGGCTTTTCCTTGATTCTGTACAGGTCACTGGATCTCTTTTCAAGCTCCCTGTTACCGGCAAACTGGTGGTTAAACAAGTTTATTAGATCTGTAAAGGACTTGATTCTTCCATTTAGCAGGTTTCTGTACCATTAAAGGGCAGGCCCGGTCAGGGTTGTTCCAAAGACTTTGCACATACATACTTGTCATAGCTCACTGGGTATAGAGGCTACCAACATTCTCTGTTTGTAGTAGGCTACATGGTTTTAAGGATCTGCAGTTCCATCATAGGTCCTCATTGAAGGTACCACAAATTTGTTTGGCAGATCCATATTAGCTATCTCATCCACGAAGGGAGAGTCAACATGGCTTTCAGGATTGGCTTTCTCAATGCTCGTAGGTATTCTAGGGATCTTCTCGAATTTCTCATGGAGTTTCTGGATCTCCTGGACCATAGCCATTATTATGGCTACATTGGTTTGATCTGGGATAGTCTCTTCATTTAGGATTTCTTCTGAGTCTGAATCAAGATCCCCTACTTTAGTTTTTGATAAAGTTGGAGAAATTAATATTCCTGATGATTGAAGAAAATGGTGTTCTAGGATGAATCTTCAATTTTGAGCCTGAAGCTTTATCTCCTAGCTTTTGCTTTAGGTTGGACTCTGATTCTTTCAGTTTCTGTACTTCAGCTTCAGCCTGGGCCATTTTCTGCTTCAGTTGTTCCATGTCCCATAGTTGTTGTTTGGCGGCAGCCAATTGTTGTTCTATACTATATCCAGTCATTTTTTGGAAGAGTTTTTGTGTTTTTTGGGATTAGGTTTTAATTATTTTTGAGCTAGATGTCCCACGGTGGGCGCCAATTGTTTTATCAAGATTTCAGGGTAATCTAACTCAAATAATTATGTCTGACTAGTATGATAAATAACTTAAAGAATGAACAATAAAGTGAAAGACAGAGATTTGTATGTGAAAAACCCTAGGAATAAAGGAAAAAACCACGGGTACCAAGCCAGGAGAGAGTAATACTACCTTTTAATGTGTCCTGACATGGAATGTGTATGTCAGGCTAGCGATGAAGTATAAATGCTTATTGAATATGCTTAGAGTGATTACAATAATGAAATGAAGGTAAGAATGAGTGAATGATAGATGATCTTTCTCCTTTCTTCTCCTTGCTATTTATAGTAGTTTCATCTTGTATGTAACGGCTCTCTCACGTTTTTTTCTTTACGTTCCTATGTAATAGGCCTCGTGCCCTATTTACCTGGAGGTAAGTGCTTGACTCCAACAACTGTCTGCCGTTACCTTTGCTTAGTCAACTGCTCCAAACCCATCATAGATTTTGTTTATAGGTCTTCCATGGAAGTAGGAACCGTTTCTCTAGGTTTTAGTTATGCTTTGGTTGTTGCTTGACTTGTTCTAGTAGTGCCCAATATAAGGCTGGTGAGTTATTCCTTCAGGTCTGGCTTGGATAGATGGCCTGACCTGTCTTTCCCTCCTGGCTGGCACCTGCCTGGGCATAATATGCTTTGTATTAAGTTGCTTCCGTTCAGGCTAGACTTGGTATTTCTTTGCCTGACTTTTGTCTGTTCAGGCAGTACAATTCTTGGTCCAACAGTGTCTATCGACAAAAGGAAGCAAATCTATCGACTATAACACTTGCCAATAGACAAAGAGCAAAATCATCAATGTTGATGGAGTCTATGTCGTCTGAGAAATGTTGAACGACATGCTAATCCCTCCGTCTATCGACAATAGCAACAAGTCAATAGATATCATGTATAAATTCCATTTCTTACTCCCCCACGCTTGTCTAAGCTTATTTAAGCTTCTCTCTTGTTCCATTACTAAATGGATTTGGCTTCTAAATGCACAAATGGGTCTCAAACCTGAAAAAGACATGAAACACACCCAAAGGAACAAATACGGGAGTAATTAGAATGAAATAATCAAATAAGATCATAGAAATGCTTGCCAAACATGTGAATTAACGCATCTAAAAGGCACACATCAAACCTCCCCAAACCAAACTCTTGCTTGTCGCCAAGCAAGAAACAAACAAGACAAAAAAGAAGACTAATAGAGCGGCATATAACTCAGAGCTAGCTATACAAAATACTCGTTAAACCAATTTAATGCAAGAGTAACACCCATGCTAAGGAATAAATTCCAAAGATGTAAAGCACAAAAATTCAAATGCAAACGAGTTAAACTAATGACCAAAGACTACCAAACCATCCACCTTGCAAGACCATCTATATTAGACTCTCACGAGTCGCTCATCACTCTTTCAAGGAAAAGGTGAGTATAAGTTTTGTAAGAGAGAAGGAAAAATAGCCACTCACCTAACTACAACCTACAAAAACATGCATGTAGTCTAACATGATAGATATCTCTAGCAACCGTACACATACACTCCAACCAAAAAAGGTTCAAAACACATGCCGAGGACTTGCATATGAATGTGAGGTGAGGTAATTGGGTAAGAAGGGGCAAAAAAGTTTTGATATATGGAGGTAAAAGCCATGCTAGAACCGATCATAACCGATCATAACCAAATGTAACCATATTCCACTTATTAACCCAACTTGAAAAACTAAGCACAATACCATGTATGGCACAAACCAGAGATCAACTGTGTTTGTTCTCGTTATTTTCCTTTAATCCATCGTCATATTTCTAATCAGTTTTCACCATTTCAAGATTTTTCGAACCCTTTTTATTTTATTTCACTTGTTTTAACCATAAAACATTTTTCACCCTTGGTTCCTCATACCATGACGGTTAAATTCGTGTTTCGGTGATAATATTTGGTTAATGACATTTAAAAGGTATTTTAAAGCCTTTTATTTCATTTCTTTACATTTTCAAACAAACATATTAGTCACAAACACAAAGTCATCCTTGGTTCTACATACCATGCCGGATTTTAACCCGGGTACGATGATGAGTATCGACTAATAACATTAAAATGGACATAAAACAATTAGTCCATAATCACTTTCAAAACTATCCATGTCAAGTTTGTCAAATCGAACCCGACACCGAATATTATCAAAATAATGATGATTATTCGAGTCTATTTCTTCAAATCAACATATGCGGTCTAAACGACCCCTTCAAGTCAAACCGTGTTCAAACACCCATTTTCAATACGTTTTACAACGTTTTCTAAAAGGTCAGGACACGACATATAAACCGTGTGCTAACCCGCGCCTAAACAGCCTCTCCATTTCTCATTTTCAAACCAGAGGGAGGCCCCTTACACCGCCGGCTGGCTCGCACCTCATATAGCCGTCTGGTACAGGGCCTGTTCCCTTCCAGTATTAGTCTAGGACGATCCCGACTCCGGTTAGCCCGGATATAGGAGGGATCAGATGACTATTCGAAACCATATTTGCAAAATGCCTTACTAAGACAAATGGATCATGTTATGCACCCTAAACCTAATACGGTAAATGGATGTTTAATTTCCGTCTTGCATGCAAATCAATCATTAATCTAACTCGACATCTTATACTTGATACTTGGATTAAAACAACCGACTTAAAAAGCTCTCACATGTTAGGTTTAAATCATTGGATGCACATTCATGCATTTAAACCATTTTATCAACTTTTGCATTCAACCAACCAAGATCGATCAGTAGAGGCCGCTAAACGCGGGCGGGATTGGGTGTCTGATTAAAGGGCTTCCCAATACGTACCTTCACCTCTTACTCAAAAACTTTGGATAGTGGACGACCTTATCCAGGGCGTACGAGAGTCATTCTAGAGATAGGATATTAAGAGGGACGATTTCCTTATCTTTAGTACCTATGTCAAACGCTGCTTTGTGCTTCGATTTGACCGAGGTATAAAGTGGATTTCAAACGGGTTCCAGGCATCCCACAAATGCTTGGTGGCGACTCCGAACATCTCTAATCGTTTCGAGACCCTTACCGAGACGAAACCGACCAATCTAAAGCGATCTGGTCGAAAGCATTTTTACGCCACCGAGCGTGGCTTTCAAAAAGACCGCTGTACGTCCACAGATCAAAGTGGGCTCGCAGGTGGGCCGTGTCCACAGATTGGCGACTCCGCTGGGGATAACTAGGACACTTACGTCTTTGTGATCCCTAGATGGTGAGACTCGAACGAGGTCTTTGTTAGAATGCATTAATTGATCTTGCGGTCGCGGTCGGCTTCCTTGTCCGGGCCCACAACCTAACCCTTTTCGACCAATTGGCTCGTCTCGTTGGCATGAGTTTTATCATCCCCGCGTTTCGAATCCCGATTGAGTCAAGCATACCATTGACGTTACACATTTCTGTTTCGTCAAAGAGCTTTCATCACTTTCGAGCACGAGGCTAGGACACCCTCCTTACACATTTTGTTTGGATTGGTATCCCTCTCGCAAATCGGGGTTGGATTGCTTGGTGTGTAACCCACCCTTTTAAGCCAAAACCCGTGTCAGCATAATGTATAATATAATGAAACTGTGAGTGCTTATATTCTACTTGATCATAAGTCCTTCCAAGTTATTTTCAAAATCACCTTTTCGCGCAGTTATAATGGCCATTTCAAACCTCGGTCTTTCGCCGACCGTTGCACGCCTTTCTAGTCCGTCGTAATGACGATTTTCAAACCAGGTTTTGTATAACCATTTCAACAAGCCTTTCTAGGCCGTCGTAATGACGATTTTCAAACCCGGTTTTGTATAACCATTTCAACACGCCTTTCTAGGCCGTCATAATGACGATTTTCAAACCCGGTTTTGTATAACCATTTCAACACGCCTTTCTAGGCCGTCGTAATGACGATTTTTCGAACCCAGTTTTTATAACCATTTCAACACGCCTTTCTAGGCCGTCGTAATGACGATTTTCAAACCTTGTTTTGTATAACCATTTCGAATCACCTTTTCACGCCGTTATAATTGCCGCGTCTAGACACGGATTTTAACCCGTTTCGCGCCAACAATGGCTCTTTCAAAACCCGAGAAAAGCACACACACCCTTTTCTCGAGACACTTTCGAGATCCCGAGGACCATACACCGTCCCCGAGACGTCTTCAAACATTTCAAACTCGATTTTCAAAACATACAATTTTGAATTTCAAAAACCGTCTTGGGAAACAATGCACTGTTTTCCGAGCCAATTCAAACTCAAACCATCTTTTGCAAATAAACTTAAGACAACCCTTTCAACTGATCGACTCGCGGAGATTTCTATCTTTGGAAGCCATCCATTAAAGCAACAAATGAATATTTTTGAAAATTTCTATTTTCGAAAATTTCAGTCCACCATTCCAATTCCGCCTCGTGTCTATCGAGTCAAAGCAAACGTACTTATGGGTCTTTACTTATGAGTCGTCTCACCACGAGACCCGTCCAACGGCGTCATGCCATCATGTAGGACTCGTGTCAAAAGTTCGGTCAAACACCGTCACGTCATAAATCGAGTCAGCACCGAGGGACCACACACGGTCACCCCGTCCTATTGAGTCTGATCTTTGTCTCGTCCTTTGCGTTGTTTGCGTTCAGTCTTGGAACCGTGTCAGATTGAGTTGTAATGTGAGCCGTTTTTCTGCCTCAGAGCTATGGCCCCGTCTTCAGCTTCGTCCAACAACAATGATAACAACAGAGATGTCACAACTGATCAACTAGCCAGCCTGCTTACCGCTCTTAAGGTCACACTAGATCGCGTCGAGACCCGTATCGACCCCCTGGAGAACAAGGAAACTGGGGAACACAATAAACTACCTATAACCGAAACTGAGAAGAGGCTGAAGCTCTTGGAAGAACATCTCCTAGCCAGGGGTAACAATATCCATCTTGAGAACAACCGAAGGTTCGAACCTGTTGGGGACAAGTTACCTAACAACTTCACCCTGACCGATGTGCCTAAGTTCAATGGAGTGGAGGACCCACTCAACCATATCCGTGCTTTCAAGGACTACATAGCCATTAAAGGGGTCAAACAGGAACTTTTTACCCGGATATTCCCATCCTCTTTGGAATCGATCCCTCGCCAATGGTACTACTCCCTTGATCCGAAAAACCTTACCACTTGGGATGAGATCGCAGTTGAGTTTGCCAAACAGTATGCCGACAATGTCGAGATCCAGGCCATTACCCGTACGCTTGAAGTGCTACCCCAGAACGATAAGGAAGGGTTCACCGAGTTCTTGACCCGTTGGAGGAGGGTGAGTACTCAATTGGTCAGTAAGCCAAGTGAATCAGCTTTGGTGGAAAGGTCTGTCAACAATCTCCGCCCAGTTTATGCCAACCTGCTGAGGTATCAGAATATCACTACCTTCCAAGATCTGCAGATTCTGGGGACGTATATTGAGGACGACCTCCGAAAGGGTGTCTTAGCCAAGACCATTGGCAGAGGTTACCAGGGATCCACCTCAACCGGATCTCGCCCTTACGGTTAGACGAACAAGATTGATGAGGTCAACCTCGTCGAACCATCTGCTAAAAAAACTGAACGCCCCCAGAGAGTGTTCACCAACATAGGGTCAACTTATGCAAGTGCCCTGAAAAGGCTCATGGACCAAGGGAAGCTACAACCGATCGGACCCACCCCGGATGCGACCGATGCCAAGAAGTCCCGGTTCTGGAACCCCAACGCGTACTGTCAGTATCATTGAGGGAAAGGGCACGATACCGAAACTTTCTTCAAGCTCAAGCACCTCATTCAAGACATGATTCAGAAGGGAGATTTTCCTTTACCCCCACCAACTAAGCCGAATAACAAGACGAATCCTTTGGGAATCCACGCTATCTCTGATGATGAGCCGACCGTAGACTCATCTCACCTCATCCTACCAATTGACGACGAGGTGAATGATTTAGAAAAGGATCCTTCAGACTGAGTGTTTGTGTTTAGTGCTGCCACCATGCTCACTATGTTTCAACAAGTTGAAGAGGCCATAGCCAGCCTCTCCAAGATAATCACCCGACTCGACGACGCCTACCGTCGACTCATCTTCAATCCACCAACACCGCACCCAAGGGAGGATTCCCAGAGCATTCAAAACTACCCACCCCAGTATGGATTGCTCCCGCGACCATTCTGGCATAGACCTCACGAAAATCACCCTCAAAATAACTACCCCCATAAAAATCACCCTCACAAAAACCATCCTCATAAAAATATCCCTCACAAGAACTACCCACCGAGGAACACCCCTCCAAGGTATCCTCGAGACTCCAAAATTAACGACATATAGAGAGATGATGTTGAGGATGTCTATATCATCCCAGGGAAGGAGAAGCGGGCGAAAGAAATCGGACATCTCACCCGGTCCGGACGTCCCTATCAGAATCCGAACAATCCAACGGTCGTTCCAACAACAAATGACCAAATCGTCCCAGAGGTAAACACTCAACCAAAGGCCCCCGAGAACTCAATTCTGAAACAGCTCCAGAAAACGAAAGCCGAAATCTCAATTTGGCAACTGATCGCAACGTCTTTTGAGCATCGACAGGCCTTGCTGCAGTCCTTGGGAAAATTAATCGTGCCCTCCACCTCTTCTCCAGAAGAAATACTGGCGCACATGACGAGGGACGCCCCTGATCTGAATAACCCGGTCGTCTTCTCCGACGAGGACATCCCTCCGTTCGGAGCCAATCATAATCTGGCCTTGTACATCACCGTACAATTCCTCCAGAAAAATATACCCATGGTCCTCGTGGATGACGGCTCCGCGGTGAATGTCACTCCTCTTAAGACTGCCCACAGGCTGGGTATCAAGGAAGCTGGCTTGGTCCCAACGAAATAAGGAGTACGCGCCTACGATGGTACTCGTCACAAGGTCGTTGGGCTTATCACTTTGACCGTCGCAACCGGAGCACTGGAAAGACAAACCAGTTTTCAAGTGGTCGACATCAACGCGTCCTTCAACATGCTCCTAGGACGTCCCTGGATTCACGCCGTTAAGGCGGTCACCTCAACTCTCCACCAGAAGATCAAGGTCCGCTTCAACGGGAAAACGATCACGATTCCCGCTTCCTCAATCAAAGCAGTTATGAGAAAGGGGATGGCCTCCCAAACCATTGAGGAGGAAAACGACGAAATGTGGGGTTTCCAAGCCGTAAACGCCATAACTGATGAATTGACGCCCTCTGATTGTCACCCGTTCACCAACCTCATGGTCATCCGTATTATGATGCGCCAAGGTTATTTCCCGGATTTGCCGCTCAACCCACTGAAGGACCCATTGCCTCCCTTGAAACAGGCTAAGGTCCCCAACATTCCCTTTGGGCTGGGATACGAACCTACCGACGAAGATATCCAGGAGATAAGCCTCCTAATCCGAAAACTCAAGAAGCACGGGGTTATCCTCCGTCCCTATCATCTGACTCTCAACGGATACTTTGTCCCCGAGGGAGAGTCTGAGCCCTACCTTGGCTTTCCGGAGCCAATCTATGACTCTGTGGTGAAGGCTAGGTACCCGGGAGTGGAATTCTTCCAGGACTGCTACTTTATTCCTGACAACATCGAAGCTGCATCAACTGAGTCCAAACCGTCACCATGCCTTGACGAACAAGCTGTCACACTCCTCTTTGGGGAAGATAACGTCAAACACCTCGAATATGAGGACATCATCAACGTCGCCCTGAAGGACAATCAATTTGATCCAACCGCCTTGATCTCCGATACTGACCCGGAGAAAGCCACCCAAGGCTGGAGGAAGACCGTCAAGTGGACCGATCGCCAAAGCCGCATTCTCAAGATAACAACTGGAGAAGGCCCTATGTTCAAGGAGGGAAGTGAAGAAGGATCTGAGTCTGAGTCTGAGTCGGAGTCATAGTCTGTCGTAGCTCCTAACGCTCCTGATGTCCCAGTCAAGGTCCCCTTCCTACTGTTTTATCACAATGTCGTGGCTGATTCAGAGGCTGAGTCTACTAGGGTTACCCCTATTCCCATGAATGGTGACAACCTGGAGCCTGTTCCAGGCGCCACTTCCTCTGTTATGTCGCCTCTGAATGACCACGAGATTTCTGTCCTTTCCGAGCTTTTCGCTCGTGTCAACTTAATGAACGCTAAGTTTGCTTATGACTCATCTCATTTTAACTGCAATGCAATTCTGAATGACTATGAGGAATTTGACTTGAGTGACTACCCACCTCACTTAGCCAAAGAACTTGACAAACTGGAAAGCAGAACCCCCATCATTGAGGAAACCGAACCTATTAACGTAGGAACCGATAATACACCTCAAGAACTTAGGATACGGACAACCTTGGACCCTTCGGAAAGACAACAGTTCATTGATCTCCTCCACGAATATAAGGACGTGTTCGCCTGGTCTTATAGAGACATGCTTGGGATTGACAGAGAAATCGCAGAGCACCGGATACCCATTAAACCCGGGGCTAAACCTGTGAAGCAGAAGCTACGCCGGATGCGTCCTGAGTGGGCCCTAAAAATCAAGGAAGAAGTGGACAAATAGTTCAAGGCTAGGTTTATCAAAGTGTCTGAATACTTTGACTGGGTGGCCAACATTATGCTCGTACCAAATAAAGACGGAAGAATTCGGGTTCGTATCGACTTCAGGGATCTGAACAAGGCGAGTCTAAAAGATGACTTCCCTTTGCCACATGTTGACATTCTGGTGGACAACACTGCCGAACATGCTCTCCGGCCTATCATTCATGGGCGGGTATGCTGGGTATAACCAGATTAAAATGGCTGAGGAAGACATGCACAAGACTGCGTTCACTACACAATGGGGTACTTATTGCTACACGGTCATGCCTTTCGGTCTCATCAACACCGGGGCAACCTATCAAAGAACTACTACTACTCCCCTACATAACATGATGCACAAGGAGGTGGAGGTATATGTCGATGACATGATCGTCAAATCGAAAGAACGGGACGGCCACATCAATGCCCTCCAGAAATTCTTTGCTCGTCTGCGGAAATATAACATGAGACTAAATCCTCAGAAGTGTGCATTCGGGGTCACCTCCGGAAAACACTTCGGACATGTCGTCAGCAAAAGAGGCATTGAGATTGATCCAACCAAAATCAAAGCCCTTCAACAAATGCCTCAACCTAAGAACGAGAAGGAGATTCGGGGATTTCTTGGTCAGGTCCAATACATCAGCCGGTTCATTGCCAAGCTCACTGTGATTTGTGAACCGATATTCAAAAAGCTTCGCACCTCCAATCACACCAATTGGGACGACGACTGTCAGAAGGCCTTCGACAGGATAAAGGAAATCCTATCCAAACCTCCTGTCCTTACGCCACCTCAACCAGGGATTCTTCTATCCCTATACCTGACTGTTACCAACACAACCATGGGAGCAATGCTAGCACAAACAGTTGGCAATGAAGAACGAGCCATCTACTACATCAGCAAAAACTTCATTGAGTGCGAGACGAGGTATACCCAACTGTAAAAGATATGCCTTGCCCTAGCATGGTCAACAAAAAAGATGCGGCATTACATGCTCAGCTACACGGTCCACATCTATTCCAAGATGGACCCGGTCAAATATATCTTCGAAAAACCCGTACTAAACGGAAGGCTGTCTAGATGAACACTCATGCTGTCCGAGTTTGACCTCAAGTTTGTACCCCACAAGGTTATCAAGAGAAGAGCAGTTGCCGATTTACTAGCAGAAAATCGCGTCAACGAGGATCCTACGACCGATACATGGTCACTTCCTGACGAGGACATCCTTTATGCCGACTCCGACGCATGGGACCTATACTTCGATGGTGCATCTAATCTGAGAGGCTTCGGGGTAGGAATCCTTTTAATATTACCAGAGGGAGAACATGTTCCGATCTCGGTCAAGCTAGACTTCGCCGTCACCAACAATGCCGCTGAATATGAAGCATGTCTCATCGGCCTACAAGCAGCCATCTCACTTGGCATCAAGAGATTGAGGGTCCACGACGATTCCTCACTCATCATCAATTAGGTATCCGGATCATGGAAAATCCGATCTAACAGCTTAGCTCCCTACCGAGCGAAGATCAGTCAAGAGGCCGAATTCTTCGACCAAGTCGACTACTTCCACTTGCCACGAGAGGAAAATCAATTTGCTGATGCCCTGGCAAAACATGTCGCGCTCGTCAACATACCTCACGACATGACATCAATGCCACTGTGTGTCGAGAGAAGGAGCGAGCCAGCCCACATTTGTGCCATTATCAACGACGAGGAAAGGCATGATGAACCTTGGTACCAAGCCATCCTCAATTACAAAACCAAAAACGAATTCCCTCCCAACTCTGATCAAAGAGGACAAAGAGCCATTCGTTTACTTGCATCACAATTCGTGATAAACCAAAATCAACTCTACAAAAGAACACCCCAAGGAATTCTTCTCCTTTGCATTGACCATCACAAAGCCAAAAAGGTCATGGGAGAGGTTCACGACGCAGAATGTGGCCCTCACATGAGTGCAATGATGCTTACACGGAAAATCATGCGGCTAGGTTACTACTGGACCACCATGGAAGCCGATTGTCGTAACTACGTCAAACATTGCCACAATTGCCAAATCTTCGCCAATATACAACATATACCACCATCCTTTTTGTACACCATGACATCACCCTGGCCTTTCTCAACCTGGGGCATCGACATCATCGGAAAAGTCAACCCGATAGGCACCAAGGTGCATTGCTTCGTCCTCGTCGCCATCGACTACTTCACCAAATGGGTGGAAGCACAGTCATATGCAGTCTTGACGGCCAAACAAGTGGCCAAGTTCATTCAAAACAACATCATCTGCCGATATGGGGTACCCCATGAAATCATCAGCGATCTAAGCTCTCACTTCCGGGCGGAAACTCAAGCTTTTCTGGACAAGTACAAGATCAAGCGACATCGATCATCTCCCTACCGTCCCCAAACCAACGGAGCGGTGGAGGCAGCGAACAATACTCTTGTCACCATTTTCAATAAAATGCAAGACAACTACCGCGATTGGCCGAGCAAACTCCCATTCGCACTCTAGGGATACCGAACCTTCATTCGAACACCGACATGTGC